>NC_088423.1:16090761-16408261 GCF_034236695.1 Oncorhynchus nerka
AAATTTTCCACATTGACTGACCTTCATGTCTTAAAGTAATGACGGATTGCAGTTTCTCTTTGCTTATTTGAGCTGTTCTTTGCATAACATGGACTTGGTCTTTTACCAAATAGGGCTATTTTCTGTATACCACCCCTACCTTGTCACAACACAACTGATTGGCTCAAGCGCATTGAGACGGTAAGAAATTCCACAAATTAACTTAAGGCACACCTGTTAATTTAAATGCATTCCATGGGACTACCTCATGAAGCTGGTTGAGAGAATGCCAAAAGTGTGCAAAGCTGTCATCAAGGCAAAGGGTGGCTATTTGAAGAATCTGAAATGTAAAATATATTTTGATTTGTTGAAAAAAATGTTTTTTTACACTGATTCCATATGTGTTATTTTATAGTTTGTCCTCACTATTATTCTACAATGTAGAAAATAGTAAAAATAAAGAAAAACCCTTGAATGAGTATGCGTTCTAAAACTTTTGACATCGCTCGTCCATATGTATATCGTCTTAATTCATTCCTACTTAGATTTGTGTGTATATGTTGAGTAATTTGTTAGATATTACTGCACTGTTGGAGCTAGAAGCACAAGCATTTCGCTACACCCGCAATGACATCTGCTAATCACGTGTATGTGACCAATAAAATTTGATTTGAAGAGTTGTTTCTGGACGGGTTTAGAGAAGCAGTGAAACGACTGCAAAGGCAATGTAATTCGCTTGTTCGATAGCAACGGAACAGTTCTAGGAAGTGTGTTTCTTCAACTGCCATATTCAGTAAAATAGCGGGAATGAAATCAGAGGGAAACATAAATGCTGCTGCACATCTGTAATAACTAACAAAAACAGACCGGCAAAACATATTGTAGCGACCCGCACAGACAGCTGTGTGTTATGTGCTAGGCTAGGAGGTGGTTGTGTTGTACTGACCAGTACCCGGTGTTCGCGGGGTCCGACATGTCAATCAACCTGCTATCTGCCAATCACGGGAATGCCTGGAATGTTCTGATGCCGGGTATGCTGGTGGTTGGCGGAGTGGCGTGGAGGGGGGTTGGGCAGGGGGGTGGAGCATTGGAAGTTAAGACCAGGTTCAGCCTTTGTTCTCTCTCTCTTACGTCTGGGCTTCACAAGAGAAGGTCACGATTGGCTTGTGGGTTATCTGTCATCTATTTGGCGTGTGCTACGGCCCAAACAGTAGCCTGTGTAAAGTTGGTTTAATAAACCGTCAATTCGCAAACTCAAGCCTCTGTCTGGACAATTGTTCATTTATGATCTAGTCAGGTCATTACAATATGTTAGACGTTCTGGAACGAGTCCCGTTGCCGCACAAAACAATACGTTAGGACATAGCTAGGTATGGCTATCTAGCTCTAGTATCGTATGCATAGCTATAAATATGTTACCTTTCCCCCCAGACATGTGTTTTTGCATGTCTCTCCACTGCAGTCACCAGGAACTTTGATCGGGTGATCGAAAATGGCAACTATTTTTGCCACTGTGTGTGTACGTTGTCGAACATGACTGTGGGGGGCCCATTTAGAAGTAACACCACAAATCGAAGTTTGTCGCGTATACATGTGAGCAGATGTTAAAGCAGATGGAGTGAAATGCTTATTTCTAGCTCCAGCAGTGGAGTAAGTATGCAATACTTTTACACAAATAATACCCCCCCAAAAAAAGAAACAAGACATTTAATATCAGAGCGAGAGCTAAGAACTTTATAACTAAAGATAAATCAGAGCCTGTCGTTTCAAATGGGAACACATTTGCCATAGTGGGCAGAACAAGTAAGGAGGTGGGCAGAGTCAAGCACGAGCTAGCGAGATCCTATTGGCGCTTTATAGCATATATTTGCATATTTCCGTAGAGGAATCCCTGTACTGCGAAGAGCGCATGTACAATAACTCAATTCGCCTTTGCACTCCTTCTAAACAAAGCTTAACGTCTAGAAAACGTAGTCCACTCTGTTGGTGACGTATAGTTGTGGGAACAGAAAACTGTATGGAGGTCAAATGTTTCATCGATTAGTAAATTAGCAGAATCTCGACCAAAATCCATTTCGTCCATCTTCTAGCACTGCTGGCCACTGGGCTTCAATTCAATCGGTTTACATTGCCTAAGCAAGTGAAAGACAAACAAAAAATTAACTGTAAACATTGCTCACAAAAGTTCCAAAAGAATAAAGACATTTCAAATGTCATTAAGTCTATATGTGTCAAGAAAAAGTATGTGAAGCTTTTGTAATTACCTGGATTTATGCATAAATTGGTCATACAATTTGATCTTCACCGAAGTCACAACAATTGACAAACAGTCTGTTTAAACTAATAACGCACAATTATGCGTGTCTTTATTGAACACACCGTGTAAACATTCACAGTGCAGGGTGGGAACAAGTATGCAAACCCTTGGATTTAATAACTGGTTGACCCTCCTTCGGCAGCAATAACCTCAACCAAACGTTTTCTGTAGTTGCAGATCAGACCTCCTTCAATGATAGCAAGCTGTCCAGGCCCTGAGGCAGCAAAGCAGCTCAAACCATGATGCTCCCTTCACCAGACTTTACAGTTGGGATGAGGTTGATGTTGGTGTGCTGGGCCTTTTCTCCAGTGTTGTGTGTTCCTTCCAAACAACTCAACTGTAGTTTCATCTGTCCACAGAATATTTTGCCAGTAGCGCATCCAGGTACTCTTTTGCGAACTTCAGATGTGCAGCAATGTTTTTTTTGGACAGCAGCGGCTTCTTCCGTGGTGTCCTCCCATGAACACTCCTAGGGAGAATAGCAACAGTGTTGAACTTTCCCCATTTAGTTGAGAAATAAAAATGTATTAACAATTTGTCTTACCGTGGACTGATGAACATCAAGGCTTTTAGAGATACTTTTGTAACCCTTAATCTTAGGTCTTCCGGGATCTCTTGTTTGAGGCATGTGAATAGCAAACTAAAATTTTGTGAGTGTTTTTATAGGACAGGGCAGCTCTAACCAACATATTCAATCTGGTCTCATTGATTGGACTCCAGGTTAGCGGACTCCTGACTCCTATTAGCGTTGGAAGAAGTCATTAGCCTATGGGTTCACATACGTTTTCCAACCTACATTGTGAATGTTTAAATTATGTATTCAATATAGACAAGAAAAATACAATAATTTGTGTGTTATTAGTTTAAGCACACTGTGTTTGTCTATTGTTGTGACCAATTTATGCAGAAATCCAGGTAATTCCAATCGGTTTACATACTTTTTCTTGCCACTGTACAGTATTGTAACAATGTGCAGTATTGTAACGATAGTTCAAGTTAAAAAAGGGAAAATAAATAAACATAAATATGGGTTGTATTTACAATGGTGTTTGTTCTTCGCTGGTGTCCCTTTTCTTGTTCTCAACAGGTCACAAATCTTGCTGCTGTGATTGCACACTGTAGTATTTCACCCAATATATATGGGAGTTTATCAAAATTGGATTTGTTTTCTGTGGGTCTGTGTAATCTGAGGGAAATATGTGTCTCATATTTGGTAGTGAGTGGACAAGCCAACCGGATGCTTCACATTTATACTTCTGGTGAAATATGTCTCATTGTTCGGTCTGTGACGAAAGTTACCTGTCCTCTGTTAAGAGTGAAGATTCCATTGCACTATAAAATAACATATGTAGCCAGTTCCTCAGCGTAGCCACTAAGCAAGAGCCAGTACAGGGAAGTTTGGTCAGGAGCTGCGCATTGTGTTACTTTATTGTAGGGAAACCAGAGCACACAATTATTTTATTGAGTCTATTCCAGCCAACATCTGAATAAGCCTATCAGCGACACTAGTCACAATATACATACAATACATATACAAATGAGCTAGCTACTATAAGCATGATTGTTAAAAAATATTTAAATCATACTAATTCAAGGCTTTTATTTACACTTGAAACATCAAACTCATGCATGAGAACATGGCCCAGGGGTCTCGTACAGACCAACTTCAAAATAAACATTATTGGGTGTGATTTTAAGTTATATATATATTAATTTGACAAACACAATGACTAATCTACCATTCGATGTGTTACATCAGTGTTTATAGCTTGCATTATTTCCAACTCTCGCCCCTAAAAGCATTGCAGGGATAAGTGTTCCTCACTATGTTATAAGTTCAGAACACAGGAACAACATTTTTCATTACTAACATCTATATAGTCTCGAAAATCCGAGACCTTGGGAGCACATGACAATGGAACATTGTGGGAGGTAACCCATCTGTCTTCAGAGACTAGAACATCTATACACAAAAAAAATAATCCCTTGATTTGAATTTGCTCAGTGTTCTTTCTTGTCATGTGCTTTCAAAAGTTCTGTCCGACTGAAAGCTTTCTCGCATTTTAAACACTTGTAGGGCTTCTCTCCGGTGTGAGTCATCATGTGTCTTTTCCGTACCCTTAAGTCAGAAAAGTTTCTCCCACAGACAGAACAAGGATACGGCTTTTCCCCCGTATGAGTTCGCATGTGTCGAGTGATATAACAATTTTGCGTAAAACCCTTCCCACAGATTTTGCACTTATATGGCCGCTCTCCAGTATGATATCTCATGTGTACCCTAAGTTCCTTTGGAGATCTGAAACCTTTCCCGCACTCAGACTCTGTGCATTTAAAAGGCCTCTCCTGAGTGTGAATCAGGTCATGCCTTGTCAATGAGGACATACTAAGAAACAGCTTACCGCAGTATGTGCATGGATAACGCACCCCAGCATGACAGATTTTCACATGACTTACCAATGCCCTCTTCTCCCCGTAAGATTTGTCACACTGGGAGCAGGAGTGTTTATCTTCAGGTTTGCTGTGAACATTTAGCATGTGGTTTCTCAGCGTTGTTATGTTGATAAAGCCTTTTCCACACTCCCAGCAAAGGCATTTCTCCCCTGTGTGTATTCTTTCATGTTCGGCAAGGGTTGTTGACGATTTAAATTTCTTTGGACAGTGGGAACACTGGTAAGGGAGAGTGTGAGTCCTCTCGTGTCTGACAAGATCTGATAACTCAGTGTAGCTTTTCTCACAGTAGGTGCAGAGGAATGGCCCGCTGAATTTATGGATATCCAGATAGTGTTTCTTGAGAGGCTTGACACCATTGAAGCTGTTTTCACACATGATGCATTTCAAAGGGTTGTGCACCAGCTTATGCCGGTCTAGCTTTTCTATGTCTGCGAACATCCTTCCGCAAATGCAGCACACTTTTGACTCTTTCTGTTTTGGGTTCTGGATAGGCTCCCCTGTGTGGATTTGCTGGTGCCGCTTCATGTCTGCACTTCGACTGAATGTCTTCTCACAAATCTGGCACTGCTTGAATGTATATTTTTCTGAAAATTCTGTGTCAGTTTGTTTCTGTTCTTGTGTAAGAAATGTCTTCATCTTCAGCCCTCTGTTTCTTCTTACTGGTATAAAAGGTAATAATATCCGGTTTGTAGTGTCAACCCTTTGTAGATCCACTGAGGGTTGGTAAAGCACAGAGGATATGATCACATTAGACTTGCTGTTGATTATGCTAAGCATTTGTTCTCCATGACTTCCACTGGCTTTGTGTGTCTTTATTTTAGGCTTTTTGAAAGATCTATTTTTCCCGACACTTAAATCTTCAAAAGGCTGCACCATCCCGTCTTCCCCGATAACCATCACCGCTTCGTACTTTGGTTCCACCTTGCCTGTCTCGGGGTCCACAAACTCTGCATCATCCTCATCACTAACAGAGGATCTTTTGTTTTTCTCACATTCCCCTGACCTGCTATCCATCCCCTCTTTGCTTTCTTTCACATCCATACTTTTCCCTTCTTTCTCCACCTCTGTTGCAATCACCACCCGTTCCACGGGAGGAAGACAGAGAGCTGAGAGAATGCAGTCCCCATCGGTGGAAGATGGAGGGTCTGTGAAAGAAGGAAAAAGGGAACCAAAACTCAACCCAGTAATGCTCCATAGACGTAATTTGCCATTGGGTGTGTCAAAACGAATCTATCATATAAAGCATGAAAATGGGTACTGTGAGATGCCTACCATGGTTGTCCAGCGGGCCAAGGTCTCTGTGGTACTGAAGCAGGATATTCATCTGCTGAGGGTGAGACACAGACTCAACACATTCCTCCAGAACAGAGGGAACATCGCTGAGCAACAAGGCAGCCTGACACAACGAGGAATACAGAGTTAGAAGGAATATAGGTATAATTCACACAATGCCTAAGTGTCAGTCCATGGTTCCTCTATATCAGTGGTCTCTAACCTTTTCTAGCACGAGAGCTACCTTTAAAAAATGAAACATGTCGAAAGCTACTTGTTTTGTTCTAGCTTTCGAATAGAAACATTGTTCTCTTCTCCCGCGCAACTCTCCACCAGGTCCTTAGTGTACAAGAGAAAGTAGTACACTATGTTTTCTGTCAATATACCTGGTAAAATAATGGTTAATAAACAACGTCCACCTGCAATTTTTATCCCCAAATTATGTTTTCAGTTCAAATAAAAAACCTGGTTTTAGATGTTCTAGTTTTTCACTCTCAAAATTACAATTGTTCATAGAAAAACAACTAAATGTGATATTCTGAGTCTATATCAATGGCTCAATCACATCAGAAGACCATTTATTTTTAGGTCTGGAAGAAAACTAACAAATGTGGTTCTTCAAGTGTAATTCCCCTTTAATTGCGCATCTGGCAAGTGAGGAATGTGCGAAGGTTCTGTACTGCTGCTGCTCATTTCATGGCAAAGTGTGCAAATAACAAATAATAGATACAAATGATATACTTCTGCCAGGTAAGCCTACATTGCAGTTAACATTTTATTGAGAAGGTTTTGGGGAAAGTATTTCTATCAACCCACAAGACAGTTATCACGTCAACTGGCTACACACAGAGTGATAGACAAACGCGTGCACCACACACAAGCAATATTGCTGGAAATTAAGATATTGTGTTAGGTTTGGCTTTTTAAGCCAATAGTGGCTAACAAGGGGTGGGATAATGCTAATGTTGCGTTGATTAGATAGCTGCTAGGAGCTTGTGGTGTCTGTTTACTCATGAGTTTTGTTTGTCAGTTTGCCGTGGAACACGTGAAAAATGCATGCACTTTCAGAATTGTTAGGCAAGCTACTCATAGGTGGGTTGCGATCAACCTGTTGAAGACCCCTCTATACGAGTTTAGTTCATTTCTACTAGTACCTGTTGGAAGTTTGATACAGGAAGTAGCTTCTCAAGTCTCGAAAGAAATTGCCACATGAGTTTCTGAATGGCTGCATCATAACTGGGACCAAATTCTACAGGAAAAACATCCTAAAACAGAGTAAAGAAATATGAGCTATGAAAACCTCTCAAAAGAGATTAATATTTAAATTGTTGAAATACACAGCAGTGATGTGGAAATGACCCATGGCTATTCCATATCCACATACTGACTGACCTGGAAGAAATGTTCTCTCTCATCAGGGTCTTTTAGAAGGGTTTGAACCAGCCCCAGGAAGTTGGATTCAGATAATCCTACCTCTGCATCTGTCGCCTGAAACACAGAATATAAACATGTTGCCTTCATCAGGACATCTAGATGATAGCTTGTCATTTAGGCTGCATATTTTTTTCCCATAATGTATTATCAGAAATACACTACATGACCAAAAGTATGTGGACACCTGCTTGTTGAACATCTCATTCCAAAATCTAGGGCATTAATATGGAGTTGGCCCCCCCTTTGCTGCTATAACAGCCGCCACTCTTCTGGGGTGGCTTTCCACTAGAGGTTGGAACATTGGCTGCAGGGACTTGCTTCCATTCAGCCACAAGAGCATTAGTGATGTCGGGCTATTAAGCCTGGCTAACAGTCAGCATTTCATTTCATACCAATGGTGTTCAATGGAGTGGAGGTCAGGGCTCTGTGCAGGCCAGTTAAGTTCTTTCACACCAATCTCGACAAACCATTTCTGTGTGGACCTTGCTTTGTGCACGGGGCATTGTCATGCTTTAACAGGAAAGGGCCTTCCCAAAACTGTTGCCACAAAGTTGGAAACACAGAATTGTCTAGAATGTCATTGTTTGCTGTAGCGTTAAAATTTCCCTTCATTGGAACTAAGGGGCCAAGTCCGAACCATGAAAAACAGCCCCAGGCCATTATTCCTCCTCCACCAACTTTACAGTTGGCACTATGCATTCGGCAGGTAGCTTTCTTCTGGTATCCGCCAAACCCAGATTAGTCTGTCAGACTGCCAGATTGTGAAGTGTGATTCATCACTCCAAAGAACGCATTTCCACTGCTCCAGAGTCCAATGGCGGCGAGCTTTACACTACTCCCGACGAACAATTGTTGTGCTGACGTTGCTTCCAGAGGCAGATTGAGCTCTCGATGGTCCCGTTCTGTGAGCTTGTGTGGCCTACCACTTCGCAGCTGAGCTGTTATTGCGCCTAGATGTTTCCACTTCACAATAACAGCACGTACAGTGGACCGGGGCAGCTCTAGCAGGGCAGAAATTTGACACACTGACTTGTTGGAAAGGTGGCATCCTATGACGGTGCCACATTGAAAGTCACTTAGCTCTTCAGTAAGGCCATTCTACTGCCAATGTTTGTCTTTGGAGATTGATTGCATGCTTGTGTGCTTAATTTTATACAACTGTCAGCAACGGGTGTGGCTGAAATAGCCGAATCCACTCATTTGAAGGAGTGTCCACATACCTTTGTATATATTTTGTATTACTGACTGATTTAGAGTCTCTGCCCTAAGGAGCTCACCTGTGTCCCCCAGAGAGGTGTGAGGGTCTGTATCCTGTCCAGGTGTGGCTGAATGGTCTGGAGGTCTGTGATCGGCTTGGAGCGACACAACTCTAGGACCAGCTGAAATCAGGGCAAACCAGTTAGGATACTTATTTGGGACAATAAACATGACTAAATATGATCATATGCCATCGTTTCCCACATAATGATGAATACTAGTTCCATCCCTCACCCGTGCTCGAAGACCCAGAATAAGTTGGGCCCTCTGTCTGAGGTTCAGAAGCTCTGGAACCATCTCTGTGACCATGGTAACAAACTCATCCAGCATCCCATAATCCATCACGTGTCTCTGCTGGACCGTCTGCCAGATGGCAGCTGAGACCAGCCGCAGTGGTGGGACCATAAGGCGCAGAGAGTGGAGAGGAATACCTGAAAAAGATAAGTTGACTTAATTTTTCACAAATCAATGTATATGCACCTATTATTGCACATCACAAAACACTCTAGCTTGTGTAACTATTTTTGCAATTCTATGTGATTCGTTGTCAAGAATGTTGTGAGTGTGAGAAACATCATTCATCCAGAAACAACCCCTAGGTGTTTCCCCTATGAGAATAATTGAGTCTTCCTTTTGATTAACTTAAGGGAGTTGATCAAAGCGTGGATCTACAATAAAGAGGACAGGTAGTAAGGGTTGTTTCTGGACGGGCCTAGAGATGCGGTGAAACGACTGCGCAAAGTAGCAAAGGAATGTTTGCTAGCTAGCAAGCCAACACTTCAAGGACGTTTATTTCTTAAACTGCTTACTGTATTTAATAAAATACGGGCATGAAATGTTGCACATCTGCAATAACAACAACAAAAATATATTATAAAAATACATATTTTAGACGTTCTGAAACGAGTCCAGTTCCCGTACGAAACAGTAAGAAGTTAGCCATGCATATATATCTAACGTTAGCAAGTATGTCCGATATAGCTCTAGTATCGTAATTATAAACATGTTACCATTCCCCCCAGACATTTGTTTTTGCATATCTCTCCACTGCAGTCACACCAGACACCTGGAAATGCAATAAGGTGATCGAAAATAACAACTACTTGTGCCACTGTGCGTGCGTTCTCGAACAAGACTGTGGGGGACCTATTAAGATGTAACACATGAGGTCCCGATAAATGTGTAGTTCCTTTCTTCTTCGATGAGGTTTAAACGGCGGTTGGAATCCAATAAATTTTGCAACACCGCCAAATCAAATCGAATTCTATCAGTCGCATGCGCCGAATACAACAGGTGTAGGTAGACCTTAACAGTGAAATGCTTACTTTAGAGCCCCTAACCAACAATGCTGTTAAAAAAATACGGATAAGAATAAGAAATAAAAGTAACAAATAATTAAAGAGCAGCAGTAAAACAACAATAGCGATACTATATACAGGGGGGTACCGGGATAATATGTACATGTAGGTAGAGTTATTAAAGTGACTCCACAAATTTCTTGTTAACAAACTATAGTTTTGGCAAGTCGGTTAGGACATCTACTCTGCATGACACAAGTAATTTTTCCAACAATTGTTTACAGACAGATTATTTCACGTGTAATTCACTGTATCACAATTCCAGTGGGTCAGACATTTACATACACTAAGTTGACTGTGCCTTTAAACAGCTTGGAAAATTTCAGAAAATGATGTCATGGCTTTACAAGCTTAGGCCGTCATTGAAAATAAGAATTTGTTCTTAACGGACTTTTCTAGTTAAATAAAGGTAAAATAAATTAAAAATTAAAAATCAATTTACCGTCCTGTCCTTCGGGGCCCAGAGGAGATCCCTCCCCTAGGTGCATCGCCTTAGGTGCCGCAGCGCTGTCAGGCCGTGGCCGCCGGGACCTTGGGTGTTGTGGGGGACCCTTCGCCTGGAGTCGAGGCCCCCTTTCTTCTGTACCACCCCAGGGCTTACGCGGCTACCATGGCCACTTCCAGGGAGGGTGGTCTCTACTCATTCGCTACCAGCAGGTTGCGGGAGGACCACAGTGCATCCTTCAGACACATGAGGGTGGGCCAGAGCTTAGTGAAGGCCTTCGGTGGAATAGGCCTTCGGCCCACACCATACAGCACAAGCTGGCAGACACTGGGAAATCAGGGGGCCTGCTTCCTTCCACAGGTCCCTAGCTGCTCTGCACTCCCAGAGCAAGTGCCTCACCGACTCATCTTGGCCGCAGCCTGGACGGGGGCACGCGGGTGTCCTCACCATGCCCCGGGTGTGCATAACGGCCCTGACCGGGAGGATCACATAGGCGACCATCCAGGACAGGTCCCGGTGCCGGTTCAACAGAGCAGGATAGGCCACGTTGCGCCAAACCATTGTGGCCTCGCTTGTAGCAAGCCCGCGCACTGGACACTGGTTCCCGCTCCTGCACAAGAGAGAGAAGAGAGCGGTGTTTAGTTAAAACCGTGACTGCCTCTTTTTCCAGTTTAAAATGTCTTAACTTTTGGAGCTGGACGTAGTGTGTGGGGAGCAGGAAGGAGACTGGGGTCAGCCTCAGGGTCCTGAGGTAAGATCCCAGCCAGAACTGTGCGAGGGCCTGGGTCTTGTTGTTGACCGGGGAGGTGGCAAGAGTGAGGTGTAACGCTGTGTAGCGGCTGCCCAGGAACAGGTCAGGCAAGCCTTTCCCCCCTTGGACCTGGACCTCTTGACCACCTCCCTCTTCAGCCTCTCCCACTTGCTTTCCCCACAGGAAGTGAAAGATAATCCGTTCCAGAGCTAAAAGAGTTGTTTGTGGGGGGGTAAAAAAAGAACTGATTATTTAAAGCACAGGTAAAATCACAGCTTTAATGATTAAAACCTTGCCCTCAAAAGTCAGCTGTCGAAGTCCCCAAAAACTCAGTCTCTGTCTTACTGTCCCCAGGATCCCATTCCAGTTGTCGTTTCCTCATCCCTCCTGGTCAAACTTTACCCCCAGTATGCTTATGTCAGTCATTTTAACTGTCAGTGGTAGTCTGGTCAAGTCTGGGTCTGCCCACGGTCTGAAAAATTGGGCCTCTGTCTTGTCTCTGTTCAGTCTCGCCCCAGAGGCTCGTCCGTACCAGTCAGTCTTGTCCAGGGTCCTGTCGACAGATAAAAGGTTGGTGCATAAAATGTTGACGTCGTCCATGTAAAATACGCACTTGGCGGTCATCCCCCCACTCCCCGGGATACTCACCCCACTGATCTGTTGGTCCTTTCACAAGACCTGTGCCAGTGGTTCGATGCAGGCCACAAACAGTGTACTTCCACGGCTTTTGACAAATGCCCATTTACAAGGATTTTAGTGGTAATGTCACTATACAGCAATCCCAGCCAAGCTAGAAACCTTTCAGGGAACCCCATTTTTTGCAGTACCTTGAAGAGGTACTGGTGTGAGACCCGATCAAAAGCTTTTTCAAAATCTAAATTTAGATTTAACGTTGCATATACAATGCTGCCCTCTGGTGTACACCATCGGAACAACAACCAGAGTGATGGCTAGATTTGGGACCTTTCTGTTAAATTTCAAAGATGGTGGTAGAAAAAAAAAGACTTATTTTTCCCCTTTGCATTTTCTTCTACCAGATCTATTGTGTTATATTCTTCTTCATTCAATTCACATTTCAACAAACGTCAAAGTGTTTCCTTTCAAATGGTACCAAGAATATGCATATCCTTGCTTCAGGGCCAGAGCTACAAGCAGTTAGATTTGGGTATGTGATTTTAGGCGAAATTTGGAAAAAAAGGGGGCTAAGTAAATTTTAATACATGCGTTTAACATAAATTAATGTAACCAAATGAGTGGGGATTAACGGTACATTAACTAGACCTAC
This sequence comes from Oncorhynchus nerka, assembly GCF_034236695.1. Taxonomy (NCBI): domain Eukaryota; kingdom Metazoa; phylum Chordata; class Actinopteri; order Salmoniformes; family Salmonidae; genus Oncorhynchus; species Oncorhynchus nerka. The sequence goes on from NC_088423.1 coordinate 16,103,311, forward strand.
TGGTGACCTATATAATGGGGAAATTGATCAAATAATAAACAAACAATCTCGTCACGGTATTTTGGAGCATTCAAACTGCCAATCGATAAAATGTAATTGTGTTTCGTCATCCGAAGTTTATGCCTGCCCATACCGTAACCCCACCACGGGGCACTCTGTTCACAATGTTGACATCAGCAAACCGCTCGCCCACGAGACGCCAAACACATGATCTGCAGATGTGAGGACTCTTATTTTGCAGAAGAAAATCTGGGCTCGTGCTGACAACATAATATCCTGCTGCTAGGAGAACAGCTAATGATCTCGTGCTAAAGCAGGAGTTGACTGTACTATTAATCGGAATGGAATGTCCACCAGAACTTTTAACAAAGAATTGAATGTTTATTTCTCTACCATAAGCCACCTCCAACGTCGTTTTAGAGAATTTGGCAGTACATCCAACCGACATTACAACCGCAGACCACGAATAATAACGCCAGCCCAGGCAACTTCACCTGTGGGATCATCTGAGACCAGACACTCGAACAGCTGTTGAAACTGTGGGCTTGCACAATCGAAGATTTTCTGCACAAATTGTCAGAAACAGTCTCACTTTCTGTAGTTTGGCATCGTAACCGACTGCAGTGGGCAAATGTACAGCTTCATGTCGCAAGGATCTGTACACATTCCTGGAAGCTGAAAATGTCACAGTTCTTCCATGGCTTACATACTCACCAGACATGTCACCCATTTAAGCATGTTTGGGATTCTTTGGATAGACGGGTACGACAGTGTGTTCCAGTTCCCGCCAATATCCACCAACTTCACACAGTCACTAAAGAGGAGTGGGACAACATTTCACAGGCCACAATTAACAGCCTGACCAACTCTATGCGAAGGAGACGTGTCACGCTGCATGAGGCAAATGGTGGTCACACCAGAAGTGGACTGGTTTTCTGATCCACACACCTACCTTTTTTTAAAGGTATATGTGACCAACAGATGCATATCTGTATTCCCAGTCATGTGATATACATAGATTAGGGCCTAACGAATTTCAATTGACTGATTTTCCTTGTATGAACTGTAACTCAGTAAAATCTTTGAAATTGTTGCATGTTGCCTTTATATTTTTGTTCAGGGTAGATGTAGGGGACATTGACATTTATTCTCTATTTAACCATTGTCTTTCATTAATCATCTTCCTTTTCTACATACTCTGTCTTCCAATGTTGGGGACGGCATGCTCTCTGCTCTCTGTCTCCCTCCTTTAGAAAGGGTGATTGCAACAGAACAAACAGAAACACCAGTATCATCCTTGAATGTCTTCATGGATACATTCACCAACGAGTTGGATGTGGACACCGCAACACTGACTAAGTACACAGAGATGGAACCGGGGACAAGTATGAATGTAGTAGAAAGAGAGGAGAGGGTGGAATGTGAGAGAAACAACAAACTATCTATAGAGTTTGCTGACCCTGTGGACCATGAGGACATGGAGGTTCATGCCGGTAATGAAGAAGAGAAGGTTGTGGGGATTGGACCAGTAAAAGATGAGACGGAAGATATTGTTGAAGAGGTGGACTCCAGGTACGAAACAGTGATGGTTATTGGGGCAGATGGGGTGGCGCAGACTTATGAAGATTTAAGTGTCAAAAGGAAGAGATCTTTCAGAAAGCCTCAAATAAAGACACATAAAGCCAGTGGAAGTCATGGAGAACAAATTCTTAGCATATTCAACATCATGTCTAATGTGATCATATCCTCTGTGCTTTACCAACCCTCAGTGGATCTACAAATGGTTGTCACTACTAACCTGATATTATTGTCTAAGACCATTAAGAAGAAACAGAGGGCTGAAGATGGAGACATTTCTTGCACAAGAACAGAAACAAACCAAAACACAATTTCCTGAAGATTATACATTCATGAAATTCCCAATCTGTGGAAGACTTTTAGTCGAGGTGCAGACATGAGATGGCACCAGAAAACCTACACAAGGGAGCGTCCATTTCGGTGTAGGAAGCGCTCCCAGTGCCATTTTGATCAGACGAGACATCAGCAAAATGTGTGTTAAGTAGTTGTGTCAAAACCTAAAGGTGAAATACCCAAGCAGCTTGAAGGCAAAGATGAAGGACCTGAAATTTCGAACAAGTGCTTCAGACATGTCAAGGCACTTGAAGACCCATTCCCAGGATCACCCCTACCATTCTAGTAATTTTACAAGAACTTACAGAATGTACTTAAACACCATAATGGTTCACAAAGAGGCTTGACTGATTGAGAAAGGGCAACCAGGGGAGGTTCCCTCTGGAGAGAGCATTAGTCCTTCAGCTATGGGCCAGAAAGACCCAGAGCTATCTGGTAGTACACAGCAACAACCATATGCAGGGGGAAAAGACGAGTCATCCAGGGCAAACCAGAGAAGCAGAAATCTCACAATCTCCCGTCATCAGCAAACCTCAGAGTTCCTCCTCCATCAACACCCGTTGAGCAGGAGCTGTCACTCACAATAAGATTCCCCCAAACCACATAACCTCAGAAGAGCGCCCCAGTCATTGTCTAATGTGTGATAAGAGATACAAGGACCCACAAAGTTTGGAGAAACACAGTCTTAAATGTGTCTTCAAACAATTGCATAGCAGATCGCCAGCTAGTGATGACATGGACTCAGATGTCCAGCGAAACAGTCCAGAAACTTAAAAGAGAGGACACCGAGCTGTCCAGTGGAACTCCTCGAGGCCACCAGTACACCACAAGACCCATCTTACAACCCATTTAGCAACCTAGCCAGACCAAAAAAACACAAACAGTAAAAAGTATGCCGCATTTGCAAAAAATGTTTGCCAAAATCTAGCAGCATGAGATCCCACTCAGATCTGCACCCTCACACGTCTTCATTGTGAGAAGAAATTAATGTTCCTAATAACACTAAGTGCACAAGAACTCACCCTCAACCCATTATTCTGTGCTCTGTGCAGAATGATGTTCGCAGACCCCCCAAAAATAGAAATGGATCAGCTGGTATTTTATTTTCTAATTTAACTCGGCAAGTCAGTTAAGAACAATGTCTTATTTACAATGACGGCAAACCGGGGAACAGTAGGTTAACTCCCTTGTTCAAGAGCAAAACGACAGATTTTTACCTTGTCAGCTTGGGGATTTGATCCAGCAACCTTTCGGTTACTGGCCCAATGCTCTAACCACTAAACCACTGACAAAACAAAGCTGAGATTGCACATGCTGTTTGTTCATAGCAAAGCCGAATATAAACTCTTCTGCTTCCAGTATGACAAATCTTATGGTGGAAAGAAGGCGTTGTGGCAACCTGTCATGAGCATAATCCATCCACCTGATAGGTGTGGCATATCAAGATGCTGATTAAAGAGCATGATCATTACACAGGTTCACCTTGTTCTGGGGACAATAAAAGGCCACTAAAATGTGCAGTTTTGTCACACAGCGCAATGTGTGGTGGATGAATCATAATTAGTTGGGTAACATAGATAATTTAAGATGTCTTATCTGCATAATATGTTTGTGTGATAATTGTTATTAGAATGTATCCCTTTGGACTCTGGTGTTGGGAGTTGTACTTCTTCCCTCAACTGGGGCTCAGTCACTTGGGGCCCAGAGAGGGGAGAGGTCAGGCTTGTCTTTCACATGTCTCTGGTGCTATGCAGAATATCAGAAAGGGAAGAGGACAGGATGGAACATTGTCTTCATATGTGAATGTATCAGTTAAACCATGTGAAGGGATGACGTGATTAATGGGGAGCCAATTACTTGTCTCCACAATGTCTGTGCGCAAGTCACTCCCTCCTTTGGCATTGGGGGGAGGTGTATGGCAGTGTCTGGAACCATTGTATGTCCTCTCTGATGTTGCACTTATCCTGGGAGTGTGTATGACCTAGAGGCTCACTCCCCTCAGTGAGCTTGTCCAGGAGATGGGTCAAGAAGGGATTTTACTTGAGATGGGAGTATCTAGAGTTGACAATTGAGTTATGCCATTGGATGAGGTAATATTTCTGTGCTATGAAGTACCTTGAACGAGATTAGAACCTTGTTTTAGGAACCAAACTGAACGATAATTTATAGCGAATGCTATCTGGCTACGGCATACTCATTTCTCAATTATAAGCAAGGGTAGCATTCCAGAGGGACATCAGAGACTGTAACGTTCTTTGCTTCACGGAAACATGGCTCACTCGAGAGACGGTAACGGAATCGGTGCAGCCAGCTGGTTTCTTCACGCATCGCGCCGACAGAAACAAACATCTTTCTGGTAAGAAGAGGGGCGGGGGCATATGCCTTATGGTTAACGAGACGTGGTGTGGTCACAACAACATACAGGAACTCAAGTCCTTCTGTTCACCTGATTTAGAATTCCTCACAATCAAATGTCGACCGCATTATCTACCAAGGGAATTCTCTTCGATTATAATCACAGCCGTATATATTCCCCCCCAAGCAGACACATCGATGGCTCTGAACGAACTTTCTTTGACTCTATGTAAACTGGAAACCACATATCCTGAGTCTGCATTCATTGTAGCTGGGGATTTTAACAAGGCTAATCTGAAAACAAGACTCCCTAAATTGTATCAGCATATCGATTGCGCAACCAGGGCTGGTAAAACCTTGGATCATTGCTATTCTAACTTCCGCAACGCATATAAGGCCCTCCCCCGCCCTCCTTTCGGAAAAGCTGACCACGACTCCATTTTGTTGCTCCCTGCCTACAGACAGAAGCTAAAACAAGAAGCTCCCACGCTCAGGTCTGTTCCAACGCTGGTCCGACCAATCTGATTCCACGCTCCAAGACTGCTTCCATCACGTGGACAGGGATATGTTCCGCACTGCGTCCAACAACAACATTGACGAATACGCTGATTCGGTGAGCGAGTTCATTAGGAAGTGCATTGAAGATGTCGTTCCCATAGCAACGATTAAAACATTCCCAAACCAGAAACCGTGGATTGATGGCAGCATTTACGTGAAACTGAAAGCGCGAACCACTGCTTTTAACCAGGACATGGTGACCGGAAACATGACCGAATACAAACAGTGTAGCTATTCCCTCCGCAAGGCAATCAAACAAGCTAAGCGTCAGTATAGAGACAAAGTAGAGTCGCAATTCAATGGCTCAGACACAAGAGGTATGTGGCAGGGTCTACAGTCCAATCACGGATTACAAAAAGCAAACCAACCCCGTCACGGACTAGGATGTCTTGCTCCCAGGCAGACTAAATAACTTTTATGCCCGCTTTGAGGACAATACAGTGCCACTGACACGGCCCGCAACTAAAACATGCGGACTCTCCTTCACTGCAGCCGACGTGAGTAAAACATTTAAACGTGTTAACCCTTGCAAGGCTGCAGGCCCAGACGGCATCCCCAGACGCGCCCTCAGAGCATGCACAGACCAGCTCGCTGGTGTGTTTACGGACATATTCAATCGATCCTTATCCCAGTCTGCTGTTCCCAAATGCTTCAAGAGGGCCACCATTGTTCCTGTTCCCAAGAAAGCTAATGTAACTGAGCTAAACGACTACCCCGTAGCACTCACTTCCGTCATCATGAAGTGCTTTGAGAGACTAGTCAAGGACCATATCACCTCCACCCTACCTGACACCCTAGACCCACTCCAATTTGCTTACCGCCCAAATAGGTCCACAGACGATGCAATCTCAACCACACTGCACACTGCCCTAACCCATTTGGACAAGAGGAATACCTATGTGAGAATGCTGTTCATCGACTAGAGCTTAGCATTTAACACCATAGTACCCTCCAAACTCGTCATCAAGCTCGAGACCCTGGGTCTCGACCCCGCCCTGTGAAACTGAGTACTGGACTTCCTGACGGGCCGCCCCCAGGTGGTGAGGGTAGGTAACAACATCTCCACCCCGCTGATCCTCAACACTGGGGCCCCACAAGGGTGCGTTCTGAGCCCTTTCCTGTACTCCCTGTTCACCCACGACTGCGTGGCCATGCACGCCTCCAACTCAATCATCAAGTTTGCGGACGACACTACAGTGATAGGCTTGATTACCAACATTGACGAGACGGCCTACAGGGAGGAGGTGAGGGCCCTCGGAGTGTGGTGTCAGGAAAATATCCTCACACTCAACGTCAACAAAACTAAGGAGATGATTGTGGACTTCAGGAAACAGCAGAGGGAGCACCCCCCCTATCCACATCGATGGGACAGTAGCGGAGAGGGTAGTAAGTTTTAAGTTCCTCGGCATACACATCACGGACAAACTGAATTGGTCCACCCACACAGACAGCATCGTGAAGAAGGCGCAGCAGCGCCTCTTCAACCTCAGGAGGCTGAAGAATTTCGGCTTGTCACCAAAAGCACTCACAAACTTCTACAGATGCACAATCGAGAGCATCCTGTCGGGCTGTATCACCGCCTGGTACGGCAACTGCTCGGTCCACAACCATAATGCTCTCCAGAGGGTAGTGAGGTCTGCACAACGCATCACCGGGGGCAAACTACCTGCCCTCCAGGACACCTACACCACCCGATGTCACAGGAAGGCCATAAAGATCATCAAGGACAACAACCACCCGAGCCACTGCCTGTTCACCCCGCTATCATCCAGAAGGAGAGGTCAGCACAGGTGCATCAAAGCAGGGACCGAGAGACTGTTAAACAGCTTCTATCTCAAGGCCATCAGACTGTTAAACAGCCACCACTAACATTGAGTGGCTGCTGCCAACACACTGACTCAACTCCAGCCACTTTAATAATGGGAATTGATGGAAATTGATGGAAAATATATCACTAGCCACTTTAAACAATGCTACTTAATACAATGTTTACATACCCTACATTATTCATCTCATATGTATATGTATATACTGTACTCTATATCATCTACTGCATCTTTATGTAATACATGTATCACTAGCCACTTTAAACTATGCCACTTTGTTTACATACCCTACATTACTCATCTCATATGTATATACTGTACTCGATACCATCTACTGCATCTTGCCTATGCCATTCTGTACCATCACTCATTCATATCTTTATGTACATATTCTTTATCCCTTTACACTTGTGTGTATAAGGTATTAGTTTTGGAATTGTTAGGTTAGATTACTCGTTGGTTATTACTGCATTGTCGGAACTAGAAGCACAAGCATTTCGCTACACTCGCATTAACATCTGCTTACCATGTGTATGTGACAAATAAATTTGATTTGAAGTCCCTTTGAAGTGTTCCTAATATCTGTGGTTCATCAAGTAGGTTGAGAGGGGTGTATCTTGGCTATAAAAGATCTTTGTACTTTTGTGCTGTCACTTTCAATGGTTCATTAGAAATGGTGCATCATTGAAAGTCAGCGCTATTGCAAAACTCTTATTATTAAAGATGGAGTTTAAGTATAACTCTGACTGGTGTGTGAAGTTTGTCTCTCTCCTCATTTCGTAATGCAGAAATTAACCACCACAAATGCCACAGATGTCTCAAGTTTTGAGGGAGCGTGCAATTGCCAGTGCAATTCTTAGATTGGGGCCTAATGAATTTATTTCAATTGACAGATTTCCTTATGAACTGTAACTCAGTAAAATATTTGAAAATGTTGCATACACAATTTTGTTCAGTATAATTGATACGTATACACCAATCAAACACAGTGAGGGGGAGAAATGCAGTGAAATGTACATATGGTGAGGAATGTGTCACACAGCACAAGAAACCCCAAACTGTTTTGTTTCTGTAAATAACAGCAAGGATTGTGTTGACTCTCCAGATAGTCAAAGGGATGTTGAATCTTCTACTTTTCTATGCAACTCAGAATCATGACAAGTTAAGTAGAGCCATTGCAAAATGGATTTAGTTTAAAGGGGACTGTGACACAGTTATACATTCTATTGTTTGTGACAAGGTAAAAATTAAAAATGGTACAGAGATCATGTAAATAAGGCTCAGGTACAAAACATATTGCTTGTTGAGAGTTTAAATGGGGAATGTCACATGCTCAGAGAAAACCCTCAGACTGTCAACTTAATATGCTACATTTACACACTTTTGAGGATGAAGAACCTGCTTCTGACGAATGGGAGTGGTTCCTTTCAGAAAGAAGTGGTAGGCATTTTAAAAAGTTCTCATGGGTAGGCCTATTTGCACCGCCGAGAAGCGGGGTCCAGAAAAGTCAGATCCTTAGCCTCTGCCTTTTAAAAAAACATTGCAGTTGTGATGTTTGTGTGCTTGTTCTCTAAAGCAGTCTTATAAGAGGGCAATGTGGATACACTTTTTTACAATGGCATGCGAGACTATGTTTTACATGAGTTATCAGAGAGGAAATTACTTAGTTGTAGGAAGTTAAGGTTTTAAGTTAGAATTATACAGCACACTGATGAAATTAAGCTACATCCTTAATAATTAAATATAAATATGTTTTTTATTTAATGTAGTGGTGGGCACCGATATGGATAATTTGATATATCAATACCTGATATCGATAAGAGCAAGGCATATCGTGATATTGGTTTATTATTCCTGTTAACTGTAAAAAAAAAATAATTAAAAAGCATACATGACATAGGCTGCTTAACAAAAAAATGAACACTAAAACAAAAACGGGCTGCTTAGCATACTTCATTTTCTGCTGATGGGACATCAACTATAGAAGGGCTTCCCATCGTATTACAACTGGTTAAGTAGATTTATGCCACCAGAACACATTTGGCCCATGGGCAATCCAATCCGCAAGCAGTTGTCCGGGCTTCACAGAAAACTTCAGTTGCAATGTATGTACCAAGAATCACAACTGATATTGTTATAGTATTTCCATACTGGTGCCCATCACTACTTTAATGGATTTATTCAATGAGTGATTGTAATGACTTAATGTATCATAGACTGTGTCAGACCATACATTTTTAACTGACACAATTATTAAAATGGGTGATTGAAACGAACGAATGCATCAAAGTGTGTTAGATCATGATTTTTTTGCCAAAACATTTTATGAAATGGGGGACTGTAATGAATGAATGTATCCTAGAGGTAGTTTGACCATAAATTTTAACTGACACATTTGATAAAATTGGTGACTAGTGATGGTGTACCTATAGCCTGTTTGATATTTATTGAGAATTAATTGTAAATAAACAAGATTTTCGTTTTGACTAAATGTTTGCTTATGTGTTGACGTCAGGGCCATTGACAGCACTGGGTCATTTGAAGGTGATTTCTACTGACTGCACTGAGTACTCCCGACCACATTTTTACCTCTGCACATAAAATCGTTTTTTCCCCTCTATAATTTATCAGTCTACAGTGTATTGCATTGGGACCAATGGAGAGGGTGGAGTAGAAAGTGTTGCTGGGCATAAAAACCTCAACTCCTATGAAAGAACACCATATATAGATTTTACAGACCATAATGAGTAATACCAACCCACGTTTACTTCAGCAAAATGGTTTAGTTTAAAGCAATGTATTTCATGAACAGTGTATTACATTTGGGGAATTTATTTGACCTTGGAAAATATTTTTAAACCCAAATGTGTTGCAAATATCACTTAAATATGAACAAATATGTATCATTGTTAATGTATAGACACGTTTTCATTTCATGAATAAATACAGGTTAATTATAATTGTATACTATTACGTGGAGGACGTTTATTTTGAAAATGTCCTAAATTCCGGAAGTAACGTTACATTTATAATGTTGCTGACGAGACCGTCAAGATAGACCAACTACCCCAAGATAGACCAGACCTTGTCGTTTCCAATAGGGAAAAAATGTATCATCGTGAGAAGAACAAGCAAGGAGGTGGGCAGAGCCAAGCACGAGCTAGTGAGATTCTATTGGCGCGTTCTAGCATTTATTTGCACATTTGCGTTAAGGAACGCCTACTCTGAAGTGGCGTGTGCAATATCTCAATTCTCCTTGCACACAAAAACAACGCAAAGGGTTATGCAGAGCACTCTGTTACAAATTCTAGTTTTAGAAACTGAATACTGTATGGAGATCAAATGTTTAATCGATGAGAACATTTGCAGAACGTTGGCCAAAATCCATCTCGCGCCATTATCTCACACTGGGCTTCTTCTGGTAGTGAGTGGAAACGCGAACCGGATGCTTCACATTTATACATCCGGTGAAATATCTGTCTCGTTGTATCTGTGGTCGAGACGCTGAATCGCTTCCCGTCTGTATTAGTGACGGACAGATGCTGACGAAATACTGCCGGTACTCTTTTGACATTTTAGTCTTGCTGCACTAAATTTGACTTCGAGGCGTTGGCATCTATACTTCAACAGCCTATTTATTCTACACTTCACCCAGTAACAATTACTTATTTTGAGGGCATTTTCGATCCAATAATGGCAAATTCCGTTGCCTTTCACACTCAGCTAGCCTCCATCATGGAGGTTTTAGCTAACGCGGCCGTGGCTGAAATCTGCGAGCTTGTTGACAATGGCTATGCGGTCCTGCATTTGGAGATATCTCAAGGGCAGAAGGAGAATGAAGCTTTGACGAGAAAACTACGGATGATGGAGCTGAAAGTGTCTCGTGCGAGTGCCATGAGAGCGGGAATGGGAAGCTCAATCCTCGCGCACAGTCGCTTTCGAACTCACGTTGGCATGGAATCGAGAAGGACATCAAGCAGTAAGATTGGCGTTCTAATAGAGAGCAATAGTAATGGCGTCTTTTTGTAGGCACTAACTCCGCCTATGGAAAATGAATACCGTTTTTGTAAAGTTTTTTTGGATTGACGCCGAAAATGTCTACAGGCGTACAATTTTATACGTTTTGTTCTATGAGTATCTTCATCAGCTAGTCACTTTTTAAAACATTTAAGCATTTATGTAATATAAAAAAGCATAAAGGCAATGTTAACTGGCTGATATTTTCTTATAGACCAACCCGTATATTATCTCCTAAACCTGTGTTAAACTCAGACCTTATTCTCAACGTTTATCCCAAAACCCAATAATTTCCCCCATCGGAATAGTGCCCCACAGTGGACACGTCAGAATACCCATACAATATAGCGGTCAACACGGAAATAGTTTGTCTGTTTTTTCACGATTAATTATCAAAGGGGATTTTAGATCCACTACAAACAAGGTTTGTTTCATGTAGGCTTTCCCAGCGTGACGTTTAGAAAACTGTAAATCTCTCGGACAAGGTGACTTATGTTCCGCTCTATTTACTCTCAGATTCGAAAATGTTAATTAGCATCAAAGTAGACATGCAAGACTACAAATTTCTGCAAGTTCCGCTACATCATCTTTAGCAGACACATTTGCTGTCAGCTAGTAACTACTAGCAACCTTGATCCAAAACAATAAATCTTGAAATGTAATTTACTGTTACAGATTTGAACTAATATTCAACTAAGGCGTATTTATGCATTTGGTCTTGTTCAGAATACTTTCAAAAGAAGCTAGCAAGCTACCTACCCAACTAGATGATATTAGCAACATATCCTTATTTTAACAAATCCTTCAGTCGGTGGAGACCTAAATTTAATCCCTTATCATTTCTGCCAATTGTATGATTGAGGTGAAATCTGTTTCAATTTATAGTGTCAGAATGCACTGCTGCATAAAGTAATTCAAAACTAACTTGACATGTTCTGTTGCAGATTCAAAGCAAGATTAACTCATTGCTGAATGTATCTATAATCATGAATGAATAAGCATATTTATTTGACAAGAATGCACCTAGTCACTCAAACACCTGAACTCCAACAATTATATTGTTTTAAAGAAATCGAAATAGTGAACAATGCATACATATGTCTTTCATACATAACATATAAACATCTAACTTGAAGTAAAGATACAATTATTTATTAGTCAATGCCACAAACCTGGGACATCGAAGAGCACCATATTAACTATTATTACTATCCGAGTGCGCACAGATTATTCTGCTTGTCCATTTTGGGAATTAGACCATCACAAATAACACAATGTAAAACAGCAGATTGTGATTTATGGTGGCTGAGTTACAAATGGAGAAAAAAATGGCTAAGGTAGGTTAAATATAAAATACTGTGTCAACTCAAATAGAATGAGAAAAGCACTTAAGACTCAAAACAAGGTAGCCATGCCTAAACGCAGCTATATCAACACCCTTGTCAATTTAACAGGTCCAATTTTCTGCTGTCAATTGTGAGCAGCACATTTGACATTGCATTGTCAAAACCCCAGAATAAGCAGCAGGACAGCATTACTCAAGTGAAAAGTAGCAAAAACAGTAGTACACAGCAACACTTTTAAATGTGTTACTGAGTCTAGATGTTATCAAATCAGGAGAACAACAAGTGAAAGAAGCAGCATAGGGAAAATGGGTGAAAGTGGGGTGGGTTTATAGAGAAGATGGAGAGGTCCAAAGTTGAGGGACCAGGGGGCAAAAAAAAGCTATGTGGAATAAGGGTTAGCTAGAGGGATTGTTGACCATGGAATAAATATAAAATTGTTTGCTTCTGCACCCCTTTTAGGTCGTTGTCACATATCCGGCCCATGTCCAGTTATACTCGGGGTCTCAGCGCGTGTCCCTCGACATCATTCCGTCTCTGTTACAGCCTTCAAATTGTGGTCATTGTGTGTCTGAATCACATTAAAGACGTTGACTGATCACAGCATTTCCACAAAAAGAGCCATACACAATACAACTTAAGGACATAATTTTGTTGACAACATGGTGGTTCACATGGTCTACTGTGTGAATAATGGAAGAATCTTACCCCAGCTGTAGGTCCATTTGAGTGTGTGGTCACTTAGGCCTGTACATCAACCAGTACTGGAACCATTGGAGACTTGGGATGCTTACTCAAAGTTCTGCTTGAATGTCTTCGGGTCTGTGTCTGTAAAGGTCAAGTACATCATGGAGGAAGTTAATCTGTGGCTTTGATTGACTTGAAAGTTTACACAAATGATAAACTAAGCAATATGATTCAACAAACTACTACACATACAATAGACTGCCACACAGTCCAGTCCAATAGCCTACACATGGAGAGGAACCTAAAAGCACATACAGTACCAACAAACACTACTCACCCAACAGACAGGGCAGGTGTGGATCAGTGCTGCCTTGGCTGCAGTCTTCTGGTCTGCAACTGCAGCCTCCGCCTTGGCATCAGTCAACAAGTTCAACTTGAGAGTGGAGCATGCGTTATATTAGTTGAGTGGCGACTAGTGGGAGGGGACTGGAGCGCCGTTAATTGCGGGTGGGCTATTCTTTGGATGCTGAAATCAGTCGTTTTTCATACAACTTCATTTTATGTGACGTCGGAGCTCTAGTCCACCCACACTAGTTGCTGCTCAACTCCATCGTTAATTGTCGAATTGAGTCGGCTAGGCTCGACTAACCTTTTTCATCACTGTCCCAGAATCATCCGGAAGTGCAATTTTAAACTGTCCCAAACTGAAGATGATCGTCTCATAATAAAATACTTGTAAAAAATAAACATTGATATGCCAACATGGGCCTACTCTAGGACCTAGGTCATTCACCTAGGTCACAGTGATTTAAAAGGCTAATAAGAGTAGACTACTCCCGAAATAGATCAATGGGGCTGTCAACTGAGCCAGAAATTCACGTAACAAAAATGGCCTCTAAAAAGGTAATTGGAATAGTATTTCCATCTATTTTACATAAATGTAGATACATAATTAGCCCTCGTAAAAATGTCGCCTAGGTTATATGCATATTGGCTACAGTCTCACGTCCACACTGACGCTGACATGAGGGACACTAGAAAATGTAGGCAAACTTTAATGAGACTTATATATAGGCTGAACGCCAGTCATGTTTGACATTTATCAAGTAGGATATTTAACACATTAACGTTTAAATGTTTGATTCTGTTGACATAGCTTTCTCGAGGCACAGTTAGTTTAGATCAAATGGTCACGAGCGGAGAGTGAAGGACAGTGCCTGTTACGCACTGCACACACCTTGAAATCTGAATGGAGGCAGTCAGCATTTTGAAACTATTTAACCATGAAGGTAATTGTTTGAAACCTGGAAGTTGTCCTTTTTTAGGCATATCTTAGCTTGTTTCAAAGTACCCTATATCCAAAATCAGATCATAGAAATGTTGAGGGAATTGTTTATAAAAACACCCTTATGCCATAGAAACCAGCATTTCTATGTTCTATTGGTTTTCAAATCAACTTTCTCTATTTTCCAGAAGACAAAATCCTAGTCATATTAGTAACCCAAGCTAGTTGTTGCATCTTTAGATTTCACCTCGTTCTAAATTTCTAACTGCTTTTTTCATCTTTGTCACATCAAATCTGCTCACATGTGCAGTGCATTTCTTTTTTATATCTTTATTTTTGTAGAACTGCGTTCCTGCTAATTGCATTTTGGAACATTCACATGTACTCAAGGCTACTTCTGCGTGTGCATTTCTGTGCGTATGTGAACAAAATAATAGTTTATCAACATTTTAAACTAAACCTTCTGATATGTTGCGCATTTGCCTCATTGCTTTTAAAATTGTACAGTAGTTGTATGCGTTTTGGATCTATCGCCTCAGAACTACATTTTTCTTTTTATTATCGTCGACGGGACAACCTAAATTTCGAGCCCTTGCTACATACCCAGAGAGAAAGTACATTGTTCGATCCTCTCTCTGAAACTGTTGGATGATTTTATCTCAGTTTCTCACCTTTCCTGTGTTGTCTCTAGTAATGATTGGTAGGTCTTGGGGTGGTCAGGATACAACAAACGAGGCAAATATGAATTATGAGGGAGAAGTATGTTTTTCTCACATCACTTGTCATGACTACCTGCTGCAGCTCTCTCTCAACTCCGGCTCACCCTTCCCTCTCGACCACTCTACTCACGCACTCAACAACAGCCTGCCTCACTACCTGATTGTCAGCAGTAGCAGGTAACAGTGAAATTTAAAAAATAATAATAATTAAAGAGAAATGCAATTTAGAAGTAGCCCAAAAACCTGCAACCCGCGACCAATACATTTTCACCCACATCGTTTTCAAAGTAGCCCAATTTTGCAAGACAACCGCAGACATGGCAACCCTGCTCATTGGCCAAACCCTACGGGGTAATCAATTTGATTTATTTTGTTGCAATTAGTGTATATATTTTTGGGGGGATAAACACAGAAAATTAGGTATATGGGAAACAGGCTTAGGAGATTTGATACGTTTTGTTCTGAGAATCTTCATCAGCGAACTCACTTTTGTAATCAAAACCAACATATAAAGGCTTCACAATTCCTAAAGTTCATATTAACTGTCTATTATCCCATAGAACAAAACATATAAGATCTCCTAAGCCTGTGTTAACCTCAGACCTTTATTTGAGTTGTTTATCCCAAAATCCCATTCCCCAATGGGAAAGGCTGAAGAACCAGAGGGAACTCATTTCTGGTTTTTTTAGGACTACAAGCTGGCGAGTGCTATAGAACATATAGTAGCTACATTTATTGGTTATATCATTTTAGAAATGAACTTATCAAGACACCATTGATAAAATGGTATGTAAACAATTTCCCTTGTCTGCTAATTTTAGGCGAGGTACATTGTCGGAGAGGAGTTGATTCCCAGTTGGTCACCAGCCTGTTTAGTGACGGAAAGTCCCCAGGTGACACTGGACAGACTACCACACAGAGAAAGGTAAGCATTTGTCCACACTTGTTTCAGAAAGGGCAGCCTAATACTTCAGTGGTTATCAACACAACCTAGGTCTGAATGTAAATATGACGTATAGCCCACCCATGCTAGTGGTAATTTTGCTATCAAGTGATCCTGTTTTACCTGTTTACTGTTCTGTTAGTGTTCTTGTGTTACATATTTTTCCAGCTGACTGTACAGAGTAAATTTTCTCACCGTTAGTGGATTATTCCCAGTTATAAACTGTGTGGTTCCAGCCCTGAAAGCTATTGTAAAGTGGCTGTTCCACTGGATGTCATAAGGTGAAAGCACCAATTTGTAAGTCGCTCTGGATAAGAGCGTCTGCTAAATGACTTAAATGTAAATGAAAGCTGATTGGCTGACAGCCATGGTATATCAGACTATATACCGTGGGTATGACAAAACATTTATTTTTGTTTTACGTTGGTAACCAGTTCATAATATAAATAAGGCACTTAGGGGGGTTGTGATATATGGCTAATATACCACGGCTAAGTGTTGTGTCCAGACACTCCACGTTGCGTTGTGCGTAAGAACAGCACTTAGCCGTGGTATATTGGTCATATACCACACCCTCGTGCCTTATTGCTTAATTATATTTTGTATCCCAATTGATTTTACCCAACCTTGTGTCCAACAGCCTGCTGCGTTGGATGAGATAAAGCCCAAATCACCTACCATCAAAGAGGAGAGGCGGGAAGAAGCCTGGGACAATCATGACCAACGAGAGAAATTGAGTACCGGTAATTAAATGGGAAACGGGCTTAATCAAGTGTTTTCATTATGCCTTTTGGGGGGGAAAATGTTGTATTACACACATCTCACTCCACTTAGGTTCTGGACTGTACCATTTATCCCTTTCTCATAAATATGAATACATCTAAATGTTATATTGGGGAAAAAACATGATAAATGGATATTGTCACATAAAATGATTGCAATAATGTTAGACTGCATACAATTCATAAATTGATTTAATTATAAGTACAACTGATTTCATGCAAATATTTTGGGCTTTCATATTGACTATACATGGCTCATCCTTTGACTAATTTGTGATATTTGATAACCTTCATGAGCATCCAGTTCATAGTGATTCACATACTGTTGTTGATTTTGTAGGAGCTTTAAATCACAGTGTTGATGGAGGAGAAAGGCATTCCAACATCGTCACAGAGGCCACACAACCAATCAGCAAACAGGAGAATGCCAGCTCTTGTAAATGGGTGAGTGGCGAAACCGACAACAATGAAAACCTGAGTGTGAACAAAAGATCTCAAACCCCAGCATTGGAAGATGGTGATGGAATACTTGACCATGCAGGCTTTGATTGTATGATGTTTGAGCCCCCCAGACAACTTGGGACCCTTAGCACCCAGGGTCCTGGGGCTGATCTTCCTGAGTGCTCTTACTCTCATGTGGATGTTGTACCTCTTAATTCTGATTCAGAGAATAGTTTTCCCTTTTCGATGAACAAGGTGAGTCGCTCCATAACTGAGCACAAACAACCTGTAACTTACAGAGACAATAGACAGAGGGTGCCGTTGCCCTCAGATGAGCCTCACATGACTGTGCGAAAAGGCATGGAGACTGGATCCAATGCCTTGGTAATGACTGATGGTTGGATCTCCCATGACAGTCATAATAACGATGCTGTGAATTACAACCAAGACGGCACAGCAGGTAACCGGTTCATTTGTAGTTTCTGTGGTAAGACTTTGGCGTGTCTGAAGAACCTCAAGACACACCTTAGGGTTCACACCGGGGAGAAGCCGTTCAGCTGCATGCAGTGCGGGAAGCGCTTCTCCGACTCCAGCAACCTCAAGCGACACCAGAGCGTACACACGGGGGAGAGACGCTACGGCTGCAGCCACTGCGGCAAGCGCTTCGCCCAGTCGGGGCACCTCAAAGTGCACCTTAGCGTACACACAGGATGCAAGCAGTTCCGATGCCCACAGTGTGAAAAGACTTTCATATCGGCCAATCACCTCAAGAGACACATCAGTGTCCACGATGGAGAAGAAAGTATTTTACCAACCACTTTTCAGTGAGTGAAAGCATACCCAAACGTGCTCCAGCCCAGTTTGAACAAAAACATGAATTGGGGGGCTCGACTGAAGGAGTTGATCATCCAAAAAGTATTCCATACACTTTTGAATGAGTGTTTTTGTAACTCTTATCATTGAAGTTGTTTATCACTCATCCTCAGCCCACTGTGTGAAAATCGGTTTGCGGACTCAAGGTGTCTCATCAGACAAAACTGTTCACACAGGAGAAAGACCCACCATCTGCATACAGTCTGGGTGAGGAGCTTACTGTGAAACACAACCTTACACTTCACCTATAGAGAAACCATTCTGGTTGCTCAAGTGCTGGTGATGTATTGTCACTGAGTGTACCAGGAACACGATCATGAATAATTCTACTTTAACATTTTGACTGAACACATTTTTGTCTGTACACTATTTGTCATTCACAGTTTAGGAGTAGTCTTATAACGAAACAAAAACAATGGAATCAAAAAATAATTTGTGTACGTCCATTAATATTAATATTTCAAGTGCTGCAAGCAATATATGAAATGTGCAGTACAAACAGTTACAACTATTGTTAATGTAAGAAATGCTACCTCTTTAGGAAAAACACTCCTCTAATCACTCTAGTCAAATGCTATCTCGCAAAGGCTCATTTATGACATTTTTGTTATAAGTATTCTGTTGCACACATGATTTTTTTTAGAATTACCCTTGAAAATGGATGTTTTTGTGAAATAAACTATTTTAAGAAAAAGGCCACCACATTCCTGATTTTCTTGACTCTCATCCAGTAGGATGCAGAACCAGCTTCTCGTCAGCAACCCTAAAGAAGCACTTCTGGATCATGCAATTTCTGAAATCTTCAAAAGGCTCCCACGTAATAGAAGTGTCAATAACCTGTATTTATTCATGATATATGAAAATTGTCTAAACATTAACAATGAATCATATTTAAGTGACATTTGCATTAAAGTTGGGTTTTTAAAACATGTTCCAGGATCAAATAAAGAATAACACATTTCTATATATAGCACATACAAATATTGCACTGTTCAGGAAAAAATATTGATTGTATGTCCATAAAACTACTATAGCCCCTAGAATACAAAACAGATGAATTTGAACAAAAAGCTAGGTCATAGGAAGTGTTGCTGTCTTTTTAGTCTGCCCCTTCCATTGCCCACAATGCAACACACTGTATATGGCCAGCCAGCAGCATACCACCCTGCATCCAACTGCTGGCTTGCCACAGAAGCTAAGCAGGGTTGGTCCCTGATGGGTGACCAGATGCTGCTGGAGGTGGTGTTGGAGGGCCAGTAGGAGGCATTCCTTCCTACTTTCCTCCATCTCCTCTCCCGTGTAACTATTTCCCAGGTCGTTGCTTTAAATAAGAATGTGTTCTCAGTCAACTTACCTGGTAAAATAAGGGTTGTACTATATATGAGTATGTTTTACTGTAGAGAATAATTTTACTGCCTGTTTCAGATAAACTGGGGTGGAAAATACTCAGTAGTACTAACCAAACATAATCCGTTTTGGAGGGGGACTTTGTCGTACAGATTGTTGCTGGCTTTCACTCCACCACCATTGCCGCCAGTGGGATAGATGCAGCTACATGTAGCTGATAAAATGAAAGTCCTGTGGGCAAAGAGTTGAACAATTTTGCAGGGATGGGGAGCATTCAAGCATAGAAGATGAAGATTCTGTAAAACTGCATTGTGCTGTTATGTAGGTAGATGACTAAATGTGACAAATGTATAATATCTCTTACCTGGGAAATGTTTTCTACGGTTTCAGGCACCCTAGTTAAAATGCAGTACGTTACAACCTTATTCTAAAATGGATTCATTATTTTTTTTTCTCAACCTACACACAATACCCCATAATGACAAAGCAAGAACAGGTCTTAGACATTTTTGCTAATTTATTCAAAATAAGAAACAGATATCTTATTTACATAAGTATTCAGAGTCTCTCCCATATTTCACCTAGATAGTTTGTATGTATTGATATGTAGGCAACATGTGCCTTTTAATACATTTTTTAAATTGATGTAGTTCTTGTCTATTAATTTTATGTATTATGTCATGTTTTGTGTGGACTTCGGGAAATGTAGTTGCTGCTTTTGCAACAGCTAATGGGGGATCCTAATAAAATAAAAATACCAAGATCCTTCGCTATCAGACTCGAAATTGAGCTCAGGTGCATCCTGTTTCCATTGATCATCCTTGAGATGTCTTGTTTGGAGTCCACCTGTGGTAAATTCAATTGATTGGACATTACTTGGAAAGGTACACACCTGTCTATATAAGGTCCCACAGTTGACAATGCATGTCGGAGCATAAACCAAGCCATGAGGGTCGAAGGAATTGTTCATAGAGCTCCGAGACAGGATTCTGTCGAGGCACAGATTTGGGGAAGGGTGCCAAAAAATGTCTGAAGCATTGAAGGTCCCCAAGAACGCAGTGGCCTCCATCATTCTTAAATGGATGAAGTTTGGAAGCGCCAAGACTCTTCCTAGAGCTGGCCGACCGGCCAAACTGAGCAATCGGCGGAGAAGGACCGTGGTCAGGGAGGTGACCAAGAACCTGATAGTCACTCTGACAGAGCTCCACAGTTCCTCTGTGGAGATGGGAGAACCTTCCAGAAGTTAAACCATTTCTGCAGCACTCCACCAACCAGGCCTTTATAGTAGAGTGGCCAGACGGAACCACTCCTCAGTAAAAGGCACATGACAGCCCGCTTGGAGTTTGCCAAAAGGCACCTGAAGGACTCTCAGACAATGAGAAACAGGATTCTCTGGTCTGATGAAACCAAGATTGAACTCTTTGGCCTGACTGTCAAGTGTCACGTCTGGAGGAAACCTGGCACCATCCCTATGGTGAATCATGGTGGTGGCAGCATTATGCTGTGGGGGTGTTTTTCAGTGGCAGGGACTAGGAGACTAGTCAGGATCAAGGGAAAGATGAATGGAGCAAAGTACAGAGAGCTCCTTGATGAAAACCTGCTCCAGAGCGCTCAGGACCTCAGACAGGGGTGAAGGTTCACATTCCAACAGGACAATGACCCTAAGCACAAAGCCAACACAACGCAGCAGTGACTTCGGGACAAGTCTGAATGTCCTTGAGTGGCCCAGCCAGTGCCCGGACTTGAACACGATCAAACATCTCTGGAGAGACCTGAAAATAGCTGTGCAGTGACGCTCCCCATCCAACCTGACCGAGCTTGAGAGGATTTGCATTGGGAGAAACTCCCCAAATACAGGTGTGCCAAGCTTGTGGCGTCACACCCAAGAAGACTCGAGGCTGTAATCACTGCCAAAGGTCCTTCAAAAAAGTACTGAGTAAAGGGTCTGAATACTTATGTAAATGTGATATTTCAGTTTTGTATTTTTAATACATTTGCAAAAATGCCTAAAAAACAATGTTTGCTTTGTCATTATGGGGTATTGTGTGTAGATTGATGGGGGGAAATAAACAATTTAATCCGTTTTTAGAATAAGGCTGTAATGTAACAATGTGGAAAAAGTCCAGGGGTCTGAATATTTTCTGAATGCACTGTATATATTTTGTCCTTGGTCAGCTATGGCTCGGGGAAACAGTTCTTCAGATCACGTTGATAAGATAGTCTCGTACTGAGCTCGTCCAGTTTATTCTCCAGTGCTTGAACGTTCGACAATAGAACGGAGGGTAGAGGCGGTTCATCCACTCACCGACGTAGTCTTGTCAGGTATCTTGCGGGCCGTCCTCTATAACAATACAGACCATACTAACATAATTATCTATGAGACGTCATATTATTGAAAGCTTTTAAGAAAGGATGAATCTGGTTCCCTTACAGTATATGGTGAAGGAGATGAGTAAGCCTGAGTGCATCGATTTCAAAGAGGAAAGACAGGAGGACACCATAAGCCTACAGAATGACTCAAGGATTAAAGGTGGGTGCTTATATTTGTCCTATTTCACACATGCACATGTGTGTGTTACTACGCATGTGTGAATTGAAAATGTGTTTTTTTTGCATATTCCACTCCCTGAAACACCCTCGGCAAGTGGGGTCAAGGCCATGGTCTGCCATTCAACGTCGACCGTGGAGTAATTAGGATTAAGTGCCTTGCTCAAGGGCAGATCGACAGATTTTTCACTTTGTCGGCTCAGGGAGAGTAAGTGCAATGCAGGCCTATAATAAAATGTAAAATGCCAGTCGTATGGAATGGATGATTTATGTATACTAAAAAATACCACCCCATCTTAGAATGATTTCTCCAAAAGTTAAGGAAAGGCAATTATCCACAATTTATTGTATTTCATCAATTATTTCCTCTCTATAGGCAGTGTTGAATCAGGTGCTGATGAAGACCACAGGGGTGTGATTGGACACACTCAGACCGACGGTCTCTTTGAGGACTATGATCCGCACATCAACGCAGACCAAGAGAGGGAAAACACGATCCAGAGGTTTCAGCATACGAACGTTGCACACCGCGTATGGAGGCAGGGATACTCAGGCTTGTGGACACCAAGAAGCACTGAAACAGATTCTGAGGATCCAACTTGCTCTTATTCTGAGGAAATTAGCCCCACTCATGTCAAAGCTCACACAAAGCAACAACAGACTTCCGTAGCTGAGGAAAGCAAGCTGTTCGCTGTTGAATCTCACAATGTGAAACCAGTGTCTGCAATGCTTGATTCTGAACCCTATGAAGAAAAATATAAATCTAGCAGTAATAATTTGCATCCGCAAAACAGCATCTCTTATGAGACTAGTGAAAACGTTGGAAATCTTGCTGGGAGGTGTTTCTCTAACAGTCAAGGAAATATTAGAGGGAACACAGCTAGGCCCAAGGTGGGCATAGTTCAACGCTATATGGCAGGACATAAAATGCAACATGGGGTTGGCAAGCGAGAAAAACGGTTTGTTTGTGGCTTCTGCAGAAAAAGTTTCACTTGTCCAAAGTATCTTCAGTCTCACCAGCGGGTTCACACGGGAGAAAAACCCTTCAGCTGCTCTCAGTGTGGGAAGAGGTTCGGCCAAGCTGTTTATCTGAAGAAACATCAGAACGTCCACACGGGAGAGAAACCATTTGTTTGCCCACTGTGTGGGAAGCAGTTTGCAGATGCAAGTAATCTCATCAGACACAAGAGTGTTCATACAGGAGAAAGACCCTTCATCTGAATACAGTCTGGGGAGAGGTTTGCTGCGAAGCACAACCTTATAATTCACAGAGAGAGACACACTTCAGGTTGCTCAAATGCTGGAGATTCTATTGTCACTGAGTATACCATGGACACAATTAGTCCGGAATAATTCAACTTAACAATTTGACTTAACACTTGTCTTTAGGCTATTTGTCATTTACAGTTGATGACTGGTCTTGTAAACCAAATTAATGGAAATAATAATTTTAAAAATTGTGTGTGCCTTCATTAAAGCAGCAATATGTAACTTTTTGAGCGACACAACCAAATTCACATAGAAACCGATTTGTCATTCTCATTGAAAGCAAGTAAGACATTGTAGATCTGTTCTATGTCCGCCATTTCTATGCTTCCTGTCCTTAAGTTTTTTACTTTCGGTTTTATACACCAGCGTCAACCAGCTGAAAATATATTTTTTGTTATTGAAAATATATTTCACATCGGTTTAGATGGTACAATAATTCTTTCCACTATGCATTGCTTGTTTTGTCACAATCTGAAATTAATCGAAATATTCTAGTTTTTGCAACCAGGAAATGACAGAGTGATTGCACCTTTTATTATTCATATTTCAAAAGTGCTGTAAGCAATATATGAAAGGTGCAATACAAAAAGCGATTGTTACAACTATTAGTAATATTTTTAAAAATTACTACATCTCTTTAGGAAAAACACTCGTCCAAGCCAATCACTCGAGTAAAATGATATCCCACAAAGGCTCACATATCACATTTTTGAACAATTTAAGAAATGCCACCACATTTCTGACTTTCCAGGCTCTCATCCAATAGGATGCAGAACCAGTGTCTCGTCAGCAACAGTTAATCACACCAAGCGGTTGGAATTTCTGACATTTTCAATATAAAAGTGGAAAGTGTCAATAACCTGTATTTATTCAGGATATGAAAATAAATTTTCTAAACATTAACAATGATTTATATTTGTTAATATTTAAGTAACATTGCATTAAAGTGGATTTTAAATTGTTTTCTAAGGTCAAATAAAGAATAACATTTCTGCATACAGCACATACAAATATTGCACTGTACAGGAAAAAATGTTGAAACCAGGGTCCAGTCTACTCAATAGTCCCGAGAATACAATATAGATGAGTTAACCAAATATGATAACCAAATATGATAGTCTGGACCCTGATTTTATGGACACACAATCGATTGTTTTCCCCACACATTGATACATTTGTACTGTATAATGTCCAGGCACCCCACATTAAGCTGTTTGATCACAGTAAAAGTCCAGCAACACTTGCTATGCTTTTGTTCAAACACATTTGTTTTGTATTCTAGGGACTCTAGTGAGAAGACTGGACCCTGGTTTCATGGACACACAATCAATAGTTCTCTGTACAGTGTAATATCAAATCAAATTTATATAGCCCTTCGTACATCAGCTGATATCTCAATGTGCTGTACAGAAACCCAGCCTAAAACCCAAACAGCAAGCAATGCAGGTGTAGAAGCACGGTGGCTAGGAAAAACTCCCTAGAAAGGCCGAAACCTAGAGAGGAACCAGGCTATGTGGGGTGGCCAGTCCTCTTCTGGCTGTGCCGGGTGGAGATTATAACAGAACCAAGATGTTCAAATGTTCATAAATGACCAGCATGGTCAAATAATAATAATAATCACAGGCAGAACAGTTGAAACTGGAGCAGCAGCACGGCCAGGTGGACTGGGGACAGCAAGGAGTCATCATGTCAGGTAGTCCTGAGGCATGGTCCTAGGGCTCAGGTCCTCCGAGAGAGAATTAGAGAGAGCATACTTAAATTCACACAGGACACCGGATAGGACAGGAGAGGTACTCCAGATATAACAAACTGACCCTAGCCCCCCGACACAAACTACTGCAGCATAAATACTGGAGGCTGAGACAGGAGGGGTCAGGAGGTACTGGCCCCATCCGATGACACCCCCGGACAGGGCCAAACAGGAAGGATATAACCCCACCCACTTTGCCAAAGCACAGCCCCCACACCACTAGAGGGATATCTTCAACCACCAACTTAACATCCTGAGAAAAGGCCGAATATAGCCCACAAAAATCTCTGCCACGGCGCGACCCAAGGGGGGGCGCCAACCCAGACAGGGAGATCACATCAGTGACTCAACCCACTCAAGTGACGCACCCCTCCCAGGGACGGTATGAAAGAGCCCTAGTAAGCCAGTGACTCAGCCCCTGTAATAGGGTTAGAGGCAGAGAATCCCAGTGGAAAGAGGGGAGCCGGCCAGGCAGAGACAGCAAGGGCGGTTCGTTGCTCCAGGGCCTTTCCGTTCACCTTCACACTCCTGGGCCAGACTACACTCAATCATGACCCACTGAAGAGTCTTCAGTAAAGACTTAAAGGTTGAGACCAAGTTTGCGTCTCTGACATGGGTAGGCAGACCATTCCATAAAAATGGAGCTCTATAGAGAAAGCCCTGCCTCCAGCTGTTTGCTTAGAAATTCTACGGACAATTAGGAGGCCTGCGTCTTGTGACAGGCCTGCGTCTTGTGACAACCTTGAAATCAGCCCTTGCCTTGACAGGAAGACAGTGTAGGGAGGCTAGCACTGGAGTAATAAGATACATTTTTTTGGTTCTAGTCTAATATTTGGACTTCCGGCGCCGACAGAGATGGCCGCCTCGCTTCGCGTTCCTAGGAAACTATGCAGTTTTTTGTTTTTTTACGTGTTATTTCTTACATTGGTACCCCAGGTCATCTTAGGTTTCATTACATACAGTCGAGAAGAACTACTGAATATAAGAGCAGCGTCAACTCACCATCAGTACGACCAAGAATATGACTTTCGCGAAGCGGATCCTGTGTTCTGCCTTTCACCCAGGACAACGGAATGGATCCCAGCCGGCGACCCAAAAAAACGACTTCGTAAAAGAGGGAAACGAAGCGGGCTTCTGGTCAGACTCCGGAGACAGGCACATCGCGCACCACTCCCTAGCATACTTCTCGCCAATGTCCAGTCTCTTGACAACAAGGTTGATGAAATCCGAGCAAGGGTAGCATTCCAGAGGGACATCAGAGACTGTAACGTTCTTTGCTTCACGGAAACATGGCTCACTGGAGAGACGCTATCGGAGTCGGTGCAGCCAGCTGGTTTCTCCACACATCGTGCCGACAGAAACAAACATCTTTCTGGTAAGAAGAGGGGCGGGGGCGTATGCTTTATGGTTAACGAGACGTGGTGTGGTCACAACAACATACAGGAACTCAAATCGTTCTGTTCACCTGATTTAGAATTCCTCACAATCAAATGTCGACCGCATTATCTACCAAGAGAATTCTCTTCGATTATAATCACAGCCGTATATATCCCCCCCAAGCAGACACATCGATGGCTCTGAACGAACTTTATTTAACTCTTTGCAAACTGGAAACCATTTATCCGGAGGCTGCATTCATTGTAGCTGGGGATTTTAACAAGGCTAATCTGAAAACAAGACTCCCTAAATTTTATCAGCATATCGATTGCGCAACCAGGGCTGGCAAAATCTTGGATCATTGCTATTCTAACTTCTGCGACGCATATAAGGCCCTACCCCGCTCTCCTTTCAGAAAAGCTGACCACGACTCCATTTTGTTGCTCCCTACATACAGACAGAAGCTAAAACAAGAAGCTCCCGCGCTGAGGTCTGTTCAACGCTGGTCCGACCAATCTGATTCCACACTCCAAGACTGCTTCCATCACGTGGACTGGGATATGTTTCGTATTGCGTCAAACAACAACATTGGCGAATACGCTGATTCGGTGAACGATTTCATTAGAATGTGCGTTGAAGATGTCGTTCCCTATCATCCAAAAGGCGAGGTCAGTACAGGTGCATCAAAGCTGGGACCGAGAGACTGAAAAACAGCTTCTATCTCAAGGCCATCAGACTGTTAAACAGCCACCACTAACATTGAGTGGCTGCTGCCAACACACTGACTCAACTCCAGCCACTTTAATAATGGGAATTGATGTAAAATATATCACTAGCCACTTTAAACAATGCTACTTAATATATTGTTTACATACCCTACATTATTAATCTCATATGTCTACGTATATACTGTACTCTATATCATCTACCGCATCTTTATGTAATACCTGTATCACTAGCCACTTTAAACTATGCCACTTTGTTTACATACTCATCTCAAATGTATATACTGTACTCGATACCATCTACTGCATCTTGCCTATGCCGCTCTGTACCATCACTCATTCATATATCTTTATGTACATATTCTTTATCCCTTTACACTTGTGTGTATAAGGTAGTAGTTTTGGAATTGTTAGTTAGATTACTCGTTGGTTATTACTGCATTGTCGGAACTAGAAGCACAAGCATTTCGCTACACTTGCATTAACATCTGCTAACCATGTGTATGTGACTAATACATTTGATTTGATTTGTACCGTATAGTATCCAGGCATCCCATTTCAAGCCTTTTGACCACAGTAAAATTCCAACAACACTTCCCTTTACCTATATTTTTGTTCACTCACCTTTTGTATTCTAGGGACTCTAGTGAGTAGACTGGACCCTGGTTTTATGGACACACATTCAATAATTTTTCCCTGTACAGTGCAATTTGTTTGTGCAATACAACAAAAATACAGTAAGACTTTGCTTAAACACTACATTTCAAAATGGCATCCTTGAACAATAGCACCAGTAAATTAACAGGATTTATATAATAAAAATGATTTATCTTTATTTTATATAAGGTTTTTTAACCAGTAGACTTATGTTCCTTACATTAATTACTTAAGCGCCAACCATTTCTTAATGAGCTGCAATTTATATTTTTCTTCTATAAAGTAGAAACTCTTTTTAGTTTAGATTTTTCCCCAATGTAGTTATAATTTTGTAACAATTTTAACTATGTACTATGCAAAGCTGCAAAAAAGATTGATTTTGTATCATGCACATAGCGTTTTACTGCAGACTTTTATATTGAAGGCCAAATCAGTAAACCGGAAGTCTTAATGTGGATAGATTAAGCTACAGGTTGCTGATATATCTGTAGAGTTGAAGAGTTGAACAATAAAAAAAAACATCCCACGTTATGTCGAGATCATGACTTATTTCTCTCATGAGCACTACATAACAAAAGTTGTTTTGTCGAGATACGAGATTTAAAAAAATTCAAAGTATAATCCATGAATTTGTTCGGATGCACGATCACATCATCAAGGAGTCCTGTGACTGCTTTGATCGAAATGCTGGGCATTTAAGCCCTGAACGATGCCGGACAGTCAGCGCTGTCTCCCAGACGTCATTCAGCCCCCAAGACCACTGCCTATCGCATGCAACGAACAATGCAGCTAACTTGGCTAGGCATGTGAGCTAGCTAGTTAGCTACATAGTGTTGTAAGCTAGCTTGTTATCTACAGTGGCTTGCGAAAGTATTCACCTCCCTTCACATTTTTCCTATTTTGAGGCCTTACAACCTGGAATTAAAATAGATTTTGGGGGGGTTTGTATCATTTCATTTACACAACATGCCTACCACTTTGAAGATGCAAAATATTTTTAGTTTAACAAACAATAAGACAAAAAAATACTTTAAACTTGAGCATGCATAACTATGCACCCCCCAAAGCCAATACTTCATAGAGCCAGCCACCTTTTGCAGCAATTACGTGCTTCTTCACCTGCATTGCTTGCTGTTTGGGGTTTTAGGCTGGGTTTCTGTACAGCACTTTGAGATATCAGCTGATGTACGAAGGGCTATATAAATACATTTGATTTGATTTGAATTACAGCTGCATGTCTCTATAAGCTTGGCACATCTAGCCATTGGGATTTTTGCCCATTCTTCAAGGCAAAACTGTTTCAGCTCCTTGAAGTCGGATGGGTTCCGCTGGTGTACAGCAATCTTTAAGTCATGCCACAGATTCTCAATTGGATTGAGGTCTGGGCTTTGACTTTTTTCTTTAAGCATTGGCTTTTTTTCTGACCACTCTTCCGTAAAGCCCAACTCTGTGGAGTGTACAGCAAAGTGGTCCTATGGACATTTACTCCAATTTCTGCTGTGGAGCTTTGCAGCTCCTTCAGGGTTATCTTTGCCTGGTCCGTGAATTTTGGTGGGCGGCCCTCTCTTGGCAGGTTCGTTGTGGTGCCATATTCTTTCATTTTTTAAATAATGGGTTTAATGGTGCTCCGTGGGATGTTCAAAGTTCCAGATATTTTTTATAACCCAACCCTGATCTGGACTTCGCCACAACTTTGTTCCCAACCTGTTTGGAGAGCTCCTTGGTCTTCATGGTGCCGCTTGCTTAGTGGTGTTGCAGACTCTGGGGCCTTTCAGAATATGTGTATATATACTGAGATCATATGACAGATCATGTGACACTTAGATTGCACACAGGTGGACTTTATTTAACTAATTATGTGACTTCTGAAGGTAATTGGTTGCACCAGATCTTATTTAGGGGATTCATAGCAAAGGGGGTGAATACATGTGCACGCACCACTTTTCTGTTTTTTATTTTTAAGAATATTTTGAAACAAGTCATTTTTTTCATTTCACTTCACCAATTTGGACTATTTTGTGTATGTCCATTACATGTAATCCAAATAAATGTCCATTTAAATTACAGATATAATATACAGTACCCGTCAAATGTTTGGACTCACCTACTCATTCAAGGGGTTTTCTTTATTGTTGCTATTTTCTACATTGTAGAATATTGGTGAGGACATCAAAACAATGAAATAACACATATGGAATCATGTAGTAACCAAAAAAGTGTTCAACAAATCTAATATATATTTTAGATTCTTCAAAGTAGCCACCCTTTGCCTTGATGACAGCTTTGCACACTCTTGGCATTCTTTCAACCAGTTTCACCTGGAATGCTTTTCCAACAGTCTTGAAGGAGTTCCTACATATGCTGAGCACATCCCAAACCATCTCAATTGGGTTGAGGTCGGGTGATTGTGGAGGCCAGGTCATCTGATGCAGCACCTCATCACTCTCCTTCTTGGTCAAATAGCCCTTACACAGCCTGGAGGTGTGTTGAATCATTGTCCTGTCGAAAAACAAATGATAGTCCCACAAAGCGCAAGCCAGTTGGTATGGCCTATTCCCTGCAGAGTGCTATGGTAGCCATGCTGGTTAAGTGTACCTTGAAATCTAAATAAATCACTGACAGTGTAACCAGCAAAGCACCCCCACACCTCCTCCTCCATGCTTCATGGTGGGAACCATACATGCGGAGATCATCCGTCCACCTACTCTGCGTCTCACAGACACGGCGGTTGGAACCAAAGATCTCAAATTTGGACTCATCAGACCAAAGGACAGATTTCCACTGGTCTAATGCCCATTGCTCATGTTTCTTGGCCCAAGCATGTCTCTAATTCTTAATGATGTCCTTTAGTAGTGGTTTCTTTGCAGCAATTCGACCATGAAGGCCTGATTCACGCAGTCTCCTCTGATCAGCTTATGTTGAGATGTGTCTGTTACTTGAACTGTTAAGCATGTATTTGGGCTGCAATTTCTGAGGCTGGTAACTCTAATGAACTTATCCTTTGCAGCAGAGGTAACTCTGGGTCTTCCTTTCCTGTGGCGGTCCTCTTGAGAGCCAGTTTCGTCATAGCACTTGATGGTTTTTGTGACTGCGCTTTTATTTATTTTTGATTTAACCTTTATTTAACTAGGTAAGTCCGTTAAGAATACATTCTTATTTACACTGACGGCCTACCAAAAGGCAAATAGCTTCCTACGGGGGCTGGGATTAAAAATACAAATAAATTAAATTATAATATAGGACAAAACACACAACATGACAAGAGAGACAACACTACATAAAGAGAGACCTAAGACAACAACATAACATAGCATGGCAGCAACACATGACACCACAGCATGGTAGCAACACAACATGACCACAACATGGCAGCAGCACAACATGGTTGCAGCACAAAACCGGGTACAAACATTATTGGGCACAGACAACAGCAAGAAGGTAGAGACAACAATACATCACGCAAAGCAGCCCCAACTGTTAGTAAGAGTGTCCATGATTGAGTCTTTGAGTGAAGAGATTGTTTGTTGCAGCTCGTTCCCGTCGCTAGCTGCAGCGAACTGAAAAGACGAGCGACCCAGGGATGTGTGTGCTTTGGGGACCTTTAACAGAATGTGACTGGCAGAATGGGTGTTGTATGTGGAGGATGAGGGCTGCAGTAGATATCTCAGAGAGGGGGGAGTGAGGCCTAAGAGGGTTTTATAAATAATCATCAACCAGTGGGTCTTGCGACGGGTATACAGAGATTACCAGTTTACAGAGTATAGAGTGCAGTGATGTTTCCTACAAGGAGCATTGGTGGCAAATCTGATGTCCGAATGGTAAAGCACATCTAGCCGCTCGAGAGCACCCTTACCTGCTGATCTATAAATTACGTCTCTGTAATCTAGCATGGGTAGGATGGTCATCTGAACCATCTGAACCAGGATTAGTTTGGCAGCTGGGGTGAAAGAGGAGCGATTACGATAGAGGAAACCAAGTGTAGATTTAACTTTAGCCTGCAGCTTTGATAGGTGCTGAGAGAAGGACAGTGTACTATCTAGCCATACTCCCAAGTACTTGTATGAGGTGACTACCTCAAGCTCTAAACCCTCAGAGGTTGTAACCACACATGTTGAGAAAGGAGCAGTCTTCTTACCAAATCACATGACCTTTGTTTTGGAGGTGTTCAGAACAAGGTTAACCTCTTGAAGCTAGGGGGCACTATTTTTATGTTTGTAAAAATAACGTTCCCAAAGTAAACGGCCTAAGATGGCGTAGCAGTGAAGACGTGTTTTGTTCGTGTCTCGTGAACTTTTGTATTTTTCATATTTTTTAAAATATATATTTCAATTTTATTTTCAATCTCTTTTTCGATTTTTAATTCGATTATACCTTCCGGTAACCTGCCTCACCCAATGTGATACGGTATTTCAATTATTTTTTAATTTTAGAACACATTCAAGAACCTCCAGAAGCTAACCAGCTAATTAGCTATTCAGTCATTGTTAGCCACTGCTAGCGGCTTTTATCTTCTGCACAGATACCAGCCCTGTTCTTAGCCTGGATAATACTCGCCAGTCTACTAGTATCGGACTGTCTCTCCACAACAACGCCGGATTCCTGCCGTAATCCCTGGACTACTACTTCCGATCTTCACAGCTTGCAGCTAGCTAGCTCACCGTGGCACCCAGTACCGAAGCTATCCCTGAGGCCCCTACTCAGCTGTTCACCCGAACCCCACTCATACACGGCTAGAGCCCGATACTCCACCGGATCCTTGCTGTAAACTCTGGACCTTGGCACCGGATCACCGCTGCTACCGATTGGCTATAGTGGCTAACGCCACTGCCACGAAGCTAGCACCAGTTAGCCGTGAGCCAGGCACATCTCCCGGCCAGCAAATTCTACAATACCTCTTTCGCCATCTGGCTTGGATTCTCTGTCGACACGGCGCCCCGCCGCACCACCACGACTGGTCTGCCGATGAATACTCCATCCGCTATGCCTTCAACCGGCCTCCGTCGGAGGGCTACTAACTTTAACTTCTTGCGTCGAGCCATCCGGGATCCGGTATCGTGACTACAGCCTCAAAGCTCATTACCATAACGCAACCTTAATTATTCATGAAAATCGCAAATGAAATGAAATTAATCTATTTGCTCTCAAGTTTAGCCTTTTGTTAACAACACTGTCATCTCAGATTTTCAAAATATGCTTCTCAACCATTGCAAAACAAGCATTTGTGTAACAGTATTGATGGCTAACGTAGCATTTAGCGTTAGCATTCAGCATGCAACATTTTCCACAAAAACCAGAAAAGCATTCAAATAAAATCATTTACCTTTGAAGAACTTCAGATGTTTTCAATGAGGAGACTCTCAGATAGCAAATGTTCAGTTTTTCCTGAAAGATTATTTGTTTAGGACAAATCGCTCCGTTTTCTGCGTCACGTTTAGCTACGAAAAAAAACCTGCATCCAGGATTGTGTAAATCTATCCGCAAGTTCATTAGCATAACACAACGTTAACTATTCATGAAAATCACAAATGAAATGAAATTAATCTATTTGCTCTCAAGCTTAGCCTTTTGTTAACAACACTGTCATCTCAGATTTTCAAAATATGCTTCTCAACCATTGCAAAACAAGCATTTGTGTAACAGTATTGATGGCTAACGTAGCATTTAGCGTTAGCATTCAGCATGCAACATTTTCCACAAAAACCAGAAAAGCATTCAAATAAAATAATTTACCTTTGAAGAACTTCAGATGTTTTCAATGAGGAGACTCTCAGATAGCAAATGTTCAGTTTTTCCTGAAAGATTATTTGTTTAGGACAAATCGCTCCGTTTTCTGCGTCACGTTTAGCTACGAAAAAAAACCTGTATCCAGGATTGTGTAAATCTATCCGCAAGTTCATTAGCATAACACAACGTTAACTATTCATGAAAATCGCAAATGAAATGAAATTAATCTATTTGCTCTCAAGCTTAGCCTTTTGTTAACAACACTGTCATCTCAGATTTTCAAAATATGCTTCTCAACCGTTGCAAAACAAGCATTTGTGTAACAGTATTGATGGCTAACGTAGCATTTAGCGTTAGCATTCAGCATGCAACATTTTCCACAAAAACCAGAAAAGCATTCAAATAAAATCATTTACCTTTGAAGAACTTCAGATGTTTTCAATGAGGAGACTCTGTTAGATAGCAAATGTTCCGTTTTTACAAAAAATATTATTTGTGTTGACTAATCGCTCCGTTTTGTTCATCACATTTGGGGAGGGAAAAAAATAAAAAATATATATAAAGTCATTAAAACGCGAACTTTTTTCCAAATGAACTCCATAATATCGACAGAAACATGGCAAACCGATGTTTAGAATCAATCGTCAAGGTGTTTTTCACATATCTATCGACGATAAAATCCATCGTGGCATTTTACTTTCTCTTCTGAAGAAATGGAACGCGCATGGACCTACAGATTACGCACACAGGACACCGGGCGGGACACCAGGTAAATGTAGTCTCTTATGGTCAATCTTCCAATGATATGCCTACAAACACGTCACAATGCTGCAGACACCTCGGGGAATAGACAGAAACCGCAGGCTCATTCCTGGCGCATTCACAGCCATATAAGGAGACATTGGAACACAGCGCCTTCAGAATCTGGGGCATTTCCTGTATGAAACTTCATCTTGGTTTCGCCTGTTGCATTAGTTCTGGGGCACTCACAGATAATATCTTTGCAGTTTTGGAGACGTCAGAGTTTTGTCTTTCCAAGGCTGTCAATTCCATGCATAGTCGAGCATCTTTTCGTGACAAAATATTGTGCTTAAAACGGGCACGTCTTTTTATCCAATAATGACATAGCGCCCCCATAGGTTGAACAGGTTAAACGCCTTGTCGCCTGCTAACGTAGTGGCGGGTTCCCTGTTCCATCTACTGCTGCCCCCTGGACACTATGATCACTTGGCTACATAGCTGATGCCTGCTGGACTGTCCATTAATCACGGTACACCATTCTGTTTATTTATTTTTGATCTGTCGGCCCCAGCCGCGAACTCAGGCTCTGTGTGTTGTTAATCCGACCCTCTCTGCCTAGTCATCGCCATTTTACCTGCTGTTGTTGTGTTAGCTGATTAGCTGTTGTTGTCTCACCAGTTGTTTTAGCTAGCTCTCCCAATCAACACCTGCGATTACTTTATGCCTCGCTGTATGTCTCTCTCAAATGTCAATATGCCTTGTATACTGTTGTTCAGGTTAGTTATCATTGTTTTAGTTTACAATGGAGCCCCTAGTTCCACTCTTCATACCTCTGATACCTTCTTTGTCCCACCCCCCACACATGCGGTGACCACACCAATTACAACCAGCATGTCCAGAGATACAACCTCTCTTATCATCACCCAGTGCCTGGGCTTAGCTCCGCTGTACCCGCACCCCACCATACCCCTGTCTGCGCATTATGCCCTGAATATATTCTACCATGCCCAGAAATCTGCTCCTTTTATTCTTTGTCCCCAACGCTCTAGGCGACCAGTTTTGATAGCCTTTAGCCGCACCCTCATACTACTCCTCCTCTGTTCCGCGGGTGATGTGGAGGTAAACCCAGGCCCTGCATGTCCCCAGGCACCCTCATTTGTTGACTTCTGTATTCAAAAAAGCCTTGGTTTCATGCATGTCAACATCAGAAGCCTCCTCCCTAAGTTTTTTACTCACTGCTTTAGCACACTCTGCCAACCCCAATGGCCTTGCCGTGTCTGAATCCTGGCTTAGTAAGGCCACCAAAATTTCGGAGATTTCCATACCCAACTATAACATTTTCCATCAATATAAAACTGCCAAAGGGGGAGGAGTTGCAGTCTACTGCAGAGATAGCCTGCAAAGTAATGTCATACTTTCCAGGTCCATACCCAAACAGTTCGAACTACTAATTTTAAAAATTAGTCTCTCCAGAAATAAGTCTCTCACTGTTGCCGCCTGCTACCGACCCCCCTCAGCTCCCAGCTGTGCCCTGGACACCATTTGTGAATTGATCGCCCCCCATCTAGCTTCAGAGTTTGTTCTGTTGGGTGACCTAAACTGGGATATGCTTAACACCCCGGCAGTCCTACAATCTAAGCTAGATGCCCTCAATCTCACAAATCATCAAGGAACCCACCAGGTACAACCCTAAATCTGTAAACAAGGGCACCCTCATAGACGTCATCCTGACCAACTGGCCCTCCAAATACACCTCCGCTGTCTTCAACCAGGATCTCAGCGATCACTGCCTCATTGCCTGTATCCGCTACGGGTCCGCAGTCAAACGCCACCCCTCATCACTGTCAAACGCTCCCTAAAACACTTCTGCGAGCAGGCCTTTCTAATCGACCTGGCCCGGGTATCCTGGAAGGATATTGACCTCATCCCGTCAGTTGAGGATGCCTGGTCATTCTTTAAAAGTAACTTCCTCACCATCTTAGATAAGCATGCTCCGTTCAAAAAATGCAGAACAAAGAACAGATATAGCCCTTGGTTCACTCCAGACCTGACTGCCCTCGACCAGCACAAAAACATCCTGTGGCGGACTGCAATAGCATCGAATAGTCCCCGCGATATGCAACTGTTCAGGGAAGTCAGGAACCAATACATGCAGTCAGCTTTTTCAAGCAGAAATTTGCATCCTGTAGCTCTAACTCCAAAAAGTTCTGGGACACTGTAAAGTCCATGGAGAACAAGAGCACCTCCTCCCAGCTGCCTACTGCACTGAGGCTAGGTAACACTGTCACCACCGATAAATCCATGATAATTGAAAACTTCAACAAGCATTTCTCAACGGCTGACCATGCTTTCCTCCTGGCTACTCCAACCTCGGCCAACAGCTCCCCCCCCCGCAGCTACTCACCCAAGCCTCCCCAGCCTCTCCTTTACCCAAATCCAGATAGCAGATGTTCTGAAAGAGCTGCAAAATCTGGACCCGTACAAATCAGCTGGGCTTGACAATCTGGACCCTCTATTTCTGAAACTATCCGCCGCCATTGTCGCAACCCCTATTACCAGCCTGTTCAACCTCTCTTTCATATCGTCTGAGATCCCCAAGGATTGGAAAGCTGCCGCAGCCATCCCTCTCTTCAAAGGGGGAGACACCCTGGACCCAAACTGTTACAGACCTATATCCATCCTGCCCTGCCTATCTAAGGTCTTCGAAAGCCAAGTCAACAAACAGATCACTGACCATCTCGAATCCCACCGTACCTTCTCTGCTGTGCAATCTGGTTTCCGAGCCGGTCACGGGTGCACCTCAGCCACGCTCAAGGTACTAAACGATATCATAACCGCCATCGATAAAAGACAGTACTGTGCAGCCGTCTTCATCGACCTGGCCAAGGCTTTCGACTCTGTCAATCACCATATTCTTATCAGCAGACTCAGTAGCCTCGGTTTTTCTAATGACTGCCTTGCCTGGTTCACCAACTACTTTGCAGACAGAGTTCAGTGTGTCAAATCAGAGGGCATGTTGTCCGGTCCTCTGGCAGTCTCTATGGGGGTGCCACAGGGTTCAATTCTCGGGCTGACTCTTTTCTCTGTATATATAAATGATGTTGCTCTTCCTGCGGGCGATTCCCTGATCCACCTCTACGCAGACGACACCATTCTGTATACTTCTGGCCCTTCCTTGGACACTGTGCTATCTAACCTCCAAACGAGCTTCAATGCCATACAACACTCCTTCCGTGGCCTCCAACTGCTCTTAAACGCTAGTAAAACCAAATGCATGCTTTTCAACTGTTCGCTGCCTGCACCCGCACGCCCGACTAGCATCACCACCCTGGATGGTTCCGACCTAGAATGTGTGGACATCTATAAGTACCTAGGTGTCTGGCTATACTGTAAACTCTCCTTCCAGACTCATATCAAACATCTCCAATCTAAAATCAAATCTAGAGTCGGCTTTCTATTCCGCAACAAAGCCTCCTTCACTCACGCCGTCAAACTTACCCTAGTAAAACTGACTATCCTACTGATCCTCGACTTCGG
The DNA here is from genome assembly GCF_034236695.1 of Oncorhynchus nerka. Taxonomy (NCBI): domain Eukaryota; kingdom Metazoa; phylum Chordata; class Actinopteri; order Salmoniformes; family Salmonidae; genus Oncorhynchus; species Oncorhynchus nerka. The sequence continues at coordinate 16,140,725 of NC_088423.1, forward strand.
CGATGTCATCCACAAAATAGCTTCCAGTGCCATCCATTTTGTTACTAAAGCACCTTATACCACCCACCACTGCGACCTGTATGCTCTAGTCGGCTGGCCCTCGCTACATATTCGTCGCCAGACCCACTGGCTCCAGGTCATCTACAAGTCCATGCTAGGTAAAGCTCCGCCTTATCTCAGTTCACTGGTCACGATGGCAACACCCACCCGTAGCACGCGCTCCAGCAGGTGTATCTCACTGATCATCCCTAAAGCCAACACCTCATTTGGCCGCCTTTCCTTCCAGTTCTCTGCTGCCTGTGACTGGAACGAATTGCAAAAATCGCTGAAGTTGGAAACTTTTATCTCCTTCACCAACTTTAAACATGTGCTATCTGAGCAGCTAACCGATCGCTGCAGCTGTACATAGTCCACCGGTAAATAGCCCACCCAATTTACCTACCTCATCCCCATACTGTTTTTATTTATTTACTTTTCTGCTCTTTTGCACACCAGTATCTCTACCTGCACATGACCATCTGATCATTTATCACTCCAGTGTTAATCTGCAAAATTGTAATTATTCGCCTACCTCCTCATGCCTTTTGCACACAATGTATAGACAATGTAGACTCTTTTTCCTTTTTTCTACTGTGTTAGGTCGCAGTTGTAAATGAGAACTTGTTCTCAACTAGCCTACCTGGTTAAATAAAGGTGAAATAAATAAAAAAAAATTCTCAGGACCAGATGCTAGAATATGCATATACAGTGCCTTGCGAAAGTATTCGGCCTCCTTGAACTTTGCGACCTTTTGCCACATTTCAGGCTTCAAACATAAAGATATAAAACTGTATTTTTTTGTGAAGAATCAACAACAAGTGGGACACAATCATGAAGTGGAACGACATTTATTGGATATTTAAAACTTTTTTAACAAATCAAAAACTGAAAAAATGGGCGTGCAAAGTTATTCAGCCCCCTTAAGTTAATACTTTGTAGCGCCACCTTTTGCTGCGATTACAGCTGTAAGTCGCTTGGGGTATGTCTCTATCAGTTTTGCACATCGAGAGACTGAAATTTTTCACATTCCTCCTTGCAAAACAGCTCGAGCTCAGTGAGGTTGGATGGAGAGCATTTATGAACAGCAGTTTTCAGTTCTTTCCACAGATTCTCGATTGGATTCAGGTCTGGACTTTGACATGGCCATTCTAGATAAAATAGGATTTGATTTTATCATGCACCTGTCTCGAAATGGGCAGGGGAAAAAATACATATCTATGCACTTAAATCGTGAATGGAGGACACTTTTCCATGGTTCGTTTTCATGCTAACTAGGCAGGCTATACTCCTGTAAAGATCAGAAATGTGCTTAATATTAAGAAAGTTGAGAAATATAGTAGGCCTAAATCAAATCAAATCCAATTTTATTTGTCACATACACATGGTTAGCAGATGTTAATGCGAGTGTAGCGAAATGCTTGTGCTTCTAGTTCCGACAATGCAGTGATAACCAACAAGTAATCTAACTAACAATTCCAAAACTACTCTCTTATACACAGTGTAAGGGGATAAAGAATATGTACATAAGGATATGTGAATGAGTGATGGTACAGAGCAGCATACAGTAGATGGTATCGAGTACAGTATATACATATGAGATGAGTATGTAGACAAAGTAAACAAAGTGGCATAGTTAAAGTGGCTAGTGATACATGTATTACATAAGGATGCAGTCGATGATGTAGAGTACAGTATATACGTATGCATATGAGATGAATAATGTAGGGTAAGTAACATTATATAAGGTAGCATTGTTTAAAGTGGCTAGTGATATATTTACATCATTTCCCATCAATTCCCATTATTAAGGTGGCTGGAGTTGGGTCAGTGTCAATGACAGTGTGTTGGCAACAGCCACTCAATGTTAGTGGTGGCTGTTTAACAGTCTGATGGCCTTGAGATAGAAGCTGTTTTTCAGTCTCTCGGTCCCAGCTTTGATGCACCTGTACTGACCTCGCCTTCTGGATGATAGCGGGGTGAACAGGCAGTGGTTCGGGTGGTTGATGTCCTTGATGATCTTTATGGCCTTCCTGTAACATCGGGTGGTGTAGGTGTCCTGGAGGGCAGGTAGTTTGCCCCCGGTGATGCGTTGTGCAGACCTCACTACCCTCTGGAGAGCCTTACGGTTGAGGGCGGAGCAGTTGCCGTACCAGGCGGTGATACAGCCCGCCAGGATGCTCTCGATTGTGCATCTGTAGAAGTTTGTGAGTGCTTTTGGTGACAAGCCAAATTTCTTCAGCCTCCTGAGGTTGAAGAGGCGCTGCTGCGCCTTCTTCACGACGCTGTCAGTGTGAGTGGACCAATTCAGTTTGTCTGTGATGTGTATGCCGAGGAACTTAAAACTTGCTACCCTCTCCACTACTGTTCCATCGATGTGGATAGGCGGGTGTTCCCTCTGCTGTTTCCTGAAGTCCACAATCATCTCCTTACTTTTGTTGACGTTGAGTGTGAGGTTATTTTCCTGACACCACACTCCGAGGGCCCTCACCTCCTCCCTGTAGGCCGTCTCGTCGTTGTTGGTAATCAAGCCTACCACTGTTGTGTCGTCCGCAAACTTGATGATTGAGTTGGAGGCGTGCGTGGCCACGCAGTCGTGGGTGAACAGGGAGTACAGGAGAGGGCTCAGAACGCACCCTTGTGGGGCCCCCGTGTTGAGGATCAGCGGGGAGGAGATGTTGTTGCCTACCCTCAACACCTGGGGGCGGCCCATCAGGAAGTCCAGTACCCAGTTGCACAGGGCGGGGTCGAGACCCATGGTCTCGAGCTTGATGACGAGCTTGGAGGGTACTATGGTGTTGAATGCCGAGCTGTAGTCGATGAACAGCATTCTCACATAGGTATTCCTCTTGTCCAGGTGGGTTAGGGCAGTGTGGTTGAGATTGCATCGTCTGTGGACCTATTTGGGCGGTAAGCAAATTGGAGTGGGTCTAGGGTGTCAGGTAGGGTGGAGGTGATATGGTCCTTGACTAGTCTCTCAAAGCACTTCATGATGACGGAAGTGAGTGCTACGGGGCGGTAGTCGTTTAGCTCAGTTACCTTAGCTTTCTTGGGAACAGGAACAATGGTGGCCCTCTTGAAGCATGTGGGAACAGCAGACTGGTATAGGGATTGATTGAATATGTCCGTAAACACACCGGCCAGCTGGTCTGCGCATGCTCTGAGGGCGCGGCTGGGGATGCCGTCTGGGCCTGCAGCCTTGCGAGGGTTAACACGTTTAAATGTCTTACTCACCTCGGCTGCAGTGAAGGAGAGACCGCATGTTTTCGTTGCAGGCCGTGTCAGTGGCACTGTATTGTCCTCAAAGCGGGCAAAAAAGTTATTTAGTCTGCCTGGGAGCAAGACATCCTGGTCCGTGACTGGGCTGGGTTTCTTCTTGTAGTCCGTGATTGACTGTAGACCCTGCCACATGCCTCTTGTGTCTGAGCCGTTGAATTGAGATTCTACTTTGTCTCTGTACTGACTCCTAGCCTATAGAAAGCTGATTCGAGCCTCCTCTTTTTAATAGAGGCCATCAAAACTCTGTTTTCTCACATAATTACATAGCCTATAGAAAAGTTGATTACTTTTTGCATTGATGTCCGAGTGATTAGAGTGACAATAGAGTGCTGAGGACCAGGCAGGTAGCAAGTTTGGTAGGTTACTAATGACCACCAGCAGCATCAGAGCTTGGAGAAGCCTAATTACCCTGACTAAATGGTCATGTGGAAGTTGACTGCCTTCACAACTTGTGACCGCCGGTGTGGCAGTAATACAGTCACCATAACAGCCCTAGGGTGAACTCCATTCATGACAGACTGATCAGATTCAATTTCAGCCTCAGAGGCTGATAAGTCAGGATTTGTAAAAAAAAAAAAAAGGAAGAAAGAATATTTTACTTTTTTTTAACTAGGCAATTTACAATGACGGTCTCCCTCAGCCAAACCCTAACCCGGGCGACTCTGGGCCAATTGTGCGCCACCCTATGGGACTCCCAATCATGGCCGGTTGTGATACAGCCTGGAATTGAACCAGGGTCTGTAGTGACACCTCTAGCACCGAGATGCAGCTGCGCCACTTGGGAGCCCTAAGGCTGATCAGATACAATAGCAGAGTCTGATTTCTGGATGATGGCTTGAAGGCTGTTTAATATGTAAGGCTACTTGCAGACAGCCTACAAGGCATTATCCTGACTTGTCAGCCTCTGAGGCTGCTATTGAATCTGGTCAGCCTGCCAGGAGGAGAGAACCCATTCTTGATTATATTTATATATAATGCACTGAATGCAAATCTGCCCGCAAGGAGCTTTACTTACAAAACAGCCTACAAGGCAGCATCCTGACTTATCAGCCTCTGAGACTGCATCTGATCAGTCTGTCAGGAATGAAGGTCAACCACTCTGTGAATGTAAATATTATCCATATAACATGAAGTGTCCCTTATAATTATACACATCAGTTATGCAAGCTAACAACCAGCATAGATAACAAGACTACTTATCTAACTAGCTCGCTCGCTCGTTCACAAGACTAGCCAAGTTTGCTGCATTGTTGCTTTCATGCGATTGGCTGTGTTTGTACACTGTCTGGGAGACAGGGCTGCCTGGGAGACAGGGCTGCCTGGGAGACAGGGCTGCCTGTCAGACAGGGCTGCCTGTCACGGATTGTTTAGGGCTTAGCTGCCTCATGAGATTTTAGCTCAAGGTAAGGGACATTTATATTGCTAACATTCTAACTTATAAACTGATAATGAACTCCAAACACAAATGAAATCAAATCAAACTTTATTTGCCACATGCGCCGAATACAAGTGTAGACTTTACCGTGAAATGCTTACTTACAAGCCCCTAACCAGTTCAAGAAGAATAACATATAGGTGGGGGCGAAGTGACTATGCATAGGTAACAAACAAGCAGCGAGAAGCAGCGGTGTACAAGAGGGGGGGTCAATGTAAATTGTCCGTTGGCGTTTTTTTTAAATGACTTGGGGATAGAAGCTGTTGAGGAGCCTATATAGGTCCTGGATGGCAGGAAGTTTGGCCCCAGTGTGTACTGGGCCGTTCGCACTACCCTCTGTAGCGCCTTACAGTTAGATGCCGAGCAGTTGCCATACCAGAAAGTGATGCAATTGGTCAGGATGCTCTCAATGGTGCAGCTGTAGAACCTTTAGAGGATCTGGGGTCCCATGCCAAATCAGTCTCCTAAGGGGGAAAAGGTTTTGTTGTGCCCTCTTCACAACTGGTATGTTTGGACCATGATAGTTCATTGGTGATGTGCATACCAAGGAACTTGAAACTCTCGACCCACTCCACTACAGCCCCGTTGATGTTAATGGGGCCTGTTCGGCCCGCTTTTTCCTATAGTCCACGATCAGCTCCTTTTGTCTTGCTCACATTGAGGGAGAGGTTGTTGTCCTGGCACCACACTGCCAGTTCTCTGACCTCCTACCTATAGGCAGTCTCATCGTTGTCGGTGATCAGGCCTACCACTGTTGCGTTGTCAGCAAACTTAATGATGGTGTTGGAGTCGTGCTTGGTCACCCAGTCGTGGGTGAACAGGGAATACAGGAGGGGACTAAGTACACACCCTTGTGGGGCCCCAGTGTTAAGGATCAGAGTGGCAGACGTGTTGTTGCCTACCCTTACAACCTGGGGGTGGCCCGTCAGGAAGTCCAGGATCCAGTTGCAGAGGGAGATGTGTAGTCCCAGAGTCCTTAGCTTAGTGATGAGCTTCGTGGGCACTATGGTGTTGAATGCTGAGCTGTAGTCAATGAACAGCATTCTCACATAGGTGTTCCTTTTGTCCAGGTGAGAAAGGGCAGTGTGGAGTGCGATTGAGATTGCGTCATCTGTGGATCTATTGGGGCGGTATGCAAATTGGAGTGGGTCTATGGTGTCTGAGAGGATGCTGTTGATATGAGCCACGACCAGCCTTTCAAAGCACTTCATGGGTACCGACGTGAGTGCAACGGGGCAGTAATCATTTAGGCAGGTTACCTTCGCTTCCTTGGGCACAGGGACTATGGTGGAAACATGTAGGTATTACAGACTCGGTCAGGGAGAAGTTGAAAATGTCAGTGAAGACACTTGACAGTTGGTCCGTGCATGCTTTGAGTACCAGTCCTGGTAATCCGCCTGGCCCAGCGGCTTTGTGAATGTTGACCTGTTTAAAGGTTTTGTTCACATTGGCTACCGAGAGTGTTATCAGGGGCTGCAGGTAGCCTAGTGGTTAGAGCGTTCGGCCAGTAACAGAAAGGTTGCTAGATTGAATCCCCGAGCTGTCAATGTAAAAATCTGTCGTTCTGCCCTTGAATAAGGCAGCTAACCCACTGTTCCTAGGCCATCATTGTAAATAGTCATTTGTTCTTAACTTCTTTGGGGTAGGGGGCAGTATTGGGTAGCTTGGATGAAAAACGTGCCCAAATTAAGCTGCCTGCTACTCAGCCGTAAAAGCTAGAATATGCAAATAATTAGTACATTTGGATAGAAAACATTCTGAAGTTTCTAAAACTGTTTGAATGAGTGAGTATAACAGAACTCATATATGGCAGGCAAAAACCTGAGAAAAAATCCAACCAGGAAGTGGGAAATCTGAGGTTTGTAGTTTTTCAACTCAGCCACCATTGAAGATACAGTGGGATATTAGTTATGTTTCACTTCCAAAGGCTTCCACTAGATGTCAACAGTATTTAGAACCCGTTTTGAGGATTCTACTCAAAAGGAGGGGCTCATAAGAGCTCTTTGAGTGAGTGGTCTGGCAGAGTGCCACACCCTCGGTCTGGCGTCGCTCACGTGAAAGGTAGCTACGTTCCACTTCATTTGTACAGACAAAGGAATTGGAACATTAATGAAGTTTTATGTTAAAAACATCCTAAAGATTGATTCCATACTTAGTTTGGCATGTTTCTACGGGCTGTAACGGAACTTTTCTAACTTTTCGTCCGATTTGGATTTGTTTACCAAACGCCCGAACAAAAGAAGATATTTGGACATAACTGATGGACATTATCGAACAAATCAAACATTTATGGTGGAACTGGGATTCCTGGGAGTGCATTCTGATGAAGATAATCAAAGGTAAGTGAATATTTAAAATGCTATGGCAGGTATCTTGTTGGCTGCTTTGTTGTCTAATGGCTGTACTCAAATTATTGCATGGTTTGCTTTCTCCGTAAAGTTCTTTTGAAATCTGACACAGCGTTTGCATTAAGGAGAGGTTCATCTAAAGTTCCATGTATAATAGTCATATCTTTATCAATGTTTATTATGAGTATTTCTGTAAATTGATGGCTCTCTGCACAATCACCGCATGTTTTAGAACTACTGAACGTAATGCGCCAATATAAATATGAACTTTATCAAACAAAACATACATGTATTGTGTAACATGAAGTCCTATGAGTGTCATCTGATGAAGATCATCAAAGGTTAGTGATTAATTTTATCTCTATTTCTGCTTTTTGTGACTCCTCTCTTTGGCTGGAAAAATAGCTGTGTTTTTCTGTGGCTTGGTGGTCACCTAACATAATCGTTTGTGGTGCTTTCACTGTAAATCATTTTTTAAATCAGACACTGTGGCTGGTTTAACGAGACTTTTATCTTTAAAATTGTGTAAAATACTTGTATGCTTGAGGAATTTTAATTATGAGATTTTTGTTGTTTTGAATTTGGCGCCCTGCACTTTCACTGGCTGTTGCGGGGAGGGGGGGTTCCGCTAGCGTAAGTCCAGTCCTAGACAGGTTAACTGACATGCCTGGTTAAATAAATAAAAATCACATAGTCATCCAGAACAGCTGGTGCTCTCGTGCATGCGTCAGTGTTGTTTGCCTCGAAGTGAGCATTAAAGGCATTTAGCTTGTCTGGTAGGCTCGCGTCACTGGGCAGCTCGCGTCTGGGTTTCCCTTTGTAGTCCGTAATAGTTTTCAAGCCCTGCCACATCCGACGAGCATCAGAGAGAGCCGGTGTAGTATGATTCAATCTTAATCCTGCTTGTTTGACGGTTCGTCTGAATAGAGGGATTTCTTGTAAGAGTCCGGATTAGTCTCCTGCTCCTTGAAAGCGGCAGCCCTAGCCTTTAGCTGGATGCGGATGTTGCCTGTAATCCATGGCTTCTGGTTGGGATATGTACGTACAGTCGCTGTGGGGACGACGTCATAGATGCACTTATTGATGAAGCCGATGACTGAGGTGGTGTATTGGATGAATCCCGGAACATATTCCAGTTTGTGCTAGCAAAACAGTCCTGTAGTGTAGCATCCGCGTCATCTAACCACTTCCGTATTGAGCGAGTCACTGGTACTTCTTTCTTTAGTTTTTGCTTGTAAGCAGGAATCAGAAGGATAGAATTATGGTCAGATTTGCCAAATGGAGGGCGGGGAAGAGCTTTGTATGCATCTCTGTGTGTGGAGTAAAGGTGGTTGCACATGTGACATGCTGGTAAAAATTTGGTAAAACTGATTTAAGTTTGCCTGCATTAAAGTCCCTGTCCACTAGGGGCGCCGCTTCTGGGTGAGCATTTTCTTCTTTGCTTATGGTCTTTATAGAGTTGGTTGAGAGCGGTCTCAGTGCCAGCTTCACTTTGTGTTTCTTGGCCCAAGCAAGTCTCTTCTTCATATTGGTGTCCTTTGGTAGTGGTTTCTTTGCAATAATTTGACCATGAAGGCCTGATTCACGCAGTCTCCTCTGAACAGTTGTTGTTGAGATGTGTCTGTTACTTGAACTCTGTGAAGCAATTATATGAGCTGCAATTTCTGAGGCTGGTAACTCTAATAAATTTATTCTCTGCAGCAGAGGTAACTCTGGGTCTTCCTTTCCTATGGCCGTCCTCATGAGAGCCAGTTTCATCATAGCGCTTTATGGTTTTTGCAACTGCACAACTGCACTGAAACTTTAAAAGTTATTGACATTTTCCGGATTGTCTGACCTTCATGTCTTAAAGTAATGATGGACTGTTGTTTCTCTTTGCTTATTTGAGCTATTCTTGCCGTAATATGGACTTGGTCTTTTACCAAATAGGGCTATCTTTTGTATACCACCCCTACTGTGTCACAACACAACTTCACTTCTAGATTAGACTACTGCAATGTTCTACTTTCCGGTTACCCGGATAAAGCACTAAATACACTTCAGTTAGTGCTAAACACGGCTGCTAGAATCTTGACTAGAACCAAAAAAGTATCTCATCAGTGCCAGTGCTAGCCTCTCTATACTGGCTTCCTGTTAAGGCTAGGGCTGATTTTAAGGTTTTACTACTAACCTACAAAGCATTACATGGGCTTGCTCCTACCTACCTCTCTGATTTGGTCCTACCCTACATACCTACTCGTACTCTACGGTCACAAGACGCAGGTCTCCTTATTGTCCCTAGAATTTCTAAGCAAACAGCCGGAGGCAGGGATTTCTCCTATGGAGCTCCATTTTTATGGAACGGTCTGCCTATCCATGTGAGAGACAGTCTCGGTTTCAACCTTTAAGTCTTTATTGAAGACTCATCTCTTCAATAGGTCCTATGATTGAGTGTAGTCTAGCACAGGGGTGTGAAGGTGAAAGGAAAGGCACTGGAGCGATGAACCGCACTTGCTGTCTCTGCCTGGCCGGTTACCCTCTCTCCACCGGGATTCTCTGCCTCTAACCCTATTACAGGGGCTGAGTCACTGGCTTGCTGGTGCTCTTCCATGCCGTCCCGAGGATGGGTGCGTCACTTGAGTGGGTTGAGCCACTGACGTAATCTTCCTGTCCGGGTTCGCACCCACCCTCGGGTTCGTGCCGTGGGGGAGATCTTTGTGGGCTATACTGTCTCAAGGTAGTAAATTGGTAGTTGAAGATATCCCTCTACTGGTGTGGGGGCTGTGCTTGATGTGCTGACCTGTTGCACCCTCTACAACCACTGTGATTATTATTATTTGACCCTACTGGTCATCTATGAGCATTTGAACATCTTGGCCATGTACTGTTATAATGTAAACCCGGCACAGCCAGAAGAGGACTAGGAAGAAACCTCCTTTCTAGGTTTCTTCCTAGATTCCTGCCTTTCTAGGGAGTTTTTCCTAGCCACCGTCCTTCTACATCTGCATTGCTTGCTGTTTGGGGTTTTAGGCTGGGTTTATGTGGAGTACTTTGTGACATCGGCTGATGTAAAAAAGGGTTTAAAAAATACATCAGTTAAGTTGGCTAATGTTGCTCAACATTTCTCTGGCTAACTAACCTCAAACTTTCCAAATGCCAGTTGTTTTTCGGTTACAGCTCACGAAGTACGCTTCATCACCTTCTCACCCCCGTCTCCGTGGTCATGCTTCTCACCTACCTCTTTGTTATCGTTCAGGGGATGTGCTGCTGTAACTGGAAAACTGCCTTTCCACTCTCCACTTCTTTCCAGAGTGTACGTAGATGCTGTATCTTCTCTCCAGTCGCATGCTGCATTCTGTTGTTATGTGAACGATTGGCTGAGCCTTTGACGCAGACAGTATTGCTCCAAACACGCATCACTCGTTCGCATACAGGAAGTAGTAATCCCCCCCCCCCCCCCCCCCCCCACCTCCCAAACATTTTTCACCGGACCTACACGAATCACGTAGGTCACCCATTTTGGATTCAAAACTGTAAATTTCACCCAAAAGGTGACTAGTTTGCATCCCTGATAAAGGTATCCGGATATGACTGTAAAGGGAGCTCCCAGATAGTCTTGTGTTCTGTGGCCAGTTGTGTGTTTTTGCCCTATGTTTTGCCACACAACCCAGTTGTTAGTGATGTTAATGCCGTGTTTGATTTTTTTTATTGTGTTGGGTCTTTTTAATTTGGTTGTGAACTGGGTATGCAGAATGATGGAAATGTTTGAGATGTTTTTAAATTGTTTCTGAAGTAAAGGGGCAGAAAATACTTAATGGTGTTGAATGACCTTTGTCCTGACTTTCTGGTGAGGCCTGATTGACCTAACTAGAAATGATAGAGACATTAGGTGAGATTTAAGTATAATATGAATGAGGGACACCTGTCTCTAGTCTATTTTACCATTACCTTATGGGATACAATTATTTCCTTATGGTATTATCAAGAGTTGTAATTCTAATTTGATTTGTTATTCTAATTTGTTTATTTTTGATTTAACAGGCAGTGTTTTTTGTTGCATGAATCACGATGTGAGTCATGTTCAAAGGGAAAATTACCAGTTCCCTGGGGCCCTGTCGTAAATATACAAATGGGTTTTGTTTAGTCTGCATATAAATGAAAAGGATATGTTGATAATGGTTGACAGTTACTCCAAATGGATTGCGGTTTTCTCCACTTTCCTTAAGTGATGTATGTGTATTGCTGTTGTTGTTCTGCTTCATGTTTTTTGTCTTTGTTTTTCGATACAAATCTTACCAGATTGGGTCTGCTGTGTTGTCGGGATTTCTCCCTAAGGGTTAGCGCTCGAATTCCCTGACCAGGTAACTCTGCGATGAGGTCGCCAGTATGATAAGGGAGTATAAGCCAATTTGGAAAATGGTTTCAACAGTGTGTTATGCTCTTGGACATTTGTCTTAGAGAGATTTTGGTATTAATAAAATTGGGAATGTAATCATTTGTCATACGGTGAATAGTTGGTTTGGATTTCCAAAATAAGAAATGTCTTAAACTGTTGTTTTGCTCGGTCCTCTCTCAGGTTATGGCGAAGTGACCACAGATGGTGTCTTGATGCATGGAAGGGATAATTTGACCAAGAATAGTGTGAACCTAACCTGCTGAAGAAATAGTGACAAAGGCGTTCACTACGACCTTGTCTTTCACCACTCCTACCTGTGATCTGAGTCCGAGCTAGAAACCTGTGTACGAGCGGCAGGAGTGGGGCATGAGTCCTGAGACGGTGCATGTGGAGTGAGCAGGGAAAGGGATCACGTTCAAACTCCTCTCATGCTGCTGGTGCACTGGTTGGAATATGGACCAGACAGAATAGACTATACAGAATGGTGGTGATGTCTCAGGTGAGAGATTTGTGTGCTTGGGAAAATCTTATTATTCCCCAGATAGTGAAGTCGGGACATCAACTGTGACAGGCACGAGTTACATATTGGGAAGATGAACTGTAACGCTATCTGAAGAAGAAAATTAAGATACGACAGAAGATGAGTGCCGGGAAGAAGGGGGGGTGGTCAACTGTGCCCGTGAATTGATTTAGGGTTGCCCTAAACTGTTTATTTGTGGTATCAGGTTGATTTTGGAAGTCTACACACAGGAAAAATCATGGTAATTTAGGTTAATAATGCATTGAGATACCGATCTGTCATTAATATGCCACTCGCGACAGTAAAACAGGGACAAATGGGGTCCGTAATGAGAAAAGTTAATATAAGTAGTACATACTGTTTATGTATTTTCCCTGTTTGTAAATGTACATTCTAACAGTGTGAGTTGAGGGTCTTGAATTCGAGTGATTGACAGTCCTTAGTGCTTCACGTTGAGTCTTTCTAAATTTGGGTTGGATAAGTTATCAAGTGTTTAATAATGATTTGGAAAGGAGAGAAAGAGAGAAGCTGCCCCTAAATCTTTTAGTGTTACCTGAGAGGGAGGTTATTAGAGAACCACTAAAACAGATGATAGCTTGGGCTAACTATGAGGGGGTATTTGAAAGTAGGGGTTTAATTTTACCATGCCATCAGATTCCTAATGTTAAAGCGTATCAATACATATGGCTTGCTGGATGATACAGTACAATTAATTACGTACAAGGCTCATAGTCAGTCTTGCTTTGACACCCAAGGATAAGGATGAAGACTAGGATTCCATTGGCATAGAACAGAACGGATGGACGGTTCTTTCCCCAGTCTTATTCGCATCAAGGGTGGTGTGAAATTATTAAATGTGTATTTTCTCTTCCCTGTTCAAGACAATACAGTTGAAGTTAGAAGTTTACATACACTTAGGTTGGAGTCATTAAAACCCGTTTTTCAACCACTCCACAAATTTCTTGTTAACAAACTATAGTTGTCAAGTCAGTTAGGACATTTACTTTGTGCATGACAAGTAATTTTTCCAACAATTGTTTACAGACAGATTATTTTACTTAAGTCTCTGTATCACAAAGTCAAGGTATTGGATTGGCCATCACAAAGCCCTGACCTCAATCCTATATAACATTTGTGGGCAGAACTGAAAAAGCGTGTGCAAGCAAGGAGGCCTACAAACCTGACTCAGTTACACCAGCTCTGTCAGGAGGATTGGGCCAAAATTCACCCAACTTATTGTGGGAAGCTTGTGGAAGGCTAGCCGAAATGTTTGGCAATGCTACCAAATACTAATTGAGTGTATGTAAACTTCTGACCCACTGGGAATGTGATGAAAGAAATACAAGATGAAATAAATAATTCTGACATTTCACATTCTTAAAATAAATTGGTGATCCTAACTGACCTAAGACAGGGAATGTTTACTCATTAAATGTCAGAAATTGTGAAAAACTGACCTTAAATGTATTTGGCTAAGGTGTATGTAAACTTCTGACTTCAACTGTATGTTTTCTAGGTGTCATGGAACGAGTGATCATTGTTCCAGAGGAGGGATTGTTGGAAATTGATTTTAGTAGCGACTAATGTGTTATGGGTAAGATGGAATTATTTATGTGCGAATGTATTTGTGGCCAGAGGCAAGGTATTGGAGACAGAATGTTTGCATAAGGGTGTTAATTGCAGAGTCTGGCAAGACCGACATCAGTGTATTATGTGTAGTCCCAAAAACCAAGGCATTAATATTATAGGTGTCACGTCCTGACCATAGTGAGCCCTTATTTTTTTATGGTAGAGTAGGTCAGGGCGTGACTGGGGGATTTTCTAGTTATTATTTTCTATGTGGGGTTCTAGTTTAGTTTTTCTATGTTGGTGTTTGGTATGATTCCCAATTAGAGGCAGCTGGCTATCGTTGTCTCTAATTGGGGATCATATTTAAGTAGCATTTTTCCACCTGTGTTTTATGAGATATTGTTTTGAGTTTGTGTATGTTACCTCTTTCTTACGGTTTGTTGTTTGTTTCGTTCTTTCTTTGTTGTTTTGTGCGTTTCTAATAAATAATATGTGGAAATATTATCTCGCTGCAGCTTGGTCTGATAATTATTCCAGCAAACCTGACAATAGGGAATTGGGAGAATGGAATGGAATGTGACTAAGGAGATCTGTGTGGCTCATAAATTAAGTAAGGAGGTAGTATACCACTCCTCTGTGTATAATGATATCAGGGAATAGCTTGTTGGAGAGGAAGGACAGCAAACTGTGCACAATATAGAGACTACGAAGTTAAATTGAAAGTCACACATACCCAGATCATGGTGGAAGTAGCAGAGATAGTGTGATCATTTCAGACACCATTGTCAACTTTCAATGATGGGTTCGTCAAAGGTACAATGCTTACGGATGCTATAGTAACAGCATGGAACTGGACTATAGGGCAAATTAGGGGATTTTGAAGTTTGCGTCATGGGCAGTGTTAGTAGTAGCAGGGGTTACCTTAGTGGCATTGTTGGGATATCATCTTCTGAGGGCATTGATGTGAAATGTATGTACAGTGCTGAGTTTCCTCAAGATGAGGTAAAGTTGATTAGGGCCACCGCACTTGTATATCGGGTGGCAATGGAGGAGGAAGGAGATGGGGAGCGAAGTGAAAATGACATGGCTTGGGAACACCTCTTGGAACCTGTTATATTTTGTTTTTCTTTTTTCTTTTCAAGTATTTTGCTATCACTCTCTTAGGAACCAGAAGGAGAAAAATAAAATACATTGTTTATGTAATTTTTCTATTCATGTCACTAAGGGGAATGCAGAATGTTAACATTCTGTCAGAACATGTTCTTGTTAGACATCAGGTATCCTATGGAAAAGAGAAGGTCCACAGTCTGTTACAAGTCAACAGGACAGCCGTGAGTTGGGGAGGAGTGAGGAATTTGGGCTGAGGTCAGGTCAGATGAAGTGAGAAAGAACAGGCATCACCAAAGTCCAGCCTAGCAACCGAGCTGTATTGAAAACTAAAGTTATGTATCGGTTTCCATGCATTTTTAAATAATGGTTCTGTTCTGGAACAGTATAAATCACTTTCATTGCCGGTTCTGATTCTGTTCCTCGAATAATTGTGTTATTTTCTGTTCTGTTCCATCCCGTTTAAAAGTAGTACATTTTCTTCCTATATCTACTTTAGTGGTGGGTGGCAATGTCCATGCTAAAATGGGTTATGTCCATGAGTCCCCTATTTATCTCTATGGGATAGATGCAGCTACATCAGAGATTTGGATATAATGAGGAGATGCCTAACAATGGGATTCGTTGTCCACAGAGCGGAACGGCAGGCTGTCAACAACCGCCTGTTCTCAATGGAGAGTGAGATGCTATGCTAACCTCATGAATATGCATAGGCCGTCTCCAATTTCAACAGGGACAACACTGATATAAAGTGTTTTTTCTGGGTTAAGCTGGCGGGTGTTAAGGAGCGTGGTTAGGCGGGTCATGTTTCGGAGGCCGTGGGGGGTTGCAGCGATGAGACAAGATCGAAAACTGGGGAGGAAAAGTGTGTAAATATAACAATAATGCATTTATAATATACATTTTAAGGGCCTATTCTGGAAAAAAAGAATGTGTGCAAAAGAATACATATTTCAAAATGTCATGTGAGATATAATTTTACTAGAGTGATTGGCTTGGAGGAGTGTTTTTCCTAAAGAGAGGTACTATTTTTTTATATTAATAATGATAGTAGTAACATTCACTGTTTGTACGGCACCTTTCATATATTGCTTAAGCACTTTTGAAATATGAATCACACATTTTGTTACAATAGTCCTCAAATGTAAATGACAAATAGCCTACAGACAAAATGTGTTGCAAAGCTCTCACTATTAAAGATTTAGTTTAAGTATAACTGTGACTTGTGTGATAAGTTTGTCTCTCCTCATTTGATAGTAAAGAAATTAGCCACCACAACCTCTACCCACACAGAGCAGCTGAAGGGTTTCTCTCCTGTGTGAACCCGCTGGTGAGACTGAAGATACTTAAGACAAATTAAACTTTTTCTGCAGAAAAACAAAATGTTTTACTTGCAATTGCTTACATTTTATAACCTGGAAGAGGTGAGACCAGCACACTGTCGAAAAAAGGAATAAATCCAAAACTGAGCCTTGAATAGAAAATCAAGATGTTTATTAGAACATGGTGCCCAAAAAAAATCATAGTGCAAGAAAGGTTTAGAAAAACTAAAAAAACAGGTCGTCCTCAGTGTAAATCGTCCGTGTCCTAGTCAATGATACCAGTACTGCAATTTAACTAGGGTGCCAAAAACCGCAGTAAACATTTCCCAGACAAGAGATATTATGCATTGTCACATTATTAGTCATCTACCTTCATAACAGCACAAGACTGTTTTACAGAATCTTCATTTTCTTTGTTTGGATGCTCCCAAACCTTGTTCCAACACATTGCCCACAGGACTTCCATTATATCAGCAACATGTACAGTTGAAGTCGGAAGTTTACACCTTAGCCAAATACATTTCAACTCAGTTTTTCACAATTCCTGACATTTAATCTTAGTAAAAAGTCCCTGTCTTAGGTCAGCTAGGATCACCACTTTATTTTAAGAATGTAAAATGTCAGAATAACAGTAGAGAGAATGATTTATTTCAGCTTGTATTTCTTTCATCACATTCCCAGTCAGTCAAAAGTTTACATACACTCAATTACTATTTGGTAGCATTGCCTTTAAATTGTTTAACTTGGGTCAAACGTTTTGGTTAGCCTTCCACAAGCTTCCCACAATAAGTTGGATGAATTTTGGCCCATTCCTCATGACAGAGCTGGTGAAACTGAGTCAGGTTTGTAGGCCTCCTTGCTCGCACACGCTTTTTCAATTCTGCCAATTTTGGAAGTATGCTTGGGGTCATTTTACATTTGGAAGACCCATTTGCGACCAAGCTTTAACTTTCTGACTGATGTCTTGAGATGTTGCTTCAATATATCCACATAATTGTCCTACCTCATGATGCAATCTATTTTGTGAAGTGCACCAGTCTCTCCTGCAGAAAAGCACCCCCAAAACATGATGCTGCCACCCCCGTGGTTCATGGTTGGGATGGTGTTCTTCAACTTGCAAGCCTCCCCCTTTATCCTCCAAACATAACAATGGTCATTATGGCAAAACAGTTCCATTTTTGTTTCATCAGGCCAGAGGACATTTCCCCAAAAAGTACGATCTTTGTCCCCATGTGCAGTTGCAAACCGTAGTCTGGCTTTTTTACGGCGGTTTTGGAGAAGTGGTTTCTTCTTTGCTGAGCGGCCTTTCAGGTTATGTCGATATTGGACTCGTTTTTACTGTGGATATAGATACTTTTGTACCTGTTTCCTCCAGCATCGTCACAAGGCCCTTTGCTATTGTTCTGGGATTGATTTGCACTTTTCGCACCAAAGTACGTTCATCTCTAGAAGACAGAACGCGTCTCTTTCCTGAGCGGTATGACGGCTGCGTGGTCCCATGGTGTTTATACTTGCGTACTATTGTTTGTACAGATGAACGTGGTACCTTCAGGCGTTTGGAAATTGCTCCCAAGGATGAACCAGACTTGTGGAGGTCCATATTTATTTTTTACTGAGGTCTAGGCTGATTTCTTTTGATTTTACCACTGAAATACATCCACAGGTACACTTTCAATTGACTCAAATTATGTCAATTAGCTTATCAGCCATGAAGTCATTTTCTGGAATTTTCCAAGCTGTTTAAAGGCACAGTCAACTTAGTCTATGTAAACTTCTGACCCACTGGAATTATAAGTGAAATAATCTGTCTGTAAACAATTGTTGGAAACATTATTTGTGTCATGCACAAAGTAGATGTCCTAACAGACTTGCCAAAACTATAGTTTGTTAACAAGAATCTTGTGGAGTGGTTAAAAAACAAGTTTTTTAATGACTCCAACCTAAGTGTATGTAAACGTCTAACTTCAACTGTAGCTGCATCTATCCAAATAAAAAACTTAAGTCCACTGTAAACGCTATGTGTATTATAAGAAATCAAGATGTTTTTGTAATTTGCATAATGCTGGAACTGTTACAAAATGATAGCCAACTTCATGGAAAAATCTAAACTAAAGGGAATTACTATTTCATATACGATAAATAATACTATAAATTAGAGCACATTGAGAAATGGTTGGAGCTCAAGTCAATTCATGTAAGGAACATACTAGTCTACTGGTAAGAAAATAAAACATAATAAAAAAATATATTGTATAATTACTGTTAATTTACTGGTGTGATTGTTCAAGGATGCCATTTTGAAAAGTAATGTTCAAGCAAAGTCTTACAGTATTTTTGTTGTATTGCACAAACAAATTGCACTACACAGGGAAAAATTGATGGTGTGTTCATAAAACCATGGTCCAGTCTACTCACTTGAATTCCTAGTATACAAAACAGTTTGAACAAAAAGCTAGGTCAATGGAAGTGTTGCTTGACTTTTACTGTGGTCAAACAGCTAAAGTGGGGTGCCTGAACAGTAAAAATTACAGCCCTGTACAGAAAAAAATGATTGTGTGTGCATATTTGGTTAGTAGAGAACCTACTGACTATTTTCCACATCACTTAAGCTGAGACAGGTAATAAAGTTTATTCTCTACAGTCTAATATGTATTCCATATATGTATTCCATATTCAGTAAATTGAAATGGCGGCTATGGAGGAGGAAGAGTTAAAAGCCAGCAACACTTCATATGACCTAGCTTTTTGTTCAAACTCATCTGCTTTGTATTCTCGGGACTATAGTGAGTAGACTGGACCCTGGTTTTATGAACACACAATCAATAGTTTTTCCTGTGCAGTGCAATATTTGTATACAGAAAAGTGTTATTTATTTGACCTTGGAACATGTTTTAAAACCCAACTAATGCAAATCTCACTTAAATCTGAACAAAAATGAATCATTATTATTGTTTAGACAATCATTTTTCATATGCCATGACTAAATACAGGTTATTTACATTTTTCTACTATTACGTGGGGGACTTTTTATTTCATGACCCGGAAGTGCTTACTTAGTGTTGCTGACGAGAGGCTGGTTCTGCATACTACTGGATGAGTAAAAAAAAGTCAGCAATATACTGGCCTTTTTCTTACAATTGTTTATTTCACAAAAACACATTTTCAGAGGAAATGTTTACAAAAATAATGTGTGCAAGATAATTCATATTTCAAAATGTCATACATGGGCCTTTGCGAGATATCATTTTACTAGACTGGTTGGCTTGGAGGAGTGTTTTTCCTAAAGAGAGGTAGTATGTTTTATATTACTACTACTACTAATAATAATAATAATAGTAGTAACAATCACTTTTTGTATTGTTCATATATTTCTTGCAGCACTTTTGAAATAATAAATGGTACACATTATTAGATACACATACAAAATATTTTGTTTTAATTCCATTCCTTTTGTTATGACTACTCCTAAACTGTAAATAGCAAATAGCCTAATACAGACAAAATGTGTTCAGTCAAAATGTAAAAGTAGAATTATTCACAAATAACGGTGTTCGTGGTATACTCAGTGACAATACAATCTCCAGCACTAGAGCACCAGAATAGTTTCTCTCTAGGTGAATTCTAAGAATGTGCTTCGCAGCAAACCTCTCCCCACACTGTATGTAGTATCCGGTGTGACGAATGAGATTACTTGAGTCCACAAACCACTTTTCACACAGTGGGCTGAGGATGAGTGATAAACAACTTCAATGATAAGAGTTACAAAAACACTCATTCAAAAGTGTATGGAATACTTTTTGGATGATCAACTCCTTCAGTCGAGCCCCCCAGTTCATGTTTTTGTTCAAGCTGGGCTGGAGCACGTTTGGGTATGCTTTCACTCACTGAAAAGTGGTTGGTAAAATACTTTCTTCTCCATCGTGGACACTGATGTGTCTCTTGAGGTGATTGGCCGATATGAAAGTCTTTTCACACTGTGGGCATCGGAACTGCTTGCATCCTTTATGTATACTAAGGTGCACTTTGAGTGAGCCTGACTGGGCGAAGCGCTTGCCGCAGTGGCTGCAGCCGTAGCGTCTCTCCCCCGTGTGTACGCTCTGGTGTCGCTTGAGGTTGCTGGAGTCGGAGAAGCGCTTCCCGCACTGCATGCAGCTGAACGGCTTCTCCCCGGTGTGAACCCTAAGGTGTGTCTTGAGGTTCTTCAGACACGCCAAAGTCTTACCACAGAAACTACAAATGAACCGGTTACCTGCTGTGCCGTCTTGGTTGTAATTCACAGCGTCGTTATTATGACTGTCATGGGAGACCCAACCATCAGTCATTACCAAGGCATTGGATCCAGTCTCCATGCCTTTTCGCACAGTCATGTGAGGCTCATCTGAGGGAAACGGCACCCTCTGTCTATTGTCTCTGTAAGCTACAGGTTGTTTGTGCTCAGTTATGGAGCGACTCACCTTGTTCATCGAAAAGGGAAAACTATTCTCTGACTCAGAATTAAGAGGTACAACATCCACATGAGAGTAAGAGCACTCAGGAAGATCAGCCCCAGGACCCTGGGTGCTAAGGGTCCCAAGTTGTCTGGGGGGCTCAAACATCATACAATCAAAGCCTGCATGGTCAAGTATTCCATCACCATCTTCCAATGCTGGGGTTTGAGATCGTTTGTTCACACTCATATTTTCATTTGATTCTGGCAAGAGGCTGTTGTCTGTTTCACCACTCACCCATAAACAAGAGCTGGCGTTCTCCTGTTTGCTGATTGATTGAGCAGCCTCTGTGTCGATGTTGGAATGCCTTTCTCCTCCAACACAGGGATTTAAAGCTCCTACAACATCAACAACACAGTGTGTGAATCACTGAACTGGATGCTCATGAAGGTAATCAAATACTACATATCAGTCAAAGGATATGAGCAATTTCTGAGAAATGTATTAGTATAAATCTAGTCTAGTCTATATGAAAGCCAAAAATATTGCCATGAAATCTATTGTACTTATAATTAAATCAATTTATGAATTGTACGCAGTACAGTCTAACATTATTGCAATCATTTTACATGACAGTATTCATGTATCATGTTTTTTTCCAAAAGGCGTAATGAAGACACTTTTTTAAGCCCGTCTCCCATTTAATTACCGGTACTCAGTCTCTCTCGTTTGTTATGATTGTCCCAGGCTTCTTCCCGCCTCTCCTCTTTGATGGTAGGTGATTTGGACTTTCTCTCATCCAACGCTGCAGGCTGTTAGACACAAGGTTGGGTAAAATCAATTGGGATGCAAGATATAATTAAGCAATAAGGCACGAGGGGGTGTGGTATATGACCAATATACCACGGCTAAAGGCTGTTCTTATGTGCGACGCTTCGTGGAGTGCCTGGACACAGCCCTTAGCCGTGGTATATTGGCCATATACCACAAACCCCCGAGGTGCCTTATTGCTATTATAAACTGGTTACCAACGTAATTAGCGCAGTAAAACGAAATGTTTTGTTATACCCATGGTATTCGGTCTGATATACCATGGCTGTCAGCCAATCAGCATTCAGGGCTGGAATCACACAGTTAAAACTGGGAATAATGCTCTGTACAGTCAAAGTCATAAAGACAGCTGAAAAAAAGATATAACACAAGAACACTAACAGTTCAGTAAACAGGATCACTTGATTACAAAATTACCACTAGCATGGGTGGGCTATACGTCATATTTACATTCAGACCTAGGTTGTGTTGATAACCACTGAAATATTAGGCTGCCCTTTCTGAAACAAGTGTGGACAAATGCTTACCTTTCCATAGGCGGAAATCCCAGGGGGGACGGGGGGGACACGATCCCCCCATCCTGGGAAAAATATGATATGTCCCCCCCAATAGATCACTGTAAACATGATGTCATTAGGCAGATCAGGCAACAGAGGGCACACAGACAGCAGAGCTGGGGACAGATGGGCAGGGACAGACTGGCAAAGACAGGGAGTCTCAGGTAAGTTTGTTGAGTCTTTGTTTGGCAACATTATGAAAGGTTCTCAATTTTTTAGATTTTTTACTTGTAAAATAGGGACATAATTGGAAAATGCCATGGATACCCCCACTCTCAACTTAAACTGGTGACTGAACTAAGATTTGTTTAAGGCAATGGTATTGCTGTTGTGATTAATTGTGTAGTTTTGGGTAGCGGTAGTTAGGAGTACGGCAAACACCTTATTTCATTTCTAGGAGATAGACTGTGAGGCAGTGAGGGTGGTGAAAGGGCCAAGGAGAGACTTCAGAGGACAGTGTCACAGCCATGGCAGGACCAGGTGTAAATCTTGTTGCCAGCAGCACCAGTATAGGGGACAGTGGCACAGCCACGGTAGGACCAGGTGTCAACCTTGTTGCCATCTGCACCAGTATAGGGGACAGTGGCACAGCATTGTCCAGTTACCTCAGTGATGGCACAAAACCATATCAGCCACACCCACAATTTATAGAACCGCAAACTCTTGCCAACAGTGTTGACGTTTCAAGAGAGATGGTTTTGCAATTTCCCCTGGCTACATTATAATCAATCAATAAAAGGAGTTTTGTGTTTTCAGTGGAGCCAAGGGTTTTCAAGCCAGCCATCTTTTGGCCAAAGAGCGGATGCTGCCTTCATTAGTGCAGGATTTAGGAACTGGAGAAAAGCCTTTGTAAAATTTACAGCCCATCAAAACTGCCAAACCCACCACCACTGTGTAACTGTAACAGCACACCAGCTAAATCCAATCAATGTCCAGTTATCCAGCGTGTGGAAATGACGAAAGCTACCTTGCACTGTATGAGAAAGCAACAACATTGATCGAATCCATTGAGACACACTCAAGACGATTTGCTGGCAAAGCAGTGGATCACTATAGGGCAGAATTGTTTTAAGTGTTGGATGGTGTGGATGTTCAGTTTGGCCACCATTTTGACCAGGACAGTCTAAACATTCTGCAAAAGTTGGAAAGCGTGCTTCTCACGGAGGAGTTGGATGAGTCTCTAGATCAGTACCCTGAGCTGAACATAGATTCTTTTTCAGTGCAGTTGCCTCTCTTTCGCAAGAAATACCCCTGTAGCAGCAGTGGAGAGGCAGCAGAGGTCCTCAGGAGGCTTCCAGTGCAGGTGTGGGGGTTGGTTGACCAAGTTGAGGTGCTGATCAGAATTTTGTCTGTAATGTACATAAAGACAGGCTGGACAGTCTTGAGGGAAAATATCTGCCATCAATTGGTTGGATCCATTGAAACCCTCAAACATATGTTCAGTTGTTTTGTTCAGTAGTGTGTATAGCAGTGGGTCTCAACCTTTTTTGAGTACTGGAACCCCTGCATATTTTGAGGAAAGGCAGGCAAGGTTTTGAGTGGTCCTCCTCAGGGACCTCCACCCCCTCTATATTATATGTAAAGTTAGTGGAATCCTTGTGCTGCTGAATACGTTCATTACACTTTTTTATTTCATGGACCCCTTGACATAACACCAGGGACCCACCTACCCTGTTTGAGAACCCCTGGTGTATAGTATGATATTTGTTATTTTGTTTAGTAGTTTTTAGTACATGACAGTACACTTACTAATTATTTATTTTATTTAATTTAAAATGGCATACTTTGTGTGACATACTTGTCAATAGCTGTTGTTTGAAGAGTTGAGACACTGACTGAACAATAACTAGGTTTTTCATTGAAGTAGTTATTTTGCTTTTAGAACTGAACTTATTCTGAGTGTTTTGTTATTGTAAAGATGTTGTAATAGACTCAAACCAGTGGGACATATTTAATGACTATATAAATGAATCAGAAAAAGTTAAATAAAAAGGTCCGTTCAGTGCGGAGACCAACTTTGTGATGGTTCTCAATGGAGATTATTTGAGAAGAGATCGCATCATGTTCATTGTATTTATGAAACCTGCACCCATACAGTGTACAGTACCATTACCACCTACTGGCCTTGCTTGGTATTGCTGGTTGTAAATACAAATACCTGCATACATACTGGACTGATAAGGAACACTGCTATAACTATTATTATTATTAGTATTATAATGATTTAAACATTTTAACAAGTTGGGACAACCCTTCAGTTAACTACTGTACCTATCAATTATCCAGTAGTAGTAGTAATTATGGTTCCTCAATATACATCTCTCACCCTTCCGGCGCCGACAGAGATGGCCGCCTCGCTTCGCGTTCCTAGGAAACTATGCAGTTTTTTGTTTTTTTACGTGTTATTTCTTACATTAGTACCCCAGGTCATCTTAGGTTTCATTACATACAGTCGAGAAGAACTACTGAATATAAGATCAGCGTCAACTCACCATCAGTACGACCAAGATTATGATTTTCGCGACGCGGATCCTGTGTTCTGCCTTTCAAACACGACAACGGAATGGATCCCATGCAGCGACCCAAAAAAACGACTCAGAAAAAGAGGGAAACGAGGTGGCCTTCTGGTCAGACTCCGGAGACGGGCACATCGTGCACCACTCCCTAGCATTCTTCTCGCCAATGTCCAGTCTCTTGACAACAAGGTTGATGAAATCCGAGCAAGGGTAGCATTCCAGAGGGACAGAGACTAACGTTCTTTGCTTCACGGAAACATGGCTCACTGGAGAGACGCTATCCGAAGCGGTGCAGCCAACGGGTTTCTCCACGCATCGCGCCGACAGAAACAAACACCTTTCTGGTAAGAAGAGGGGCGGGGGCGTATGCCTTATGGCTAACGAGACATGGTGTGATGAAAGAAACATACAGGAACTCAAATCGTTCTGTTCACCTGATTTAGAATTCCTCACAATCAAATGTCGACCACATTATCTACCAAGAGAATTCTCTTCGATTATAATCACAGCCATATATATCCCCCCCCAAGCAGACACATCGATGGCTCTGAACTAACTTTATTTGACTCTTTGCAAACTGGAATCCATTTATCCGGAGGCTGCATTCATTGTAGCTGGGGATTTTAACAAGGCTAATCTGAAAACAAGACTCCCTAAATTTGATCAGCATATCGATTGCGCAACCAGGGGTGGAAAAACCTTGGATCATTGTTACTCTAACTTCCGCGACGCATATAAGGTCCTGCCCCGCCCCCCTTTCGGAAAAGCTGACCACAACTCCATTTTGTTGATCCCTGCCTACAGACAGAAACTAAAAAAAGAAGCTCCCACGCTTAGGTCTGTCCAACGCTGGTCCGACCAAGCTGACTCCACACTCCAAGACTGCTTCCATCACATGGACTGGGATATGTTTCGTATTGCGTCAGATAACAATATTGACGAATACGCTGATTCGGTGTGCGAGTTCATTAGAACGTGCGTTGAAGATGTCGTTCCCATAGCAACGATTAAAACATTCCCTAACCAGAAACCGTGGATTGACGGCAGCATTCGCGTGAAACAAAGCGCGAACCACTGCTTTTAATCAGGGCAAGGTGACTGGTAACATGACCGAATACAAACAGTGCAGCTATTCCCTCCGGAAGGCTATCAAACAAGCTAAGCGTCAGTACAGAGACAAAGTAGAATCTCATTTCAACGGCTCAGACACAAGAGGCATGTGGCAGGGTCTACAGTCAATCACGGACTACAAGAAGAAAACCAGCCCAGTCACGGACCAGGATGTCTTGCTCCCAGGCAGACTAAATAACTTTTTTGCCCGCTTTGAGGACAATACAGTGCCACTGACACGGCCTGCAACGAAAACATGCGGACTCTCCTTCACTGCAGCCGAGGTGAGTAAGACATTTAAACGTGTTAACCCTCGCAAGGCTGCAGGCCCAGACGGCATCCCCAGCCGCGCCCTCAGAGCATGCGCAGACCAGGTGTGTTTACGGACATATTCAATCAATCCCTATACCAGTCTGCTGTTCCCACATGCTTCAAGAGGGCCACCATTGTTCCTGTTCCCAAGAAAGCTAAGGTAACTGAGCTAAACGACTACCGCCCCGTAGCACTCACTTCCGTCATCATGAAGTGCTTTGAGAGACTAGTCAAGGACCATATCACCTCCACCCTACCTGACACCCTAAACCCACTCCAATTTGCTTACCGCCCAAATAGGTCCACAGACGATGCAATCTCAACCACACTGCACACTGCCCTAACCCATCTGGACAAGAGGAATACCTATGTGAGAATGCTGTTCATCGACTACAGCTCGGCATTCAACACCATAGTACCCTCCAAGCTCGTCATCAAGCTCGAGACCCTGGGTCTTGACCCCGCCCTGTGCAACTGGGTACTGGACTTCCTGACGGGCCGCCCCCAGGTGGTGAGGGTAGGCAACAACATCTCCACCCCGCTGATCCTCAACACTGGGGCCCCACAAGGGTGCGTTCTGAGCCCTCTCCTGTACTCCCTGTTCATCCACGACTGCGTGGCCACGCACGCCTCCAACTCAATCATCAAGTTTGCGGACGACACAACAGTGGTAGGCTTGATTACCAACAACGACGAGACGGCCTACAGGGAGGAGGTGAGGGCCCTCGGAGTGTGGTGTCAGGAAAATAACCTCACACTCAACGTCAACAAAACTAAGGAGATGATTGTGGACTTCAGGAAACAGCAGATGGAACACCGCCCTATCCACATCGATGGGACAGTAGTGGAGAGGGTAGAAAGTTTTAAGTTCCTCGGCATACACATCACAGACAAACTGAATTGGTCCACTCACACAGACAGCATCGTGAAGAAGGCGCAGCAGCGCCTCTTCAACCTCAGGAGACTGAAGAAATTCGGCTTGTCACCAAAAGCACTCACAAACTTCTACAGATGCACAATCGAGAGCATCCTGGCGGGCTGTATCACCGCCTGGTACGGCAACTGCCCCGCCCACAACCGTAAGGCTCTCCAGAGGGTAGTGAGGTCTGCACAACGCATCACCGGGGGCAAACTACCTGCCCTCCAGGACACCTACACCACCCGATGTTACAGGAAGGCCATAAAGATCATCAAGGACAACAACCACCCGAGCCACTGCCTGTTCACCCCGCTATCATCCAGAAGGCGAGGTCAGTACAGGTGCATCAAAGCTGGGACCGAGAGACTGAAAAACAGCTTCTATCTCAAGGCCATCAGACTGTTAAACAGCCACCACTAACATCGAGTGGCTGCTGCCAACACACTGACCCAACTCCAGCCACTTTAATAATGGGAATTGATGGGAAATGATGTAAAATATATCACTAGCCACTTTAAACAATGCTACCTTATATAATGTTACATACCCTACATTATTCATTTCATATGCATACGTATGTACTGTGCTCTATATCATCTACTGCATCCTTGTGTAATACATGTATCACTAGCCACTTTAACTATGCCACTTTGTTTACATACTCATCTCATATGTATATACTGTACTTGATACCATCTACTGTATCTTGCCTATGTTGCTCTGTACCATCACTCATTCATATATCTTTATGTACATATTCTTTATCCCCTTACACTGTGTATAAGACAATAGTTTTGGAATTGTTAGTTAGATTACTTGTTGGTTATTACTGCATTGTCGGAACTAGAAGCACAAGCATTTCGCTACACTCGCATTAACATCTGCTAACCATGTGTATGTGACAAATAAAATTTGATTTGATTTACATTTAACATATTACAACGTAGGCTATGTGTTACAGCACTACTTTTGGTGTCCCCCTCAGGAATTGCTATTGAGAGAATGTCATGTAATTGTCCCCTCCAAAGTTGATATCAGATTTTCGCCCCTGTACCTTTCTCTGTGTGGTAGTCTGTCCAGTATCACCTGAGGACTTTCCGTCCCTAAACAGGCTGGTGACCAACTGGGAATCAACTCCTCTCCGACAATGTACCTCGCCTAAAATTAGCAGACAAGGGAAATGGTTGACATTCACACACAACACACTTTATCAATGGTGTCTTGATAAGTTGGTTTCTAAAATGATGTAACCTATAAATGTAATTAGTATGCGTTCTATTGGAACCGCCGAATCTTACCGACTGATGTCCTTCTCGATTCCATGCCAAAGTGAGTTCGAGAACGACTGTGCGCGAGGATTGAGCTTCCCATTCCCGCTCTCGGAGTACTCGCACGAGACACTTTCAGCTCCATCATCCGTAGTTTTCTCCTCAACGCTTCATTCTCCTTCTGCCCTTGAGATATCTCCAAATGCAGGACCGCATAGCCATTGTCAACAAGCTCGCAGATTTCAGCCACGGCCGCGTTAGCTAAAACCTCCATGATGGAGGCTAGCTGAGTGTGAAAAGCAACGTCATTTGCCATTATTTGACCGAAAATGGCCTTCGAATAAGTAATTGTTAATGGATGTGTAGTGTAGAAGCAAAAGGCTGTTGAAAAGTACAGATAGATGCAGACACCTCGAAATCAAATTTGGTGTAGTTCACTAAAAAGTAAACAGAGGACCACCAGCGTCGGTCGCCTTTTCTTCTTCTTTGATGAGGTTTAATGGCAGCTGGCATCCAATAAATGTTGCATTACCGCCACCTACTAGACTGGAGTACAACTCCCTAATACTTTGCTTGAAAAAAATAAAAATAAAATACCTTATCTGCACCACTCACAAAAAAACAAATCAAATAATAAAAAAGTAACACCACCAAACTCCACTATTTAAATATATTTAGTCCTACCTCACACCCTGTAACTCTTCTGATGTCAAGTCTCGTATACCCAAATACCTCTCTGCAGCTGCCAACACAACCTCAATTTTCTGCGACTTACATTCCATCCCTGCAGTACAGTTGATAACCATTTCAATAAATGCTAAAACTCTAATCTTACTGAAACATATATCAATTGTTGGCCTATCCCTCTGTACTGGTACAGATCTACTACACACACCACTCCTTAACGTACGTCCTCTCAGGATCCCTCCCCCTTGACCCATCTTCCTCTACTTTCTTCACTGCCTCAGCATATGACAACATCTGCACTACTCTAACCCTGGAAACCTCAACCTGCTTCTCTCGCACAGGACATTTCTGATCCCCAGCCCCATGGGCACCCCTACAATTACCACCTACCACTACTTTCCCCAATTTCTTTATCTTCTTCTTCTTTTAGCTTTATTGGCAGACTACAATCGATACGGTGTATTGTTGCCACCTACTGTACGGGTAGTGAAACAAATATATACAAATCCATAGCAACCATAAGCTTCTCTTTTCAGTACCAGGGTCTTCTTCTTCGTGGGAGAGGCTATACCAAAGATGTTTTATAACTAACCCAAGATGGACCAGAGCCTGTCATTTCCAATGGGAGCAAATCAATTAAATCATAGTGGGCAGAACAAGAACAAGCAAGGAGGTGGGCAGGTCCAAGCACGAGCTAGTGAGATCCTATTGGCGCGTTCTAGCATTTCATTGTATATTTCTGTTATGGAACGCCTACGATCAATCAATCAAATGTCTTTATAAAGCCCTTTTTACATCAGCCGATGTCACAAAGTGATATACAGAAACCCAGCCTAAAACCCCCAAACAGCAAGCAATGTGATGTGCTAGTGTGCAATAACTAAATTCGCCTTTGCACTCCTTAACAACATCATTTTTGTTTTACTTTGGCAAAGGGTAAAGTCTACAAAACGCAGTCCACTCTGTTATAGATTCTAGTTTTGGAAACAGAAAATGTTAGGGAGATCAAATGTTTAATTGATGAGAAAATGAGCTGAATGGCCAAAATCCTTCTTGGCCATGTTCTCCCCCTGCCGGCCACTGGGCTTCCTCCCACCACCATATTTGGTAGTGAGTGGAAATGCCAACTGGATGCTTCACATTTATCTGGTGAAACATCTGTATGGAGCGAGGTACCTGCCAAAAGGTTTAACGTAGGCTCGTAAGAAAATCCATCCGTAAATTGGTAGGGTCGTAAGAAAAGCCATGCGTGAAACATTAAACGTAAATGTGAAATTATGTCTGTGAACATACAAACATCATGTTAAGATTACGGACTAATATTTTAGGCTTGAACAAATAGTGTGATGCAATTCTGATGTACAATAATACCTGTCAGAGTTTTGGCAGTTTCATCTCAGCGACATAAAAACGTACACCAAACGGCCTGTGAGGAGTGCTACGAGAACAAGCATAACACAGTAAAAAAAAACGGAAGTCAAGGAAACCAGAAAGAGTTATCCTGCACGTTTTCAAGTTAAAAGTCTCCATTCTGTATTACTCAGTTGAGTTTACTTCACATTTAGGTAGCTAACGTAATGGATTGATTTGCCAGCGTGAGTCTCGATAGCACTAGCTGTATTGTGCCTACAACAGTGAGGTTTCAGTCCGCTAGGTCTATCTCCACAGCATGGGCATCCCCATGCATGCACCTTATTAAAATATGACTAATCCAATATTGCACCATCCCATTCACTGGGCTCTGTCTGCAATCATAACCAGCTTTGAGGACAATACAGTGCCACTGACACGGCCGCTACCAAAACCTGCAGGCTCTTCTTCACTGCAGCCAAAGTGAGTAAAACATTTAAACGTGTTAACCCTCGCAAGGCTGCAGGCCCAGACGGCACCCCCGGCCGCGTCCTCAGAGCATGCGCAGACCAGCTGGCTGGTGTGTTTACGGACATATTCAATCAATCCTTATCCCAGTCTGCTGTTCCCACATGCTTCAAGAGGGTCACCATTGTTCCTGTTCCCAAGAAAGCTAAGGTAACTGAGCTAAACGACTTCCGCCCTGTAGCACTCACTTCCGTCATCATGAAGTGCTTTGAGAGACTAGTCAAGGACCATATCACCTCCACCCTACCTGACACCCTAGAACCACTCCAATTTGCATATAGGCTATTTCCTCCATCGCGACCCAGTTGAAGAGCTTGTGATCTTCATGCAGAAAGAACCAAAGCATCATGCGCCTTCAGAAAAGCACCCCTCAGCCTCAGAAGATGCCCTTCTATAGGCATGCAGCCATAGAGTCAAGAGATTGGGGTAGATATTTGGTTAGCTGTAACTCTAAGTAATTTGGCGTCAAGATTATCTGTACCAGGTGACTTGTCATCCGAAAGAGACAACCGCATCCTTTCTACCTTCCCTTTCTACTTGATGAAATTCAAACATGCAATGCCTCTCCTTCAAGATACAATCTTTTATAAGGCTATATGACATGGAGCCATCAGTTGGAATCATAGCATTCCTCAACTTGTTCACTTTGTCTGTAAAATATTCATGAAAGTAGTTTGTGATGTCATGTGGTTTTGTAATAAATATACCCTCTGATTCAACAAAAGAGGCAGACATGTTCAAATTCCTACCCATAATAGTGTTCAACGTTCTCCACAGTTTTTCCCATCACCTTTTACTTCATACATTTTGTGTTGATAGAATCCCTTCTTCTTTCCTGTATTTAGCTTAGTCACAAGATCATTAAATTTCTCAGCTCATCATCAATCCTTGACGCACCGTTTGACCTCAGTGCTCCTTGGGATGTTTAAAGCTTGGGAAATATTTTTGTATCCAAATCCGACTTTAAACTTCTTCACAACAGTATCTCGGACCTGCCTGGTGTGTTCCTTGTTCTTCATGATGCTCTCTGCGCTTTTAACGGACCTCTGAGACTATCACAGTGCAGGTGCATTTATACGGAGACTTGATTACACACAGGTGGATTGTATTTATCATCATTAGTCATTTAGGTCAACATTGCATCATTCAGAGATCCTCACTGAACTTCTGGAGAGAGTTTGCTGCACTGAAAGTAAAGGGGCTGAATAATTTTGCACGCCCAATTTTTCAGTTTTTGATTTGTTAAAAAAGTTTGAAATATCCAATAAATGTTGTTCCACTTCATGATTGTGTCCCACTTGTTGATTCTTCACAAAAAAATACAGTTTTATATCTTTATGTTTGAAGCCTGAAATGTGGCAAAAGGTCGCAAAGTTCAAGGGGGCCGAATACTTTCGCAAGGCACTGTATATTCATATCTCCCAAAAAATATATTTCCGTATTTCATCAGATACCTTATCCAACATTTCGCAAATTACATTACAAGATATTTCACATCAGCACTAGGTGGCCTATAGCAGCAACCAATTAGTATAGGTTTCAAATGTGGTAAATGCACTGTAACATCTGCTTCCAACTCACACTTTTCATACACATACACAGCTCACTTTCTCAGCTCATACACAGCTCACTTTCGAGCCCACTTTCCAGCTCACACTCTCAAACACAAAGATCCCCTGAACATAGCTCACT
This sequence comes from Oncorhynchus nerka, assembly GCF_034236695.1. Classification (NCBI taxonomy): domain Eukaryota; kingdom Metazoa; phylum Chordata; class Actinopteri; order Salmoniformes; family Salmonidae; genus Oncorhynchus; species Oncorhynchus nerka. The sequence continues at coordinate 16,172,913 of NC_088423.1, forward strand.
CTCCAGATCCCAATCACCTGAATTCTGATCACCTGTTCACACACCTGTATGTCATTATCACACACTATTTAGTTCAGTTCTTTGCACCCCATCATTGAGGCATTGTTTGTTTTTGAAACACTTCTATTTGGAGTGCTGGTTTAACTGTAATGTACTTCTCCTATGTATGATAGTTTTTGCCTGCCTCACTAACGATGCCTTTCACCTATTCCCTGAATGTACTTTAGCCTATCGGCTTTCCTGTTATCAACCTATTGCCTGATCTCCCGGATGACGTTACTAGCCTTTTCCCTGCCTGTACTGTTGCCTTTTTTGGACCCAGTGTGTATGACTTTCTACCTGCCCCTGGACTCAACTACCTGCCTCCTCCTGTGGTCCTTTACAATGAACACCTGCTGTGTCCTGCGCTTGAAACCAGCTCTCTGTCTCCCATCGTGTTCATTACATGCACCGTTACCCATAGCGCCTCTAATCCATTCAACATTACATTTACATTACATTTACATTTAAGTCATTTAGCAGACGCTCTTATCCAGAGCGACTTACAAATTGGTGCATTCATCTTATGACATCCAGTGGAGCAGCCACTTTACAATAGTGCATCTAAATCTTTTAAGAGGGGGGGTGAGAAGGATTACTTTATCCTATCCTAGGTATTCCTTAAAGAGGTGGGGTTTCAGGTGTCTCCGGAAGGTGGTGATTGACTCCGCTGTCCTGGCGTCGTGAGGGAGTTTGTTCCACCATTGGGGGGCCAGAGCAGCGAACAGTTTTGACTGGGCTGAGCGGGAACTGTACTTCCTCAGTGGTAGGGAGGCGAGCAGGCCAGAGGTGGATGAACGCAGTGCCCTTGTTTGGGTGTAGGGCCTGATCAGAGCCTGGAGGTACTGAGGTGCCGTTCCCCTCACAGCTCCGTAGGCAAGCACCATGGTCTTGTAGCGGATGCGAGCTTCAACTGGAAGCCAGTGGAGAGAGCGGAGGAGCGGGGTGACGTGAGAGAACTTGGGAAGGTTGAACACCAGACGGGCTGCGGCGTTCTGGATGAGTTGTAGGGGTTTAATGGCACAGGCAGGGAGCCCAGCCAACAGCGAGTTGCAGTAATCCAGACGGGAGATGACAAGTGCCTGGATTAGGACCTGCGCCGCTTCCTGTGTGAGGCAGGGTCGTACTCTGCGGATGTTGTAGAGCATGAACCTACAGGAACGGGCCACCGCCTTGATGTTAGTTGAGAACGACAGGGTGTTGTCCAGGATCACGCCAAGGTTCTTAGCGCTCTGGGAGGAGGACACAATGGAGTTGTCAACCGTGATGGCGAGATCATGGAACGGGCAGTCCTTCCCCGGGAGGAAGAGCAGCTCCGTCTTGCCGAGGTTCAGCTTGAGGTGGTGATCCGTCATCCACACTGATATGTCTGCCAGACATGCAGAGATGCGATTCGCCACCTGGTCATCAGAAGGGGGAAAGGAGAAGATTAATTGTGTGTCGTCTGCATAGCAATGATAGGAGAGACCATGTGAGGTTATGACAGAGCCAAGTGACTTGGTGTATAGCGAGAATAGGAGAGGGCCTAGAACAGAGCCCTGGGGGACACCAGTGGTGAGAGCACGTGGTGAGGAGACGGATTCTCACCACGCCACCTGGTAGGAGCGACCTGTCAGGTAGGACGCAATCCAAGCGTGGGCCGCGCCGGAGATGCCCAACTCGGGGCACAACATTAAGTCTTGACGTTTTTTTGCTGTAATATGACTCTGAATGGAAACTGAACCTCCACCCCATATCTATTTCTGTCCCTCCTGAACAAATTGTATCCATGTACAGAGATCTCAGCATCCTCAAAAGAAGAGTCCAAGTGAGTCTCTGATATTGCCAATACATGAATATTGTTTGACTGCGTTAGACAGCATATTTTATGAATTTTGTTCCTTGAACTACATATATTCAAGTGAGCAATTAACAGACCTTTCTTTGGTAGATTTCCAGTATTTATATGTCCAAACATGAATCAGCAGTTGGAATCTGAGAGAGCGATACTAAGTGTGTGTGTGGGTCTGGAATTACTTGTGTCTGTCGCTCCTCATAACTTTTAACCTCAGATATGCTATGTCACCTCGTTCTCTTGCAGCCTTCATAGCTGGTATTAGTTCCTTTCTTCTTTGACGGACTGCATCTGAGAAATCCTCATTGATGATGATGAAGGACCCTTTAAGACGTTTGGCTTTTTCAAGGACTGCAAGCTTATCTTTAAACCTGAGGAATTTCACTACAATTGGCCTGGGTCTGATTCCATTGGCACCATCAGTGCCCCCTGGTTTCCCAGACCGGTGAGCACGTTCCAGCTCAACCTGTTGATCCAATTGTAGCTCCTCAGAAAACAGATTTTGAACTTTGTCCTCTAATTCAGCCCATGTCTCACTTTGGCTCACCTGGATACCATCTATTACAAGATTATTTTTCCTCGATTGTCCATCCAGGTAATCAGCCTTCCCAGACATGTTCTGGAGGCCCTCCCTGTCTGTGGTGATTTCCTTCTGCCTTCCCAGACATGTTCTGGAGGCCCTCCCTGTCTGTGGTGATTTCATTCTGCCTTCCCAGACATGTTCTGGAGGCCCTCCCTGTCTGTGGTGATTTCATTCTGCATAGAGGAACAGTTTCTGGAAAGTGTATCCTGTGTGGTCTTCAATACATCCACATCCTTTTGTGTGAACTGAAGGCTTGTTTTAATGTCTTGTACATCTTTGGTCAGGTCGTCCAGCCATTTGTTGGTAGACTCCATGATCATTTGTATGAAGCTTTTAAAGTTATTTTCCTGCTGAAGTATCTTTCCCTTATAGAAAACGTTCTGCTTCTCCAAGAGTTCACGCACCTGCCCAGCAGAGATGTGATCCTCGTCTTTTTTCGAGGGCATGATAGTACTGATAGTAGGACGAGCCCGCTATTCAATCCGTGAAATGAGAGACACCGGCAGTAGAAAACTCTGGAAATTGGAGGTCCTAAAACTGAGACAAATAAAAGTGCAGCCCTAGCCACAAGGGCTAACCGCTTAGCGTGCTTGGTATCCGGCAATAGTAGACCAGGTTGCCTAGCTTGATTGCTAGCAGCTAGGTTAGCTGCTTCGCCAGTGTAGTACCACCTTGTTTGAGCAAGGATCCTGGGACATATATCAGCGGTCCCAGCGTTAACGCTAAATGCGTCCCAGGATCCAGATATGAATAGGATGAATAGAATAACAAGCCTTCACTAATACAACAGTCAAAATGACTAATATAATAATATAAGGCCTACAGTCCATTCTCCAAAATACTGGAAAAGGTGTGATTCATTAGGTTACATTATCAACACAGTAGCCCCAAGCAGAGAGCAAAAGCAAGCAAAAAAATCAAAATCAAATCAAATTGTATTTGTCACATACACATGGTTAGCAGATGTTAATGCGAGTGTAGCGAAATGCTTGTGCTTGTAGTTCCGACAATGCAGTAATAACCAACAAGTAATCTAACTAACAATTCCAAAACTACTGTCTTATACACAGTGTAAGGGGATAAAGAATATGTACATAAGGATATATGAATGAGTGATGGTACAGAGCAGCATAGGCAAGATACAGTAGATGGTATCGAGTACAGTATATACATATGAGATGAGTATGTAAACAAAGTGGCATAGTTAAAGTGGCTAGTGATACATGTATTACATAAGGATGCAGTCGATGATATAGAGTGCAGTATATACGTATGCATATGAGATGAATAATGTAGGGTAAGTAACATTATATAAGGTAGCATTGTTTAAAGTGGCTAGTGATATATTTACATCATTTCCCATCAATTCCCATTATTAAAGTGGCTGGAGTTGAGTCAGTGTCAGTGTCAGTGTGTTGGCAGCAGCCACTCAGTGTTAGTGGTGGCTGTTTAACAGTCTGATGGCCTTGAGATAGAAGCTGTTTTTCAGTCTCTCGGTCCCAGCTTTGATGCACCTGTACTGACCTCGCCTTCTGGATGATAGCGGGGTGAACAGGCAGTGGCTCGGGTGGTTGATGTCCTTGATGATCTTTGTGGCCTTCCTGTAACATCGGGTGGTGTAGGTGTCCTGGAGGGCAGGTAGTTTGCCCCCGGTGATGCGTTGTGCAAACCTCACTACCCTCTGGAGAGCCTTACGGTTGTGGGCGGAGCAGTTGCCGTACCAGGCGGTGATACAGCCCGCCAGGATACTCTCGATTGTGCATCTGTAGAAGTTTGTGAGTGCTTTTGGTGACAAGCCGAATTTCTTCAGCCTCCTGAGGTTGAAGAGGCACTGCTGCGCCTTCTTCACGATGCTGTCTGTGTGAGTGGACCAATTCAGTTTGTCTGTGATGTGTATGCCGAGGAACTTAAAACTTGCTACCCTCTCCACTACTGTTCCATCGATGTGGATAGGGGGGTGTTCCCTCTGCTGTTTCCTGATGTCCACAATCATCTCCTTAGTTTTGTTGACGTTGAGTGTGAGGTTATTTTCCTGACACCACACTCCGAGGGCCCTCACCTCCTCCCTGTAGGCCGTCTCGTCGTTGTTGGTAATCAAGCCTACCACTGTTGTGTCGTCCGCAAACTTGATGATTGAGTTGGAGGCGTGCATGGCCACGCAGTCGTGGGTGAACAGGGAGTACAGGAGAGGGCTCAGAACTCACCCTTGTGGGGCCCCAGTGTTGAGGATCAGCGGGGAGGAGATGTTGTTGCCTACCCTCACCACCTGGGGGCGGCCTGTCAGGAAGTCCAGTACCCAGTTGCACAGGGCAGGGTCGAGACCCAGGGTCTCGAGCTTGATGACGAGCTTGGAGGGTACTATGGTGTTGAATGCCGAGCTGTAGTCGATGAACAGCATTCTCACATAGGTATTCCTCTTGTCCAGATGGGTTAGGGCAGTGTGCAGTGTGGTTGAGATTGCATCGTCTGTGGACCTATTTGGGCGGTAAGCAAATTGGAGTGGGTCTAGGGTGTCAGGTAGGGTGGAGGTGATATGGTCCTTGACTAGTCTCTCAAAGCACTTCATGATGACGGAAGTGAGTGCTACGGGGCGGTAGTCGTTTAGCTCAGTTACCTTAGCTTTCTTGGGAACAGGAACAATGGTGGCCCTCTTGAAGCATGTGGGAACAGCAGACTGGTATAGGGATTGATTGAATATGTCCGTAAACACACCGGCCAGCTGGTCTGCGCATGCTCTGAGGGCGCGGCTGGGGATGCCGTCTGGGCCTGCAGCCTTGCGAGGGTTAACACGTTTAAATGTCTTACTCACCTCGGCTGCAGTGAAGGAGAGACCGCATGTTTTCGTTGCAGGCCGTGTCAGTGGCACTGTATTGTCCTCAAAGCGGGCAAAAAAGTTATTTAGTCTGCCTGGGAGCAAGACATCCTGGTCCGTGACTGGGCTGGATTTCTTCTTGTAGTCCGTGATTGACTGTAGACCCTGCCACATGCCTCTTGTGTCTGAGCCGTTGAATTGAGATTCTACTTTGTCTCTGTACTGACGCTTAGCTTGTTTGATAGCCTTGCGGAGGGAATAGCTGCACTGTTTGTATTCGGTCATGTTACCAGACACCTTGCCCTGATTAAAAGCAGTGGTTCGCGCTTTCAGTTTCACGCGAATGCTGCCATCAATCCACGGTTTCTGGTTAGGGAATGTTTTAATCGTTGCTATGGGAATGACATCTTCAACTCACGTTCTAATGAACTCGCACACCGAATCAGCGTATTCGTCAATATTGTTATCTGACGCAATACGAAACATATCCCAGTCCACGTGATGGAAGCAGTCTTGGAGTGTGGAGTCAGCTTGGTCGGACCAGCGTTGGACAGATCTCAGCGTGGGAGCCTCTTGTTTTAGTTTCTGTCTGTAGGCAGGGATCAACAAAATGGAGTCGTGGTCAGCTTTTCCGAAAGGGGGGCGGGGCAGGGCCTTATATGCGTCGCAGAAGTTAGAGTAACAATGATCCAAGGTTTTTCCACCCCTGGTTGCGCAATCGATATGCTGATAAAATTTAGGGAGTCTTGTTTTCAGATTAGCCTTGTTAAAATCCCCAGCTACAATGAATGCAGCCTCCGGATAAATGGTTTCCAGTTTGCAAAGAGTTAAATAAAGTTCGTTCAGAGCCATCGATGTGTCTGCTTGGGGGGGGATATATACGGCTGTGATTATAATCGAAGAGAATTTTCTTGGTAGATAATGCGGTCTACATTTGATTGTGAGGAATTCTAAATCAGGTGAACAGAACGATTTGAGTTCCTGTATGTTTCTTTCATCACACCATGTCTCGTTAGCCATAAGGCATACGCCCCCGCCCCTCTTCTTACCAGAAAGATGTTTGTTTCTGTCGGCGCGATGCATGGAGAAACCCGTTGGCTGCACCGCCTCGGATAGCGTCTCTCCAGTGAGCCATGTTTCCGTGAAGCAAAGAACGTTACGGTCTCTGATGTCCCTCTGGAATGCTACCCTTGCTCGGATTTCATCAACCTTGTTGTCAAGAGACTGGACATTGGCAAGAAGAATGCTAGGGAGTGGTGCACGGTGTGCCCGTCTCCGGAGTCTGACCAGAAGACCGCCTCGTTTCCCTCTTTTTCGGAGTCGTTTTTTTGGGTCGCTGCATGGGATCCATTCCGTTGTCGTGTTTGAAAGGCAGAACACAGGATCCGCGTCGTGAAAAACATATTCTTGGTCGTACTGATGGTGAGTTGACGCTGATCTTATATTCAGTAGTTCTTCTCGACTGTATGTAATGAAACCTAAGATGACCTGGGGTACTAATGTAAGAAATAACACGTAAAAAAACAAAAAACTGCATAGTTTCCTAGGAACGCGAAGCGAGGCGGCCATCTCTGTCGGCGCCGGAAGTAGATGAATATATGCAATTATGTGGCCATTAAATAACATACAACATCATGGCATATTTAGATAGCGGAATAGACCTAGCCTAAATAAGATAAACTGTTTTGCAGCTCAGGTGGTTATTCTAGAAAAGGATCTTCTGTGTCTATCATTCTCACACAAGTAAAATTGCTGAAGGCCCATCTACTGGTATAACGCCATTATTGAATGCAGTTCTAAAACAAACTCTAACGTCTGGGCTGGAGTTGCTTGATTGACTTGCCAACTTCGACTAGCTATGTTCGGTTCATGTCCTTTGCAGATGTGGGGTGGCAGGTAGCCTAGTGGTTAGAGCGTTGGGCCAGTAACCGAAAGGTTGCAATGTGAATAAGAATTTGTTCTTAACTGACATGCTTTGTTAAATAAAAAATGCCACATTACTGACAAAAGTTTAAGTTTCAAAAATCTCTGTATCCAAGTAAAGGAAGACGTAAGATTTGAATGTGTAAATGTACATTCATAGTCTTAAAACTTGTTAAGGACGTGGTACCGAAGTGGGGACCACAATCAGCAGAAATGCTCAAGAGCGCCACCATAGAGGTTGATAAACCTCAAACTTTCCTCAAATTAAAATTGACATACAATATACTGAATTAAAGCTACACTCGTTGTGAATCTATCCACCAAGTCAGATTTGTAAAATGCTTTTCGGCGACAGCATGAGAAGCTATTGTCTGATACCATGCACCCTCAAAATACTGCAACGTCACTTAAAACGACAGATTTTGCGTTAGCGTCGCAAACGAAAACGCTGAAATAAAATGTAAAACATTCATTACCTTTGACGAGCTTCTTTCTTGGCACTCCTAGATGTCCCATAAACATCATTTAGGGTCTTTTTTCGATTAAATCGGTCCATATATAGCCTAGATATCGTTCTATGTAGACTGTGTGATAAACGGAAAAAACAGCGTTTCATAACGTAACGTAATTTTTTAAAATTCAAAAAGTCGACGATAAACTTTCACAAAACACTTCGAAATAGTTTTGTAATGCAACTTTAGGTATTAGTACACGTTAATAAGCGATAAAAATCCTCAGGAGGCGATGTGAAATTATTAGCTTGTCTGTGGAGGAAATGCTGTCTTCAAAAGGTCGAACCAAAATCTGGGCGGGGACAGTAGGAAAGGAGTTCCTTTGTTTCGGTTAGACCAAGAATCAATTGCGCAACAAATGACGTGACTCTAGACAACCTGGGGAAGCTGTAGCCAATGAAAACTCGGCTCTATGTAATTCTGTTCGCTTTTAACAATTGCCTGTCGTCGCGGAAGAATATATTTTTCCATTTTCAGTGAACAGATTTTCATGCACTATTCGACGAAACGCACGTTCTGTAAATGGCACAGGCGTGATTTAAACAGTTTTGGAAACGTCTGAGTGTTTCCTATCCACACACACTAATCATATGCATGTACTATATTCCTGGCATGAATAGCAGGGCGCTGAAATGTTGCGCGATTTTTAACAAAAAGCTGCGAAAATCTGCTTGAATTCTGAACTTCCATAAGAGGCTTTAGATCTGTAAATGTACAAATTCTAATTTTACGTTTCACGTAATGACTTTTCTTACGATCCTAACAATATGGATTTTCTTACGATCCAAACGATTTTTGGCAGCTATCTCGCTCCATATATCTCACTCATATATATTTGTTTTGTGTGGTGTAAGTGCCTTAGTGTGTTTGGACCACAGGAAGAGTAGCTGCTAATTGGGATCCCTAATAAAAACAAATACAAAAATTAAGTAAAATACGAAGTTAACTGCAATACACTGGTCTCAAATATATTAGCATAATTATGCTACACAGAACAATGGTGGACCCATTATAAATTGAGAGAGCCTCACAGTGGAGGTGTCATAATACCCATTAAACCTAGCGGTCAAACAGCAAAATGGTTCCAATTGTTTTTCCACCATAAATTTTTCCCAGAGGGGATTTAGAAACACTTCAAATAAGGGCTGTGTTTTGGCATGACGTTTTGATAACCATGTAAATCTCTCACGGACAAGGTGACTTTTATCAATATATTCGTCTCTATTTACTCTCAGATTCAAAAATGCTAATTAGCATCAATGTAGACATCATGCAAGACTACACATCCCTGCAAGGTCCTGCACATCATCTGTAGCCGACACCTTAGTGTCACGCCCTGACCTGAGATATCTCTGTTTTCTTTATATTTTGGTTAGGTCAGGGTGTGACATGGGTGGGTACGTTAGTTTTTGTATTGTCTAGGGGTTTTGTATTGTCTCAGGGTTTTGTATTGTCTAGGGTTTTTGTATGTCTAGGGTTTTGTAGGTCTAGGTGATTTGTATGTTTATGGGTGGCCTGATATGGTTCCCAACCAGAGGCAGCTGTTTATCGTTGTCTCTGATTGGGGATCATATTTAGGTATCCATTTCCCTATGGTGTTTGTGGGATCTTATTCTATGTTTAGTTGCCTGTCTGCACTATTTGTATAGCTTCACGTTTCGTTAGTTTTGTTGTTTTGTTAGTATGTTCAGTGTTCTTTCTTTAATAAAAGAAGAATGTACGCATACCACGCTGCACCTTGGTCCAATCTCTATGACGATCGTGACAGAAGATCCCACGGAGCACCATTAAATCCATTATTAAAAAATTTAAAGAATATAGCACCACAACAAACCTGCCAAGAGAGGGCCACCCACCAAAACTCACGGACCAGGCAAGGAGGGCATTAATCAGAGAGGCAACAAAGAGACCAAAGATAACCCTGAAGGAGCTGCAAAGCTCCACAGTGGAGATTGGAGCCTCTGTGTCACGTCTAATCAAGGTGGGTGGAATCAGGCGCAGAGAGCAGATAGTGATATAAAGTTTATTCTCCGGTGAACGAAATACGGTCAACCCAAAATACACACAGGGTGAAATTATCCAACACAGGATAAAAGACTAACCGGAGAATAAGAAACACAATAACACCGACAGACGAAAATGAATGACAAAATAAACAATCCCGCACAAAACAAGGGCGGGACAACCTACATTATATACAGACACTAATTAACTAAACAACACACAGGTGAAACCAATCAGACAAAACCAACAGATATACGAAAAGGGATCGGTAGTGGCTAGTAGGACGGTGACGACGACGCCGAGCACCGCCTGAACGGGCTCGGCGGAAGTCGTGACAGTCTGTCCATTGGACCACTTTAAGCCATACACTCCACAGAGCTGGGCTTTATGGAAGAGTGGCCAGAAAAAGCCATTGCTTAATGAAAAAAATAAGCAAACACGCTTGGTGTTCGCCAAAACGCATGTGGGAGACTCCCCAAACATATGGAAGAAGGTACTCTGGTCAGATGAGACTAAAATTGGGCTTTTTGGCCATCAAAGAAACTGGTCAGAATTGAAGGAATGATGGTGCTAAATTCAGGGAAATTCTTGAGGGAAACCTGTTTCAGTCTTCCAGAGATTTGAGACGAGAACGTAGGTTCACCTTCCAGCAGGACAATGACCCTAAGCATACTGCTAAAGCAACACTTGAGTGGTTTAAGGGGAAATATTTGAATGTCTTGGAATGGTCTAGTCAAAGCCCCGACCTCATTCCAATTGAGAATCTGTGGTATGACTTAAAGATTGCTGTACACCAGTGGAAGCCATTCAACTTGAAGGAGCTGGAGCAGTTTTGCCTTGAAGAATGGGCAAAAATCCCAATGACTAGATGTGCCAAGCTTATAGAGACATACCCCCAAGAGACTTGCAGCTGTAATTGCTGCAAAAGGTGGCTCTACAAAGTATTGACTTTGGGGGGGTGAATAGTTATGTACGCTCAAGTTTTCTGTTTATTTTGTCTTATTTCTTGTTTGTTTCACAGGAAAATATATTTTGCGTCTTCAAAGTGCGTATTCAATTTACACAACATGTAAATCAAATGATACAAACTCCCCCCAAATCTATTTTGATTCCAGGTTGTAAGGCAACAAAATAGGAAAAATGCCAAGGGGGGTGAATACTTTCGCAAGCCACTGTACGCCATACATTTTGGGCACTAGGCGTGGCCATATAGCCTTTCTCCATCTTTTTATTCTTTGAGGTTTATTGGCAGACTACAACCGATAAGGTGTATTGCCGCCACCTACTGTACGGCGTTGTAAACAATAGAAAAATCCAATGTAAGGGGTGGATTTTTTTTTTTATACAAAAGTAGACACTTTAAAAACCATCCTACTCCTCCAGTCACAGTCCAATTCAAATCACATCCCTACATGCTCAGGGGCCTGTGAGGGTGGAACATTCTTCAACCGGATTCCTTGCATGGTCTCAGCTGTAAAATCACTGATTCACAAAAAACGTTCAGCTGCTCTCACAATGATGCCAATTTTCTCAGATTGCTTCTCCATTTGCGCTGAGCAGTTTATGGACATTGCAATAAACGATACAAGGTCCACCTTTTTAACATGCATTATATCAGGATCCCTCGGCTGCCGAGAAACATTATATAAGGAAATCAGTCAGTTGAAATAAATAAATTATGCCCTAATCTATGGATTTCACATGACAGGGCAGGGGTGCAGCCATGGGTGTGCCTGGGTGGGCATAGGCCTACCCACCTGGCAGCCAGGCCCACCCACTGGGAAGCCATCAGGCCCAGCCAATCAGAATGAGTTTTTCCCCTCAAAAGGGCTTTGTTACATACAGAAATACTCCTCAGCAATTGCACGCTCCCTCAAAACGTGATCCCCTCTATGATGATCACAGGCCGCACTGGACATGTTAGAAGGGAGTGTCACAAAAACAAAATTTGCCCCCATAAGAATATAGCTGAATAGCTCTGTCATAGCCCTTCTAAGGATATCCTTTCCACTCCCTATTAATCTTTCTCTTGTGGGATCGAACCAGGTCTCCTCCATGTCACAAAACTGTGTTAGGCTACTTAGTTAAAGTCCATAGGGATAAGTTCAGGAAGCTAACACAAGTCTTCAAGTCTCCAGCAAGTTTACTCATCAAAATAGCATGGTTCATCGAACCAACTCAGTTACATTTCACACACCCCTTTGACCTTATACTCAGAGATCACGGCACCAATAAAATTGACTGGGTTCTAAATCAGGCCTACTGCACAACAACAACACTTTCGGTGGCAAACAGAAGCAGACACATCTGTGAACCCCATTTAATGAGAGTGCAACAGAGGTGGTTTTGTGATCCATGCATGTGATGAGCAACCTTGCCTGAGACCAGAAGACGTGTTAGTTTGACTGATGGGGTTCTAATCCAGGTCTCCTGTGCGCCAGACAATGCAACTTTTCGGGTCTCAGACAAGTTAGTCATCACACGAGTGTGATCACCGATCCACCTGTTTTACATTTCACCCCCTTGTTACCTCCTTGAATCGACCCATCCAAGTCACAGGACCAATGCCTAGGCTTTAGCTCAGCAAGCAAATGTAGTCTTAACCCAGTCGGTCACATGTTACCCTTACAATGACCCCCCTTGCCAGAGACTTGAAACTAACATGTCTAACACAAACTAACATTTGTCAAACTAACACGTTTTCAGGTCTCAGGCAAGGTTGCTCATCACATAAGCATGAACCACCAAACCACGCTCTTTTGATGAGTAACCTTGCTGGATCTTGAAGGCTTGTATTAGTGTAGCAGAACGAGATCTGTGAAACTGATTACTCAGCCTATAGTATTGCCCTTTACGCAATTGAAAAAAGCCATTTTTAATAGCAAGATGGGTTAGAATGCTTCAGGAGGGCGGTCAAGTATGTTTCTGAGACAGAAGTCCTGAGTTCAAATCTCCATAGAAGCTGAATCAGGGGTAAGAGGGACTCGCTAAGCAGGCAGTGGGCTGTCTTTTACATTAACTTTCTGAACTTATCCCTATAATCAAAATTAAATACAAATTTTAGGCTTTCGCTAAATGGGCTAACACAGTCTTGTGACATGTAGGAGACCTGGTTTGAACCCAGTCAGTCACAAGAGCAAGATTTTTAAATTTATTTTATTTCACCTTTATTTAACCAGGTAGGCCAGTTGAGAACAAGTTCTCATTTACAACTGTGACCTGGCCAAGATAAAGCAAAACAGTGCGACAAAAACAACACAGAGTTACACATAAACAAACGTACAGTCAATAACACAAAAGAAAAGAAAAATAGAAACATCTATATACAGCGTGTGCAAATGTAGAAGAGTAGGAAGGTAGGAAATAAATAGACCATAGAGGCAAAAATAATTACAATTTAGCATTAATACTGGAGTGATATGTGCAGATGATGATGTGCAAGTCAAGATACTGGGGTGCAAAAAAGCAAGAGGGTAAGTAATAATATGGGGATGAGGTAGTTGGGTGTGCTATTTACAGATTGGCTGTGTACAGGTATAGTGATCGGTAAGATGCTCTGACAGCTGATGCTTAAAGTTAGAGAAGGAGATATAAAACTCCAGCTTCAGAGATTTTTGCAATTCGTTCCAGTCATTGGCAGCAGAGAACTGTAAGGAAAAGCGGAGAAAGGAAGTGTTGGCTTTGGGGATGACCAGTGCAATATACCTGCTGGAGCACATGCTTAGGGTGGGTGTTGCTATGGTGACCTGAGCTGAGATAAGGCAGGGCTTTACCTAGCAAAGTCTTATAGATGACCTGGAGCCAGTGGGTTTGGCAACGGATATGTAGTGAGGGCCAGCTAACGAGAGCAAACAGGTCGCAATGGTGGGTGGTGTATGAGGCTTTGGTGATAAAACGGATGGCACTGTGATAGACTGCATCCAATTTGTTGAGCGGGGTATTGGAGGCTATTTTGTAAATGACATCGCCGAAGTCGAGGATTGGTAGGATGGTCAGTTTTACAAGGGTATGTTTGGCAGCATGAGTGAAGGATGCTTTGTTGCGAAATAGGAAGCCAATTCTAGATTTGAATTTGGATTGGAGATGTTTGATGTGGGTCTGGAAGGAGAGTTTACAGTCTAACCAGACACCTAGGTATATGTAGTTGTCCACGTATTCTAAGTCAGAGCCGTCCAGAGTAGTGATGTTGGATAGGCGGGCATGTGCAGGCAGAGATCGGTTGAAGAGCATGCATTTAGTTTGACTTGTATTTAAGAGCAATTGGAGGCCACGGAAGGAGAGTTGTATGGCATTGAAGCTTGCCTGGAGGGTTGTTAACACAGTGTCCAAAGAAGGGCCAGAAGTATACAGAATGGTGTCATCTGTGTAGAGGTGGATCAGAGACTCACCAGCAGCAAGAGCGACATCATTGATGTATACAGAGAAGAGAGTCGGTCCAAGAATTTAACCCTGTGGCACCCCCATAGAGACTGCCAGAGGTCCGGACAACAGACCCTCCGATTTGACACACTGAACTCTATCAGAGAAGTAGTTGGTGAACCAGTGAAGGCAATCATTTGAGAAACCAAGGCTGTTGAGTCTGCCGATGAGGATGTGGTGATTGACAGAGTCGAAAGCCTTGGCCAGATCAATGAATACGGCTGCACAGTAATGTTTCTTATCGATGGCGGTTAAGATATCGTTTAGGACCTTGAGCGTGGCTGAGGTGCACCCATGACCAGCTCTGAAACCAGATTGCATAGCAGAGAGGGTATGGTGAGATTCTAAATGGTCTGTAATCTGTTTGTTGACTTGGCTTTCGAAGACCTTAGAAAGGAGGGTAGGATAGATATAGGTCTGTAGCAGTTTGGGTCAAGAGTGTCCCCCCCTTTGAAGAGGGGGATGACCGCAGCTGCTTTCCAATCTTTGGGAATCTCAGACGACACGAAAGAGAGGTTGAACAGGCTAGTAATAGGGGTGGCAACAATTTCGGATCAATTAATCTATATGGGCTAAGTAATGATGAGCCACACTAATTTGAAAATAAATATAATAATCTATTGAGCTCACAAGCAAAGAATGAATCTATTATTATCGAGGAGTTTAAAATACGCTGTTAAGTACCTCAATGGATCGTAAAGGAAATCACAATTTTTGGGGCGGCAGGTAGCCTAGTGGTTAGAGCATTGGACTAGTAACTGAAAAGTTGCAAGATTGAATCCCTGAGCTGACAAGGTAAAAATCTGTCATTCTGTCCCTGAACAAGGCAGTTACCCCGCTGTTCCTAGGCCGTCATTGAAAATAAGAATTTGTTTTTAACTGTCTTGCCTAGTTAAATAAAGGTATAAAAAAAAGAAAAGAAAGGAAATCGCACTACAAACTATCGCACTTAAGGAGATCACGAAGATCATGGCTACATTAGAACTAGTGGATATATGGATGCTGAAAAACCCCGACCTAGTGAGATATACATGGAGGAGGCTTAATCAAGCTAGCCGTCTTGATCACTGGTCTTGTTCTTGCTGGCATCAAAAGTAAAAAATGAATTAATAGGAGACTGAATGCGGTCGGACCACCATCTAATTGGCCTCCATATAACTCTTACAGAATTTCCACGTGGACGGGGATATTGGGAATTTTATCAAAGCCTATTGAATGACAATTTGATCTTAACTAAGACAAAATAATTCATAATTTACTTTTTTTCTGCACAACATAGGTACAGCATATCCCCTTATTGTGTGGTACACTTTTAAATGTACTTTTAAAGAACATTCAATACAATACTCATTAAAACAAAAGCAGTTTAGGTCAAAAGAGATTAGACTAATAAAGGAAATAACAGTGCAGGTAGATGGTAATGGAAACTGTACTATTGAGGCACAAAATAGGTTAGAGGAAAAACAAAAAGAAATTGAGGTACTTATTCAAGAACAATCACTTGTAATGTATTACAAAAATAAGCTGACCCTGATTTGCCAAATTATATTTTGAAAATATTTTAAGCAGATGTTTTCTTTTCAATCTCCTCAATTTCCACTGAATGATGTTAACTGTAAGGATTTATTTCCTGAAATTAATAATAAGAATGTAAAATGTAACAAATTTACAGAAAGGGCTGTATGAAGGCCAATTTACAGAAGTGGTACTGTTTGAGGCAATTAAATATTTCCACCAGGCTTGATGGTATACCAGCAGAAGTATATTAGACCTTTTTTGATGTACTATTAGCATGTTTTAATTACTCCTATAAAAATGTTAGACTTTCAGTTACTCAACAAGAAGATCTGATTTCATTACTATTAAAACAGGACCCAGGTGGTAAGTATAAAGATCCAGTCCATTTAAAAAACTGGAGGCCTCTTACACTTCAATGTTGTGATGCGAAAGTCCTGGCGAAATACATAGAATGAAAAAGGTTTTTACCAGATAGTTCATTCTGATCAGACAGGTTTTTTACATGGACAATTTATTGGAGATAAGACAATTAAGACAATTACTTGAAACAATTGAACATTATGAAACATCAAAGATACCAGGCCTGGTCTTCACAGCAGATTTTGAAAAGGTGTTTGATAAAGTACTACTAGAGTATATATATATATGCCTGGATTAGTTTAATTTCGGTGAATCTCTTATACAATTGGTTAAAGTTATGTACAGCAACCCCAGATGTAAAATAGTAAATAATGGTTACTTCTCAGAAAGTATTGCGCTTTTAGGAGGAGTTAAACAAGGCTGTCCGTTGTCTCCATATCTATTTATTATGGCCATTGAAATGCTAGCTATTAAAATGAGATCCAACAAGAACATCAAGGGGTTAGAAATCCAGGGGATAAAAACAAAAGTGTCAATGTATGCCGGTGACTCAAGTTTTTCTAAAGTCTGCAATCTGGATCCCTGCACAGTCTCATTGAAGATCTTGATCACTTTTCTAGCCTCTCTGGACTAAAACCTAATTATGACAAGTGTACCATATTACATATTGGATCGTTAAAAGACACAGTGTTTACACTACTTTGTAGTTTACCAATAAAATGGGCGGATGGTGAAGTAGACATACTTGGTATTCACATCTCAAAAACATGAATTAACTTACCACAATCAAAATAGATAAGATTCTGCAACGATGGAGAAGTAAATACTTGTCTTTTAATGGTAAAATCACATTGATTAACTCTTTGGTCCTATTACAGTTTACTTACTTACTAATAGCGCTGTCTACTCCAGTCTACACATTTTTTAAATCTTATGAGAAAAAATTCTCTACAGCCAATATGTATTCCACATACAGTGAATTGCATTGGGGGCTATGGAGGGGGCTGAGTAAAAGCTAGCAACAGTCTGTACGACACAGTCCCCCTCCAAAACGAATTATGTTTGGTTAGTAGAAACCTCACTGAGTATTTTCCACCCCAGTTTATTTGAGAATGGTAGTAAAGTTTTTCTCTACAGTCCAATATGTATTCCATATACAATTAATTGCATTGGAGGTTATGGAGGGGCGGAGTAAAAAGTCAGCAACACTTCAAATGACCTAGCTTTAGTTCAAACTCATCTGTTTTTTATTGTAGGGACTATATTGAGTAGACGGGACCCTGGTTTTACGGAGACACAATCAATAGTTTTTCCTGTACAGTGCAATATTTGTATGTGCGGTATACAGAAATGTTTATTTGACTTTGAAACATGTTTGTTTTGAAACCCACATTTAATGCAAATTTCACTTAAATATGAACAAATATGAATAACTATTAATGTTTATACAATTATGTTTACTATATTATGAATAAATACAAGTTATTGACACTTTTCTACTATTACGTGGGGGACTTTTATTTCGAAAATTACAGAAATTCCGTGGCCCGGAAATGCTTTTTTTAGTGATGCCAAATATGTTTTTGTATAACTAAACCAAGATAGCCCCCTGTCGTTTCAAATATGAACAGATGAGTCATAGTGGGCAGAACAAGCAAGGAGGTGGGCAGAGCCAAGCACAAGCTAGCGAGATCCTATTGCCCGATCCAGCATACATATGTATATTTCCGTTAGGGAACGCCTACTATGTGAAATGCGCGTGTGCCATAACTCAATCCGATTTTGCAATCCTAAACAACGTGATTTAAAAAAAAGTTGGCGATGGCTAAAGTCTACAAAACTTAGTCCACTCTGTTCATAACATATTCTAGTTTTGGGAACAGAAAACTGTATTGAGATCAAATGTTTAATCGATGAGAACATTTGCAGAATGTAGGCCAAAATCCATCTTCTCCCACTGCTCGCTAATGAGCTTCCTCTCACGACCATATTTGGTAGTAAGTGGAATCTCCAAGCGGATTCTTCATATTTATACATCCAGTGAAATATCTGTCTCATTGTTCTTATCTGTGGTGTTGCTGACGATACGCGGGTCATGGTGACAGTTCCCGCACAATGAAACAGGAAGTTAGTCATAGTTTGCTAAACGTCCTAACTAACTCCAATAGCTTATGTATAATTAGGCAATAATGCACGACGGGGTGTGGTATATGGCCATATATGTTCTTATGGACACAGCCCTTTTAGCCGTGGTATATTGGCCATATACCACAAACCCCAAAGGTGCCTTATTGCTATTATCAACTGGTTACCAACGTAATTAGCTCAGTAAAACTACATGTTTTCTCCTACCAGTGGTATGTCAGCCAATCAGCATTCAGGGCTGGAACCACACAGTTAATAACTACAAATATGCTACCCCCCCAGAAATGCCTCTGTACGTCTTGTCTCTCCACTTAAGTCACACCAGACAACTGAAACCGTTGAGGTGATTGAAAATGCCATCCATCTCTGCCGATGGTGTGGTTTGGGGTGTGCATTGTTAAATAAAGGTTAAAGAAAACAATTAATTGTTGGACAAGACTATGTGGGAACTATTTAGATGTAACACAGGAAGCAAACGTGTATTTCCAGATTTTTACCCCCTATCCCTTTTTGTAGGTTTATGGTGCTTTCAAGACAACTTGGGAACTCGGAAAAAAACGAGTCATGACGAATCATAACGTCAGCGAACTTCAGGTCGGAAAGTCGGAGCTCTAGAAAGAGGCCCGGGTTCCCGAATTGGAATTCCGGGTGGATGACTGTTGAAAACGAATTTTACCAGTCGGGGGGCGTTATTTTTCGTAGTTCTTAGTTGTTTTGAATGCACAGAACTCGGAACATTGATATTTCCCAGTTGTTTTGAACGTAGCATTGCTAGGCTGGCAGTCTTCAGATGTGACCGTCACAAGGCAATTCGATTTGAGCTGAAAGTATTTGCACAACGGATTAAGATGTCGAATAAATAACATGCGGACTCCAAAAGGTCACCACGCCTTCAGGTTTGTGTGTTTGTTATGTTTGGACCTGAAGGTATGCACTGCGTGTGCTATCACAATTGGATACTTTCTGGCTAGCTTATCTAATATTACATCTGTCTAACAACTTGAAAATCTAGTAACCAGGTTGCAGCAGGCACTTTTCCAATAGCTGCCAAATCTGTTGCGTTATTATCGGTATGTGTCATCTACAGCTGAGGACATTGCTTTTTGTAGCGTGGGTGTTGGGCTACATCGCCTTTCTGCTCGGTACTAGAAAGATGTGGACAGGGAAGTACGTGCGCAGTCCACTCGCTCGTTCACTTTTCATGAACATGATAAGCGAAAGCGAAGAATCCGGACAAGAAACCCAAGAGGTAAGTGTCTTAAGTACAGAGTTACCTTTAAAAAACTATTTACTGGCAGAAATCCCTGACATAATTTTGCGGAAGTGAGCATTTTAAATGAAAAATTGTGCATTCAGCAAGAACCAGCGACTGTATTTCCTTGGTTGCCAGGTGGAATAGAATTCGTATTTCCGAATCAAATATTCAAGAGCTTTTATTTTATGTCCGTATTTGTGAAGAGATTGACACAAATAACCGGATAAACCAGTGTTGTGGTAATGAGTAATTCTCACTCTCTTGCACTCTCCCATTTCTCCTCCTTTCCCCTCCCTGCTCCTCAGTGGTACAAGTGCTCCCCAGACCTGTTGGGGGAGGTGGTTAGGCCTCTGTTTGTGCAGAGCCATCTGGACCAGGACACCCAGGCTTTTCTGAGACGCAGCATCGAAAAGTCTGGCTGGATGTTCACCCAGTTCTACCACTCCTTCATCTCCACTGTCCTCAGCCCCCTGGTGTCACGCACATCCATCAATGGGTAGGGAAACAGTGTTTTAATGCTGTCATTCTGTCTTTCTCACGCCCTCCTGTTTTGGGTCTCTGCTTGCTCTTTTCTTGCCTCTCAATATGTTTTGTCCAGGTGCCGTACCCCTCACTCATTATTATCCTTTCTCTACTTATCTCCCAGGTTCCTAGGTCGTGGCTCTATGTTTGTGTTCTCTGCAGATCAGCTCCAGCAGCTGCTTCGCGTCGCCCCCGAGTGGCGAGGGGAGAGACTGCTGGACCTAGGGGCCGGGGATGGGGGTGTCACTGAGGTGATGGGAGCCCACTTCAGAGAGGTCTACGCCACTGAGGTTTCTCCTCCCATGAAGTGGCAGCTCCAGAGGAAGAAGTACAGGTAAGTGAAATACACACATTACACACCATACACAGTCTCTGATGTCCTCTTCTTTCTCTTAGGCTTTTAGGCATTGATGAATGGCAGCATACTGGGTTCCAGTATGACCTGATCAGCTGTCTGAACCTGCTAGACCGCTGTGACGACCCCCTGGATCTCCTCAGGGGCATCCACCGCTCGCTGGTGCCCAGCACGGGAAGACTCATCCTGGCCGCTGTCCTGCCCTTCCAGCCCTGGGTGGAGATAGGTGAGATGGAGCACAAATCAGTGATACAGGTTGAAGACTTAGGGCCATGTCCTTACTTGAGACTTCCAGCTAAATCATATGTTGATGTCAATGAGATATTTGTGTGAATGTGTATGGAGCTGCATTCGGGCTGGATAGTAACAGTATTTAAAATAAAATATATGGGGACTTTTATTGTTTTGGCTGCCACAAGGCCTTTTCTAGCTTGGTCTCCTGAATCTGTGTTTTTTCTGTCTCTAGGTGGGAAGTGGCAGCGCCCTAGAGAGCACATCAAAGTGAAGGGGAAGAAATGGGAGGAGCAAGTCACCAACCTGTCCAATGAGGTGTTCCGGGAAGTGGGGTTTGAGGTGGAGGCAGTGACTCGGCTGCCGTACCTGTGTGAGGGAGACATGTACAAAGATTACTATGTACTGGATGATGCTGTCTTCGTCCTGAAACCTGTGGAGGAGTGAAGTCAGTTACTGTATCTTGGGGTGCATCTCAATTATCCACATTTGCATCCTCATCTCCTTCCTTCATCTGCATTATCTTAAAACAACCAACCATCCTTCCAACGGGACTGAACCATAGATAATGGGCTGGTTCCACAGTGCAGGTGACTGCTGACTGACTGATCTACAAATGATTTAGCACCATACATAACAACTTGTTTATTATTTTTAGATCGTTATGTCAGTCACCATTTGCCCACAATGCATCATGGATTTGATGCTCTCAAACAGGGCCAATGATAAAGTCCTCTGGAGGCCAAAAGGCTGTATTAGCATGGGCAGCGCCATTTAGGGCTTCCACCATTTTAATGTAGTCAACTGGGTGGGACTTCCAACTTTATTTGGCTGATTCCTATTGGTGACCCTGTTGGAGTCATGCTCAACTGTTGCTTTTACCCATCCTTTGTTTTCAGATGAGTGCAGATCGAGGAGAGGAAGCAACTTTAGACTATTGAGATGCATCATCTGACCTTTCCTAGAGCATCTGTGTATAGTAGATACAGTAGAAAGCTTTCTGACTGGCTGCTGGATTTGTATTGAATTAGTGAAGGTTAAGTAAGATTTTCTTAATTACATTGAGAGTATTTCTCATTTACATTACCACTTTATCTCTTTAAAGTCAGCTGGGGAATCCTGGTTTGACACTTGGGTAGCTCCACTGTTTACCAACTGTCGTGTCATACTGTGTCATACCTCTACATTCTAAGAAACAAAAAAATGGATGTTTGCCATTGAATATAATAACTCAATTGGAATATAATAACACAACTCTGTAAATGATAGGGAGGGAGGATTTCATCTTCTGTGCCAACATATCACTGGAAATAGTCTGTTCTTGGTTGACGTATAGTGATGTAAATGTATTGTCTTATTCTGGGTTAGTTGGTCATTTCTCCAACAATAACATTGTGATACTGTACATATGAACTGGTTGATCTAATTGATTTAGTCAAGCACAGATGGAGGGAATTCCTTCCCACCAGTCTATTTGTTTTAAGGTTTAATTAGAAGCACACTGTTTCTAACTGTTGTATTATCAACTGGGCAGTAACGTTCTGTTACAATGACATCTGGGTTGATTATTTATAGCAATGTGAGGCCTTGTCAGTGACGATCTCCCATCTAGTTTAATAGGCAGCAGAACAAGTTTACTTTAATGTTCCAGTCACTGTATTTTACGTAAAGTAATATCACCTCAACAATTAAAATATTTTTTCTGTGACTTATGTCATTCTTGACCTTCATAGTAGCTAACTTATTTATATTTAAAGTGCATTGGACGTTTGAGATGACGTATGTGCAGTATGTATCAGAAAGGATGTAATTTGCATGAAAGATGTCTTGGATGCCAGTGTAATGTATGATGTGCATTTGAGTGACTTAAGTCTATTTAAGCTTATTTGAATATACTCTCCAATGTAGTTGTTCAATCCAATGTCAAATTTCCAGTTCGGTCTGTGGATTAATCCGTTTTTTAATAAATAGACTAGTTAAAAATAATGAATAGAAATTCAATTTCTGTGATCACGGACGTGCCCCTCCCACGGGCGTGTCCCATTCCGCGAACGTCAAGTTTTTCCCGACTTGCATTTGGGCGCCGATATCTTTGGCCACGTCGCGCATTACTCGACATTTTTCCGTTCAGACCGATGAAAACATCCATTTAGGTGCCTGACAGAACCTCTTGTAAGGTTTTAAACCGGTCAGTAACGGGGGCTAGAAGGTCGAATTTGTTTTGACCGGCATAAATTCGTGCTAGCGAAGGCAAGCCGCCTTCAATACCCAGCAGAGTCATGAACATTTTCAGACTCACCGGCGATCTTTCCCATTTAGCAGCCATCATTATTCTACTTCTAAAAATATGGAAAACCAGGTCCTGTGCCGGTGAGTACGATTCCCATTTTGAGTATTTTCAGCCTGCACACATCTCCGATTGACATCTTCATTCCAGCTAGCAACGTTTCCTTAGCTCGGTAACGACGTTAGTGCTTGCGGCTTTATAGCAAACCAGATTGTTAACATTGATGCTAGCACGGCCTTGTTAATAATGTTGGGAAAGGCCGAAATACACCTAGCCAAATTAAATCACCTAAATCCCAGTGATCATGACACTTTTGGTTGGTTATCGTTAGTTAGCTTCTACAGCTAATTAACAAGAAATCAACTAGTTGAGTATCCCATTCATTTACTGACCAGCTAGCTGCTAGTGATGTCAGGCAACAGATTTGCGCATGTCAGTTTGGGGGCACCCATCTGCGCAGCGGGCGAATGCGCCACTATTAACCCGTTTCCCTGTGTGATATGTCATGCATCAGGTAGCCTAGTGGTTAGAGCGTCTAACCACTAGGCTACCTGAATGATTTCTTAACTGACTGGCTAGTTAAAGAACGGTAAAACGAAAATAAATACAATTATTCCTGTTGTAGTACAGGAACTGGGAACTCGGAAACAAACGAGCTCAGATTGGGGGAAAATCGTTATGACCAGCCATCCAACTCGGAATTTCAACTCGAAAACTTACGCCGCTTTCTAGTGTTTAGACTTTCCGACCTGAATCGTCACCGACGACATGATTTGACCTGGTATTCTTTCGAGTTCCCAGTTGATTTGAACGCCGATGCTACCCTGGCCTGACCTGTGACGTGGCAGCGCTTTTACTTAAACGCGGATAAGAGAAATAGCTGTCGAATGCACAGCTAGAGCAGAATATTGACTTTACCTTATACAAAATTAAATTGGTTCAATTCCAATGTCCCCATGGGAATACAATGTTTGTTTTATAGTCTGTTGTGTGAACTAGTTTGGGGTTGAAGGTCAGGTTTAGGATGCATTATCTGAGGAGTCACTGACACCTGTCATGTATCAACAACTTCAGTTGGCAGGTGGCCCACAAGAGTTTGGATTTGTGACACCAATTCCAGTCAGGCAAAAATCTGTTTATGCTCAGGTACTGTGCCTGTCATTAGGAACATAACTAAATCACTGAAGTTGAAAACATTCTTTAGTATACTCTAGACTAGCGGCGTTATTAATGTATTGGGAGGTTGACTACAAGTGGGTGTGAGGGGACAGGTTGCCACTTCAGTGTTTGCAGGCAGGCCTTCTGAGGGGCAGCTGTGAGTCTATGCCTGTTTAGATTGCCTGTAATAAAACGCCTTGGAAGTCTTAAGTTCTTATCACTGTCATCACTATCTGGCCATGCTAGAGAAGACAGAAGCCTGGTGCAGGGTCTAACTGGGTTAGCCTGTGAAATGGGATAAAATTAGCTTGCCAGGTTTGGATTCCTATCAAGAGGCCACCACAGTCCCTGTTCCTCCCTGGGAAGTTACACTGATCTGACTGGATAGGTGAAAGCAAGGATTCCACGTCTTAGCCTCACACCAACCCTGTCGCGTCACATCCGTGGTCACTCTAAGGAAGGATGCACAACAATTTCAGATGAAGGACAAGAAGAGGAATTTCTTAAGGCTTTGGAGAGAGACTCTTGAGGGACTGTTGTGAGTTTGGCAGAGAAGAGCAACATTTGACGTCTCATACACCCGTTGGTTGGTTGTCTCTCTGACAGGTATCTCCGGGAAGAGTCAGATCCTGTTCGCCTTGGTGTTCACCACGCGCTACCTGGACCTGCTCACCTCCTTCATCTCCCTCTACAACACCACCATGAAGGTGAGACACCCACACCATAGACCCCCTCACCTCCATGAGGGTGGCAGGCTCATCCTCTTACAGCTCTTTGTGCAAGCAACACACCCCACCCGTGCTCTGTAGTAGAGCGATCTATTCACAAGTCAATATTGAAGTACTGATAAGTTGACACACCCTTGAATATCCAAGGTTCATTGGTGTATGTGGGTGGGTGTGTCCAAAACGTATAGCTCTAACAATGGATACCGCTAGTTAGTACATTTTAAAACCCAACAAGCAGATAATTTGCTAACTTTTCTCATCTGTATCTGAGGTTGCTTTTAGTAAGATGTCAACAGTGCCTTCAAAGTATTCAAAACCCTTCATTTATTCAACATTTTGTTACAGCCTGAATTCAAAATGCATAAAATGTTCTCTTTTTCTCACTCCTCTACACACAATACCGCATGACAGTGAAAACATGTTTGCAAATGTATTTAAAATGAAATGCATAAATCTCATATAAGTATTGACATCCATTTGCTATGACACTCCAAATTGAGCTCATGTGCATCCAATTTCCTTTGATCTTCCTGTCACAACTTCATTGGGGTCCACCTGTGGCCAATTCAATTTTTTGGGATGTGATTTTGAAAGAAACACATGTCTAAGGTCCCACAGTTGACAGTGCATGTCAGAGCAGAAACTGTACCATGAAGTTGAAGGAACAGTCCATAGATCTGCAAGATGAAATTGTGATGATGCATACAGTGGCAAGAAAAAATATGTGAACCATTTGGAATTACCTGGATTTCTGTGTAAATTTGACTAAATCTGTTCTTCATCTTATGTCAGAACAATAGACAGTGTGCTTAAACTAATAACACACAAATTATTGTATTTTTCTTGTCTATGTTGAATACATAATTTAAACATTCACAGTGTTGGTTGGAAAACGTATGTTAACCCCTAGGCTAATGTCTTTTCCAAAAGCTAATTGGAGTCAGGAGTCCGCTAACCTGGAGTCCAATGAGACGAGATTGGAGGTTTTGGTTAGAGCTGCCGTGCCCCATTAAAGAAAAACACTAAAATTTGAGTTTGCTCGAAGCATTGCCTGATGTGAACCAGGCCTCGAACGAAAGAGATCACAGAAGACCTAAGATAAAGAATTGTTGCCTTGCATAAAGCTGGAAAGGGTTACAAAAGTATGTCTAAAAGCCTTGATGTTCATCAGTCCACAGTAAGACAAATTGTCTATAAATGGAGAAAGTTCGGCACTGTTGCTACTCTCCCTAGGAGTTGCCGTCCTGCAAAGATGACTGCAAGAGCACAGTGCAGAATGCTCAATGAGGTTAAGAAGAATCCTAGAGTGTCAGCTAAAGACTTACAGAAATTTCTGGAACATGCTAACATCTGTTGACGAGTCTACAATACATAAAACACTAAACAAGAATGGTGTTTGTGGGAAACACCACGGAAGAAACCACTGCTGTCAAAAAAAACATTACCACTGCACGTCTGAAGTTCTCAAAAGAGCACCTGGATGTTCCACAAAGCTACTGGCAAAATATCCTGTGGACAGATGAAACTACAGTTGAGTTGTTTGTAAGGAACGCACAACACTGTGGAGAAAAGGCCCAGCACACCAACATCAACACCTCATCCCAACTGTAAAGTATGGTGGAGGGAGCATCATGGTTTGAGCTGCTTTGCTGCCTCAGGGCCTGGACAGCTTGCCATCATTGATGGAAAAATGAATTCCCAAGTTTATCAAGACATTTTGCAGGAGAATGTCTACAGGACAACCAAAAACACAGAAGTAAATCAACGACAGAATAGCTTCAACAGAAGAAAATACGCCTTCTGGAGTGGCCCAGTCATAGTCCTGACCTCAAATCGATTGAGATGCTGTGGCATGACCTTAAAAGAGCAGTTCACACCAGACATTCCAAGAATATTGCTGAACTGATACAGTTTTGTAAAGCGGGATGGTCCCAAATTCCTCCTGACTGTTGTGCAGGTCTGATCCACAAATACAGAAATTGTTTGGTTGAGGTTATTGTTGCCAAAGGAGGTTCAACCAGTTATTAAATCCAAGGGTTCACATACTTTTCCAACCCTGCACTGTGAATGTTTACATGGTGTGTTCAAGAAAGACATGAAACAGTATAGTTTGTGTTATTAGTTTAAGCAGACTGTGTCTATTGTTGTGACTTAGATGAAGATCGTAACATTTTATGACCAATTTATGCAGAACTCCAGGTAATTCTAAAGGGTTCACATACTTTTTCTTCCTACTGTATATCTGGGGAAGGGTATAAAACAATTTCTAGAGTGTTGAAAATTTCCACAGTGGTCTCCATTGGGAAATGGAAAAAAACATGAACTACCCAGACTGCCTAGAGCTGGCTGTCCAACCAAACTGAGTACCCGGGCAAGAAGGACCTTGGTCAGGGAGATGACCAAGAACCCAATGACCACTCTGACAGAACTACATAGTTCCTTGGCTGAGATGGGAGAACCTGATAGAAGGACAAGTCTCTACAGCACTTCACCAATCTGGGCCTTGAGAGAGTGGCCAGATGGAAGCCACTCCTAAGAAAAAGGCACATAACAGTACACCTGGAGTTTGCAAAAAGCCAGGTGAAAGACATGCTGACTAGACCGCGTGCGTCATTGCGCACATGTTGATTTTTGTCCAGATGCGATCAGGACACGCTGGTTGAAATATCAAAACAAACTCTGAACCAATTATATTAATTTGGGGAATGGTCAAAAAGCATATTAATATTCATGGCAATTCAGCTAGCTAGCGTGCTGTTGCTAGCTAATTTGTCCTGGGATATAACCATTGAGTTGTAATTTTACCTGAAATGCACAAATGTCCTCTACTCCTACAATTAATTAAAGGTGAACAGAGTTAGTTTCTAGTAATCTCTTCTTTGAACTTTATATGGCGGTTGGCAACCGACCTTACGATGCATCATCACCAACTGAACTGGAGTGTGGACCTCAGTTAATCGTTCAATCAACCACGTGGGTATATGCTCCTAAAAACCAATGAGGGGGTGGGACTTTCAGCTATTTTAGCGTCTGGCCATGTAGACACAAGTGAGCAGTGTGGATACAATGATTGAATAACATGTATGTGTAATGTTTTTTTGTAACGCAAGTGCTGTGGTCAGCATGAAAGACAAAATATTCTCTGGTCTGAGACAAAAATATAAATGTTTGGCCTGAATGCAAGTGCTATGTCTGTAGAACCAGGCAGATCTCATCACACTTAACACCATCCCTACCGTAAAGCATGGTGGCAGCATGCTATGGGGATGCTTTTCAGCGGCGGAGACTAGGATCCAAGTACAGGGAAATCCCAGATGTGAATCCTATTGAAAATCTGTGGAAGAACTTGAAGATTGCTGTTTACCGCAGCTCCCCATCCAACTTAAAAGAGCTTGAGAAAATCTACAAGGAAGAATGGGAGAAAATCCCCAAATCCAGATGTGCAAAGCTGATAGACATACAGTACCAAAGACAACTCAAAGCTGTAATTGCTGCCAAAAGTGCTTCTACAAAGTATTGACTAGGTGTGAATTCTTAAGTAAATTGGATGTTTATGTATTTCATTTTCAATTAAGTTGCTAACATTTCTAAACATTTTCACTTTGTCATTATGGGGTTATTGTGTGTATATTACATTTTCAGGATATAAAACACTGAGGAATAAGTCAATGGGTATGAGTACTTTCTGAAGACTGGTTAACTCTGGTCTGCAACCTTTTCTAGTGTGTGTGTTTTAAACCTTTTGCAAGCTATAAAGTTTACTTAATTTTTTAAAATAGCTTTCAAATTGGCACGTTCTTCTCTACCCTGCAACTCTTCCCTGGGTTTGATGTACAATGTATGTTTTCTGTCAATATACCTGCTAAATAATCTAAGGGGACCCCATAAAATGTTTAGTATTTTCCCAAATTCTGTTTCCTGTTTTTATTTTGGTACGCAATATTACGTTTTCATTGTTTCGCTATGTTCTGAGTCCATGAAAATATTTCAATCGCATCAGAAGACCATTATTGAGGTCTGATTTAGATTGCTTGTTGTTGGTGTAATTCCCCTTTAATTGCTCATCTAGCAAGAGGAATGTGTAGGTCTAGCAATTTTCTGCTGTTGGCCTACTGCTGTAGCACGTCATGGCAGTTTGCAAAACAATCGCCACCCAATGATTGTATCAATATAGTGCTGTCAGGTAAGCCTACTTTTTAGTTAACATTTCAATGAGATTTTAGTTTTTTTGTGAAACCCATTCGGTCTACCCACAAGATGGTTATCATTAGCATCGCTAACTGTCTAGATAGACACGCGCACACCAAACAGACAGGGCCAATATTGCTGAACATTTATTGGCGGATGTTACATTTGGCTTTTTGAGGCAATAGTAAATAACCAGAGGTGGGATAATGTCAATGTGGCTTTGATTGGATAGTAGCTGGGAGATTTGTTTGACAGTTTGCAACGGAACACTTTAAATGCATGTACTTTTAGAATTGATTGGCGAGCTACTCAGGTGAGCTGCGAGCTAATCTACCTGTTGGAGACCCTTGGGTTAAAGTAATTTGGATGTAAACACACTCGCCTTCCAAGTTATAGTGAAGGGATCATCTAATCAGTGTGCTGTATGTATCCTCACCCTTGACTAGTGGATTGTATTATGTTTCAGGTAATTTACATTGGCTGTGCGTATGCCACCGTGTACCTGATCTACACTAAGTTCAAGGCCACCTACGACGGTAACCATGACACCTTCAGAGTGGAGTTCCTGGTCGTCCCCGTGGGAGGGCTGGCTTTCCTTGTCAACCACGACTTCTCTCCTCTCGAGGTAAGTCCACACACACACGTATCGGTATGATGAGTGCATACTGCATCAGTGTCTTATACAACAATGGATTTAGAGCCACACACTCCACCACTCTCTCCCCATCCTCTCTCCCTCCAGATCCTGTGGACATTCTCCATCTACTTGGAGTCGGTGGCCATCTTGCCACAGCTCTTCATGATCAGTAAGACTGGCGAGGCAGAGACTATCACCACCCACTACCTGTTCTTCCTGGGCCTGTACCGGGCCCTGTACCTCATCAACTGGATCTGGCGCTTCTATTTGGAGGGGTTCTTCGACATGATCGCTATCGTGGCCGGTGTCGTTCAGACAATCCTCTATTGCGACTTCTTCTATCTGTACGTAACGAAAGGTGAGTCGAGTTGCAGTCTTCCAACTTATTTCCTAAGTAAGTTTGGTGCAAAGTGTGACGCTGTAATGTCCTTTTACTCACTCCTCTTACAGTCGCCGAAACTGTTACACAAAGAGTGCTTAGAGTAATGCCCAATTCACATCGTGACTTATTTCATAATGCCGTATGACATCTTCATGCAATCTGGTTCCGCTACTGGACGGCGAGCATAGAAACCCTATGCTTCTCCATCCAGTAATAGAACCAAATTGCATGAAGATGACACAACGCAAGACAAGATTGAGGAGGGTCTCTAGTCAGAGATCACGTTTATTTTGGATAATTGCAAAACGACTTTCATTCTAGACAGGAGAAACATATTGTTTCAGTTGATAATAAAACATTTATTTTAGTTTTTCCTAAACTTGTTTCTCAAATTTTCTACCAAGTTAAACTAGTTTACAGAGCAGCTAGCTAACAGTAGCTAAAAACTAGGCTATGCATAAGATATTGTAGCTAGCGACCTGCACCTAATAATTAGAAATAAAACTCAAATGGGAGGCAAGTCACATAGTATAATTGGCTTAGCGGTCAATGTGTATTTAACAATACTATTAAAATAGTACTCACTTATAGGAATGGTTAATTGTTTATAAGCCACTAGCTATCCCATAAAACCATTGCTGAAAATCTCATCTTGTTCACCTGTATTTAGCTTGTTTTTATTTTATTTCTCATTTGTTTTTGTTCTGTTATTTTTAGTACTACATTGATATTGAGTACTGCATTGTTGGGTTTAGAGCTTGCTAGAAAGTCATCTCACTGTACTTGTACACGGACTCTGGCTGTGCTGAAGCACACTCGATGACAATGCAAAGTTTGGAAAAATGTAAAAGTATGCACATCCGTTTCACAACAGAGCCTTCAACTGCAGGGTGTGCAGTGATACAACACTGTTGCATACAGTCCCCATTTAAATGAATGACATCTGGCACATCTCTACAGACTGCTCAGATGTAATGTGAATGAGGCATTAAGTATTCTATGGGGTACTGGTTTTGACACAAAGCTAAATGTAAGAAAATGGGTCTGGGTGTATCGTGCAATGGTGACTTAATGAGGCCGTGCAGCGTGAATAAGCTAGCATGAACTTTGACTTCCGAGTCTAGTGTCTCATCTTACCCCGTTCTATATTAAGTGGGAGCTATAATGGTTCAGCATTTGTATACGTTGGCTAACTAACCAGGCACTTTACTCCTACTCTCAATGTGGAAGCCTAGGGTCTTAAAGTCCAGTATATATGATTACTTGTCACTTTCAGCACTCACCAGCAGCCTCTGTTAGATGTGAAGAAAATGTGCTGAGCATCGGTTGAACAGGAGCGTTGAACCTAAACATCTCTCCTCTGTTTCAGTACTGAAAGGAAAGAAGCTGAGTCTTCCAGCATAAGTGCCAAAGATCATCAATTTGGCAGACTCGTGGATGGCACGACAAAGGAAATCGTTGCCTCCATCCCACCCTCTCTACTCCCCCCACCAGTGTAAGATGCGTGAGACAGAGAGCGAGACTTTTACAGTTTGTCCTGTCTCCTGACCACTATCAGCGACACCCATGGGCCTGTTCAGGGGGGTGCAAACGTAAGGGCTCTCAGAAAGAAATGTACTGTGTAGAACAGATTATGTAAAGCTAGATAATAGTTGTCAGCTCAATTCATTATATTTCTATCTGCAACGCTTTGAACGCTTCACCTCGCTGAATACACCCTAGAATCAACCTGAAGAGGCCATCCTGCAGCTTTCTGTTTGATGCATCGAGCATTTTTTTATCACTGTATAAAGGAAGAATTTTTCTACATAAGTGTACTCTGATTTGACACGTTAGCGAAAGAGGTGAAAACAAATTGCCTTTGATTTGGCACTGTAAAACATTGGAGCCAACTTCTTGGGGTGGGATATTAACTAAAACCGTTTATCTCAAATGTACATAGTATTTTTTTTCCTGAATCCCAATGGAGCGGAAGTGTAATGGAGGCGTTGTATCCCTTGGCTGGAAAACCTTTTTGTTTTTGTCTTTCTGACCCAGTGTACATTCCTGTATAAAGATGGCAGTTAAAACTGTTCATGTCCTAGTCAATACTTAATATTTCCCCAAACTGGCTTTTTTTTTAGTTGAAGTTGGAATTTACCAGTAACTGTCACCTGCTATTTGAATTAACTGTACATTTTCGGTGGATATGAGATCTCACTCAGCGCCCCAAATATGTTTTCACTGATACAGTAACTGCCGCATCTGCATTGTTGTAAATGGCTTTCAATTCACATTTACGTCAACATTCTTACAATGGGCTATCTATATTTATCATAGTCTGTGATTTCAAAACGGCTCTTCTGAAATTAGTTCATTCAATGGCAATATACTGTAGGCTACCAAGGCAGAAATCAGCTCCTGAAGCCATTCATGTTCTATTCAGATATATTTTGTGCATCTTTCCTTTCAAAAAAAGATAATGTCCATAGAATTGTCTACATGATGTGCATATTGTTGAGCTCTAGCTAGGAGATCTAGCTGTTGATCTTTGTGACAAACATGATTCTACGGGCCTTGTTAAATTGGAACCAGAATGACTACCTTATTTTAAAGACATCTGCCTTGATGTTGTCTTCACATGCAGATCATTCCAATTGGTTAGGATTTGATTTTTTCCTGAGCTTTCTTTTGCATGATGTTGCCATCACAAATAAAGATTTTACGGGAAACATTTGACTCTGGCTTCCTGACTTGACTGAATGAGAAGTGAGAGGTGTTGAGATGACTGTACTTTATTAATTGCAGAAATTAGTTCATCACTACAGCCATAGTAAAAAATGAAATGCAACATTATTCATGTTCAATTCAGGCAGTGTTATTTGCTACTGGCTACATAATAAGCTACATAAATGGCAGTTAATTTACAGTTGGATAACACAAGCATTTATAGAACATTGACTAATAAGCTGGGTGGCATTTGTCTTGATGAGTCCGCAAACGATCTCTACGATTGAAAGCTTTCCCGCAATCCATACATTGGTAGGGCTTCTCTCCCGTGTGAGTCTTCATGTGTCTGCTCAACTGATGGGAGGTGCCGAAGGACTTGTCACAGGTGAGACATGGATAAGGCTTCTCCCCGGTATGACTTCGTCGGTGTATGGTGAGATAATGGGCTTGAACAAAACCCTTCCCACAGTCCTTGCACTTGAATGGCCGCTCTCCAGTATGGTATCTCATGTGTATCCTCAGTTCAGATGCGGATTTGAAAACCCTTGTACACTCCTTATATGTGCAGGAATAAGGATTCTCCCCTGTGTGAATCAGCACGTGTCTTGCCAATGGGGCAGGGCTGTAGAATCCCTTACCACAGTAGGAACACGGGTAACGCACCCCTTTGTGGTAAACATTCTCATGCATTTTCATTTGACCTTTGTCCCTGAAAACTTTGTTACACTGGGAACAAGGGATGCGTTTCACTTGAGGAGTGTGAACACGATTCATGTGAGATTTCAGAATCCCCTTGGATTGGAAGGTCTTACCACACTCCCAGCAAAGGCATGGTTTCTCTCCTGTGTGATTTCTCTGGTGTGTCACAAGAGCAGTTTCAAAATGGAACTTCTTTGGACAGTGGGCGCACTTGTATGGGGGCTCCCCGCCAGTGTGAATCCTCTGGTGTCTGATGAGAGCTGCTAAATCAGCATAGCTTCTCTCACAGTAGGTGCAGCGGAACGGACCGCTGAACTGATGGTCATCGACGTAGTGTCTAGAGAGGTACCTTATCACATTGAAGCTCTTCTCACACATGGTGCATTGAACCGGTTTGTGCTCTACCTTGTGTATTGCAAGTGTTTCTTGGTCTGGGAACATCCTTCGGCAATAGGCACAGCGGAGCGGGTTGTGGATGCGCTTGTGTGCCGTCAGTGTGGATTTTAGCCCGAATTCCTTACCACATTCATGACACTTATGGACTTTCTTTTCCCCTAATTCAACAGGTTCACCCTTCTTCACCTTGCAGAACAGTCTCATGTGCCTCCTCAACACAAAGTCAAACTTGTACTTCGACCCACAACGAGGGCAAGCATGTGGGCGCTCATCTGAGTGAGATAGAATGTGATATCGCAGGTATCCCAATATAAATTTATGGCAAATAGGACACCTTGCACAGCGTTTGGATGATCCTATAGGTGCGCTGGGTTCCGGGGAAGAAGATTCGGTTGCAGTGGTGGAGGACGACTCACTGTCCTTAGGCGTTTCCTCAATAGGAAAGACACATCTTTCAATATGTTTCTGGAAGCTTCTCAAGGTCTTGTAAATCTTCTTACAGGTGGGACATCGATAGGGCCAGTCACCAGTGTGAGTCACCATGTGTTTTCTCAAGACTGCAGGACGCTGAACGACCTTACCACACACCTTGCATGTCCTACGCTCCAGGGACCTTTTGGCCCTTGCGGATGACCCCTCCACGGAATGCATGTAAGTGAAGGCAGAATTCTGTTTGCTCAGAGTGGCAGAGAGCTGTAGGATTTCTGCTTCACATGTCACACTCTGCTGGTGTGTACTGCCCGATGGCCCTGGGTCTGTTTGCCCCGTAGCTGGAAGACCACTGCTCTCTCCAAGCTCCCCTTGTTGACGACTCAGAAACAGACAAGCCTCTTCATGAGCCTTCACACTGTAATCATGCTTGAAAGTCCTCTCACAGTTACTACATTGATGGATGCCTTTCTTCGGATGGGACTCCATGTGGATCTTCAGTTCAGAAGGGTTAGGGAAGACCTGTTCGCACACTCTGCACTTTTTGGGCTCAGTGTGGATAATCTGATGCCGCTTCATGCTCGAGCTTGTGGCTAAAGTCTTCCCACAAACAGGACATGTCTTGCAGACAATGTGTTTTTGTTTTTTTTCGTTTTGGGCTACTTTTTGTCCTGGCGGACGCGGTAAAATTTTCTTCAACATCAGACCCTTGTATTGCATTACTGATATGGACGGCTCACTTTCCTCAGGCGTTTCCTCAATAGGAAAGACACATTTTTCAGTATGTTCCTGGAAGCTTCCCAAGGTCTTGTAAATCTTCTTACAGGTGGGACATTGATAGGGCCAGTCACCAGTGTGAGTCACCATATGTTTCCTCAAGACTGCAGGACGCTGGACGACCTTACCACACACCTTGCATGTCCTACGCTCCAGGGACCTTTTGGCTCTTCCAACCTTTTGACTGGGTTTGGGGGTCTGTGTTACGTTAGCGATAACAACCCCTTGTAGGTCCACTGAGGGCTTTTGTATCATGGAGGACATGATTGCTTTAGACACGCCTATGCTTATCTTTTGTCCAGGTTTGACTGTGGTTCTGCATTTTTGATCATGGGTTTCCTCTTTCTTTTGGGGGTGCTTTTTGAGAAGTTTGAAAGGCTTCTCTATCCCATCTTCCCCTATAACCATCACTGTTTCATACTCCGGATCTCTCTCTGTCACTTGGTCAGCAAACTCGGCAGCATCCTCTGTCTCCTCGTCACTAACAGAGGATATTTTGTTTTTCTCACATTCCCCTGACCTGCTATCCATCCCCTCTTCGCTTTCTTTCACATCCATACGTTTTCCTTCTTTCTCCACCTCTGTTGCAATCACCACCCGTTCCACGGGAGGAAGACAGAGAGCTGAGAGAATGCAGTCCCCATCGGTGGAAGATGGAGGGTCTGTGAAAGAAGGAAAAAGGGAACCAAAACTCAACTCAGTAATGCTCAACAGATGTAATTTGCCATTGGGTGTGTCAAAACGAATCCATCATATAAAGCATGAAAATGATGGGTTCTGTGAGATGCCTACCATGGTTGTCCAGCGGGCCAAGGTCTCTGTGGTACTGAAGTAGGGTTTTCAGCTGCTGAGGGTGAGACACGGACTCAACACATTCCTCCAGAACAGAGGGAACATCGCCGAGCAGCGAGGAAGCCTGACAGATGAGGGTACAGAGTTAGAAAGAACATAGGTAGAATTCCCACAAAGCCTAAGTGCCAAGCCCATGGTTCCTCTATATGATTTTAGTTTATTTCTTCTAGTACCTGTTGGAAGTTTGACATGGGAAGTAGCTTCTCAAGCCTCGAAAGAAATTGCCACATGAGATTCTGTATGGCTGCGTCATAACTGGGACCAAATTCTACAGGAAAAACATCCTAAAACAGAGTAATAAAATATGAGCTATAAAAACCTCTGAGGAGACTATTTAATTTGTGGAAATGACACACAGCTATTCCATACCCACTTACCTGGAAGAAATGTTCTCTCTCATCAGGGTCTTTTAGAAGGGTTTGAACCAGCCCCAGGAAGTTGGATTCAGATAATCCTACCTCTGCATCAGTCGCCTGAAACACAGAATATAATCATGTTGCCTTCATTAGGACATCTAGATGATATCTTGTCATTTAGGCTGCATATGTTTTTGCCATAACTTATCATTGTTAGTGATGCACCGATATGACATTTTTGGCTGAAACCGATATCCAATATTTTCCTTGACAAAAGATTCGATACCGATAACCAATATTTTAATTTTAGCGGCCTTTTAAGCATTCTAGTACAGTTAAATAGTTAACACACACACACACACTGCATGCCAGTGTAAGAGGCGTAACAACAGTCCCTGGTTCGAATCCAGGTTGTATCACATCCGGTCGTGATTGAGAGTCCCATAGCGCGGTGCACAATTGGCCCAGTGTCATCCGGGCAATCATTGTAAATAAGAATTTCTTCTTAACTGACTTGCCTAGTTAAATAAAGGTTACACACACACACACACTGACCAAAACGTTATTTTGTTGGCATAGACGTATGTCCCCATTACCAGTAAAACATAATCAAAACCTATTTCTTTCACTTACTTGCTGTGCTGTTT
Source organism: Oncorhynchus nerka (assembly GCF_034236695.1). Classification (NCBI taxonomy): domain Eukaryota; kingdom Metazoa; phylum Chordata; class Actinopteri; order Salmoniformes; family Salmonidae; genus Oncorhynchus; species Oncorhynchus nerka. The sequence goes on from NC_088423.1 coordinate 16,209,670, forward strand.
CGTTGTTCATTTGTTTCATTCTCAACCAGGATTTCTATGGAATGCCGTTTGAGTCTTTGCGTGCCAAGAAAGATACACGTCAAATAAGCTTGTTGACCAACCAGGACCTGAATATGCGTTCATTAATTTTTACACGATGATTACACTATCCCTCGTATTTCATATGTCACAACGATTCATCGATACATATGCTATGATGCTGGTAAAGTTGTCTCACGCACCTACAGTGCTGGTCACAAAAAAAACTATCTAGCTCATGGATGCAAACAATGTTCTTCCCCAAAAACAAAGCAAAACAACATCATCTGTTTCAGTAGCTACAGTTAGCTTGCTAACTATATAGCTAGGTGTCATCTAAAATAATTTATAAGACAGTTCTTATTTGATTAATGGTAGTCGAACCCATCTATTTTATTTTACCTTTATTTAACTAACAAGTCAGTTAAGAACAAATTCTTATTTTCAATGACAGCCTAGGAACAGTGGGTTAACTGCCTGTTCAGGGGCAGAACAACAGATTTGTACCTTGTCAGCTCAGGGGTTTGAACTCGCAACCTTCCGGTTACAAGTCCAACGCTTTAACCACTAGTCTACCCTGCTGCCCCATCTATGTGAAGCTAGCCACAATAGTGGACATTGCAGTCAGCCTTCGAAATAAAACTATGGCATAATTCTACTATTTGTATTAATTTGCATCACTGTCAATGACATACTTTTATTTTGAAGGCAAACTGCAAATTCCACTATTGTGCCTAATTCTTATTGTGGCTAGCTTCACAACACGGTCCGGTTGAGCCTCACCAGCCAGATGAAGCTAGCTGGCTGCTTATAACATTAGCTTTGGGAAACAGGGTTAATCAATCAAATGTATTTATAAAGCCCTTCTTACATCAGCTGATGAAGTAGCTGGCTAGCTATTTATTTTCATGAACTGAAGTTCAATTTCAATAGGCTAACAACAAGTGGCAACCTCGCTAATACTTACTCACAAGGATTCCTAAAACTGCAGTTTCTACTGGTCATTGTTTACAGGCTGGTTGTATTGATGCTAGCTAGGTACCAAGCTAAAGCTAACTACCCCAGAAGTTAAGGTCGAACAAATGATGCTTTATTACCCACGCGGTATTTTAAACACATCGTTTGTGGCTGGTGTTTGCTTGTTTGCAGACCGTTTTGTACAGTTTTGACAGTGCTACTGTATCTTTGTTGACACGCAAAGACCCAAACGTGTTCCATAGTATGCATGTCGTGAAGCGAATATCAGTGAAGCTTATACTGCGTAACTCCGGTAGGGCAACATCTGAAAAATAGCGCACTTGGTAGTGTGTACTGGTGCTCAACCAGTCGGCTTAAGCCAACATGACCAACGACAGAGAACGGTTGATTGTCAAGGGCAATGAATTCCATTATCTTGGCTTTAATAGATTTCGTCTTTGAGTTGTCTCTCTGAAATGTTCTTACTCTTTCAAATGACTGCTCGACTTGTTGCCTGCTCGATCCACATAGCAGACATTGTGTGGGCTAGGTTAGGAATGCTGTGTTAAGCAAAATTTCACGTGCCGTTATTATGTCACGTACCTAAGTTATATAGGTATGCACGGTAGCTTTGACATAGGTTTTTAACATCGGTGTTAAACTAGACATCGGGTCGATACCGATGTTGGCATTTTTGGCTAATATCGTCCGATTCCAATATGCTCACCAATATATCGTGCATCCCTAATCAATGTCTTAACAAAAATATGCCTATGACTGACTGATTTAAACAATAGCTGAGTATCTGCCCTAAGGAGCTCACCTGTGTCCCCCAGAGAGGTGTGAGGGTCTGTATCCTGTCTAGGTGTGGCTGAATGGTCTGGAGGTCTGTGATCGGCTTGGAGCGACACAACTCTAGGACCAGCTGAAACCAAAGCAAACATGTCGGGAGACTTATTTGAGACAAAGATGACTAAATATTATCATATGACATTGTTCCCCACATAATGATGAGCACTAGTTCTGTCTCTTCTTCTCACCCTTGCTCGAAGACCCAGAATAAGTTGGGCCCTCTGTCTGAGGTTCAGAAGCTCTGGAACCATCTCTGTGACCATGGTAACAAATTCCTCCAGCATCCCATAATCCATCACGTGTCTCTGCTGGATTGTTTGCCAGATGGCTGCAGAGACCAGCCGCAGTGGTGGGACCATGAGGCGCAGAGAGGGGAGAGGAAGAGGGGGACCTGAAACACAGAAGTTGACTTAGTTGTTCACAAATCAATTTATAAGTACCTATTATTGCACATTACATCAAACTCTAGCAGAATGAACAAACTATAAAACCCTAAAAGATGTGAGAACGATGAGCAACTATCAGTTCATGAATCAAATGTATTTTATAAAGGCCTTATTACATAAGCAGTTGTCACAAAGTGCTATACAGATACCCAGCCGACAACCCCAAACAGCAAGTAATGCAGTTGCAACTGACTGTGATAAATATATGTTTTTTGTTTATGTTCTTCAACATTCGGTTTCAGGAAGTTAGCCACTTTGCTTGCTAGCTCGTCATGTAGTTGCTATACTGATTTCTTTATATCCACTGTCTAGCTACCTTTTTAGCTAAAAGTCCTGTTTTACCTTTTCCCCCATGGATGCGTCTTTCCATATTGAGTGTTCCTTGCCGTTACATCCGAAAACGGTAGGTGTGAAAATGATGTTAATAATAGCCACGTTTACTCGTAAGTTTGCACAAAAAAAGGTTAGGTCGTTACGTTATCTTTTGTAACTCAATCAAAGATGGTGGCTCAATGGTCGTTAATGGTACCTATTTTACATCCGTGTGGAAGCTATATTGATATTACAATGGTTCCGCACACGCGCTAGAGCAAAACAAAAAAATAACTCGCTGCGCAGAACTTTAGAGCAGTGCGATCAATTCCATACGGAATAATTTTAGAGCGGGACTGCCGACAAGCGCTTCCGTTAATAGCGCAATGACAAAGATGTTCTATTATATTGACAAGATAGTCGAGCAACCACTCAACAATGGAAATAGTCCGATTCGTAACAACCTAACCTTTACGAAACTAATATTCGATCAAATAAGACGCACGTAGCCAATTAAATGTTCTTGTTGACCAAATTCAATACTCTGATTGACCTCCATACATAAAATCCTCACTTCGTGGTTCTATTTTCGTGGACAGATTTTTGGGCGGAGTAAACGCTCTCGCTTCGCTTCTTCCTCTCTGTCAATGAGCGCTTCCGGAGGCAAATCTTTGGCGCCTCACATTCACGAACTTTAAGACCGGAAATTAATTTGATTAACCATAAAGCAACACCACAGTTTTTGAGTATAGATGTGACTGGAGCGAATACCACACGATGAGCGGACACATTTCAGGAAAAAATGGTAAAATGCAGTAGAATTTGTGATCCAAACTAGTAACGCTACAGAGAAGCTAGCTATCTAATTTAGCTAACGTTAGCCAGTGAAGTTCACGTCCTTTTCTCTTTTACCCAATTATCTAACGCTAGCCAGTGAAGTTCACGTCCTTTTCTCTTTGCTAAACCTGCGAACTGTCCGGGTCGAATTGCATTTATTTTAGCCATGTGTAGCTTTACCAAAAAACTCAAGCTAGCTAGTCATGTATTAGCTTAGCCACCACCATCCATTTTTACATTGTTCATCGCAGCGTAGAACGACTGCCCCTTCTCATTAATGCCACGAAGTTCAAGGCCAACCTCGGCAATGCAGGCTGTTGTTTCCAGAAAGCAGGGGACTGATTTAACACCCCGTGCCTAAATGTTTTACTACATTCTGGAGTAAATGGAGATTCTAGAAGTAGCCTGCCCACACCTTTTGGGGATTTAAAGGTATACTTCGGTTTCTTGCAAATTAAGCTTTTGTCTACTTGCTGCCTACAGCCCACATGTCTATGCAAAAGGTGAATTGTTGTTTAATATTTTGTATATTTTGTTTATTAGAAACACAATCATGTATTATCTCCTGCCTTGGTATAGACTCTGAGATTAGATAGGTTACTATGTTGCACTCCTATTTCACAGCAATACTGTAGCCTACCCCTACTGTCATAGACTACCGGTCTATTTACATTTGAGCATGGTAATTGAATGAGCAACGAATAAATAGCCTAATATTTATTGTGGAGTGGGAATACTCAATTCTTGTCAGAAAAAGAGAGACATGCCCTGCAATATGATTATGATTTAGGCCTACGAAATACAATTTAAATAAATGGCTCCCGAGTGGCGCAGCTGTCTAAGGCACTGCATCTCAGTGCAAGAGGTGTCACTACAGTCCCTGGTAAAAATCCAGGCTGTATCATATCCGGGCAAAAAAAAGGTGCTGGTTAGCGCCCCCATATCTAATAGATAAGCTGTTGTCAAAGCTGAAATGAGTATGACATCCGGGCATTATAAAGTATACTACATGTTGGAAATGTTAAACTTCGTTCTACTGTTTAGGATGCTTCCTAGAGTAGCTCAAAAAGCTCATGCAATGTTTCCAAAAACTGCTCCATGAAGCAAGGTGGTGAAGAGCTAAAACGACACTACTTGATCTTGAAATGTGCAACTGAGACGTCACATAGGAAACAATGGGGTGGCGTTATCGATGACTCAGTTTATGGTTCATCTGAACGGAATCAGTTGTAACAAAACTGGCATTGCTGTCCTCGTCAACCAAATTCTCTGTTTTCAGGTCCCCCTCTTCCTCTCCCCTCTCTGCGCCTCATGGTTCCACCTCTGCGGCTGGTCTCAGCAGCCATCTGGCAAACGGTCCAGCAGAGACAAGTGATGGATTATGGGATGCTGGAGGAGTTTGTTACCACGGTCACAGAGATGGTTCCAGAGCTTCTGAACCTCAGACAGAGGGCCCAACTTATTCTGGGTCTTCGAGCGCGGGTGAGAAAGGGGGGGGGGGGGGTGTAGTGTTAATCAAACCATTGGAAAGATGAGATGATCATATTTAGTATTATTGTACCCACTATGTCTCCTGACTGGTTTGCTCTGGTTTCAGCTGGTCCTGGAGTTGTGTTCCTCCAAGCCGATCACAGACCTCCAGACCATTCAGCCACACCTGGACAGGATACAGACCCTCACACCTCTCTGGGGGACACAGGTGAGCTCCTTAGGGCAGAGACTCAGCTAATTTCTAAATCAGTCAGTCTTAGAGATTTCTGATAAGACATTGATGTATTTTGGCAAAAACATATGCACCCTAAATGACAAGATATCATCTAGATGTCCTAATGAAGGCAACATGATTTTATGCGTTTCAGGCGACTGATGCAGAGGTAGGATTATCTGAATCCAACTTCCTGGGGCTGGTTCAAACCCTTCTAAAAGACCCTGATGAGAGAGAACATTTCTTCCAGGTCAGTCAGTATGTGGGTATGGAATAGCCATGGGTCATTTCCTCATGACTGCTGTGTATTTCAACAATTTAAATAATCTCTTTTGAGAGGTTTTCATAGCTCATATTTCTTTACGCTGTTTTAGGATGTTTTTCCTGTAGAATTTGGTCCCAGTTATGACGAAGCTATCCAGAAACTCGTATGGCAATTTCTTTCGAGGCTTGAGAAGCTACTTCCCGTATCAAGTTTCCAACAGGTACTAGTAGAAATAAACTAAGATCATAGAGGAACCATGGACTTGACATTTAGGCACTGTGGGAATTCTACCTATATTCCTTCTAACTCTGTATTCATCATTGTCAGGCTTCCTCGCTGCTCAGCAATGTTCCCTCTGTTCTGGAGAAATGTGTTGAGTCTGTGTCTCACCCTCAAGAGTTGAAAACCCTGCTTCAGTACCACAGAGACCTCGGCCTGTTAGACAACAATGGTAGGCATCTTTCAGGACTCATGTAGATGTTAGATATTTTTTCAGTTGGGGACATTAACATTTAATCTTTATTTAACCATACTATCTTTTTCTAGATACTCTGTCTTCCACCGACGGGGACTGCATTCTCTCAGCTCTCTGTCTCCCTCCTGTAGAAAGGGTGGTGATTGCAACAGAACAGACAGAATCAGAAACACCAGTATCATCCTTGAATGTCTTCATGGATACATTCACCAAAGAGTTGGAGGTGGACTCTGCAACACTGACAGAGTACACAGAGATGGAACCGGGGACAAGTATGGATGTAGTAGAAAGAGAGGAGAGCGTGGAATGTGAGAGAAAGGAAAATGAGGAGGATGATAATGCAGAGTTTGCTGACCCAGAGACTGAAGCGGTGGAACCAGTGTATGAAACTGTGACAGTTTTAGGGGAAGATGGGACGATGGAGCCTTTAGTCAAGAATAAGCTCAAAAGGCACGAAAGAGAGAGAATTGATGCCAGTGGCATGCCTCATGGAAAGAAACACAGAGAACCTAGCCCTGCACCAATGAAAAGCATAGACCTGTCTGATAGGATCATAACGTCCATGCTTCACAAACCCTCAGTGGAGATGCAAAGGATTAATACCACTAACCTAACATTGCCCTTAAGACCAGTGAGAAGAAACAGGGGGTGTAAGATGAAGACCTTGCTAGCAGGAGAACGGAAACAAACCAAAACTGAATTTTCAGAAAAACGCGGTGTCTGCAAAAGAGTTAAAACACCCCAAAACCCCAATACATGCACAGTGTGTGGACGTGTCTTATCCCGCTTTTCAGACATGAAAAAGCACATGCAAACCCACAACAACGGTCGCACCTATCAATGTCGCAATTGTCAGAAGACTTTCAAGCACTTGTACAATTTGCAAACTCACAGAAAGTCATGTCTGTTTGGAACTGGGCAAAAAGAGGAGGTTCCTTCTGGAGAGGGCAGTAGTGCTCTGTTTACTACTTGTGAGACAGAATTCGCACAATCCTCCATAGACCGTAGAACGTGCAAAGTGTGCGGCAAGATTGTGCATCGCATTGGATACTTAAGTACCCACATGAAGATTCACTCAGAGAATCGCCACTATTCTCTCGGAGAAGCGGAAACAGTCCAGAAACCGTCACCTGAAGGAGGGGACACAGAGCCGTCCAGTGGTCTTCCTCTTGAGGCAACACCTGAGGACAGTGACTCGTCCTTCACCAGCAGTACACACCAGGACCCGTCTTACGACCCAGAACCCAGCCAGACCAAAAGACCCAAGTGTTGCAGCACAACAAAGAAGCCTGACCGAAAAACTTTCCAAAAACATATTTGCCGTATTTGTGGTAAAAGCGTGACTGCTGGCGCCTTTGAGTATCACATGAGAACTCACTCAGGCGAGCGCCCTTTCTCCTGCCCTCATCCTCAGTGTGGGATGAAATTCATACACAGCGGAGGTTTGAGGGCCCATCTCAGACGTTATTGCAAGGTTCAGACAGTTGACGCTGCTGAGCTCGACAGCTTCGACATACGTTTTGAATGTGACAAATGTGAAAAGACATTCACTATCCAATCAAAACTAAGGAAACACAAACTTATCCACGGTCCGCTCTACTGCGCAGGATGCAGAAAGGTATTGCCTGACTTACAAACTTTAACCAGACACAAGCTCTGGCACCGGCCTGTTCAGTGCAGCATGTGTGAGGAGAGCTTCATGCTCACAAACCTCAGAACACACTATCTGGATGTCCATAAGTTCAGCGGGCCGTTCGTCTGCACCCATTGTCCGAAAAGCTACAAGAAGTTCCATTCCCTCATCAAACACGAGATGGTTCATACTGGGAACCTCCCCTTACAGTGCTCCCAGTGTCCAAAAAGGTTCATCTACAATTATGACCTAGTCGAACACGAGAAAAGGCACTCTGACGACAGGCCTTGTCTCTGCTGGGAGTGTGGCAAGGCCTTTTATACAAACATTGACCTGAAACAACACATGCAGAATAGCCATGGTGAAAAATCCACAGAGTATCGCTTCCCGTGCCGCCATTGTGGGAAACCTTTCAGGCTTAGTAATTCCCGTGCGAACCACGAGAAGACTCAGCACGGTGGGGTGCGTTACCCGTGTACGTACTGTGGTAAGCAGTTTGTTTGTGCAGATTCGTTGAAAAGGCATGATCTGATTCACACGGGGGAGAGGCCTTTTAAATGCAATCATAAGAATTGTGATAAGGCTTTCAGGTCGAGAGCTGAACTGAAGATACACATGAGATACCATACTGGAGAACGGCCGTTCAAGTGCAACGTCTGTGGAAAGGGCTTTGTTCAAGCCAATTTTCTCACTACGCACTACAGGACTCATACAGGGGAGAAGCCGTATTCATGTTCCCTCTGTGACAAACGCTTTAACTACCATGACTCCCTGAAGAGACACATGTCTACACACTCAAACGAGAAGCCTTATAAGTGCCTGGATTGTGGAAAAGCTTTCGAACGTAAAACGCTGTTGAATGTACATCAACGATCATGTACATCATAGTTTTGAAATGTACTTTTTTTGTTGCATAATATAACAAGATAAGATTGTGGCCTGATAAATAATTTCCCAAGTTTTTTGTTTAACACGGTCAATCTGTAAATGTTCTTTTTCATATTACTGCAGTTGTACTTTTCTTCCATAAGTGAAATTTTAATAAAAGTATAATACAATACATCATTGGAGTTGTATGGTTTTGTGTATGTGTAGCCACACACTAGGAGCTCAGATGCAAAAATGTAATGTCTATTTTAATATATGAGAATTAACCAATGATATCAGACCACACCCGGCCATGATTACAGACACCTGTGTGTGTCTTTTGAGACTATATAAACGAGTCACCCCGCAGTATTTGTCATTATACCCTGATGAAGACAGCTTGTCTGTCAACGTTGGACATTCCATTTTTGCATCTGAGCTACAGTGAGTGGCTCCTTTATTTTTCATGTGTTCCACTCCGATAGCCAGCACCTCACCTAAATAGGTGTTTCTTTCGACTCTAGATTTGTGTATGTGTAACCATGGTCCTTTAGTCACTCTCTTTGCCTCAACTTGGGCTACATTGCACACAGTCTGGTCTATAAAATTTTTAGTATGCAAGTATTTTTACATTGTCTTGTGCTTACAATGCAAAACCATTTAAAAGTACTTGGAGAGTTTATTTTAACTATGAAAACACCATGACACAGAATTAGCTCATTGAACACATTCATTAAATCCCATGAACATCATGGAAATATGCAAATGAGAGACAACCGAAGTGGAACTGATTCACATCACATCGTTTGATTGGGGGTCTTTTAACAGTCGGACACAATCACAAAAAGAAAAACATTTCGAGCAGGCTATGAGTAGCTTTGTTGTCTGTTCCTATACTGTACTGTCAGCCTGCTAACTATATTAATTATTGTTTTTTTGGTACTTTTCCTCAAATGAATAAACCTACGTTGACGATGGCTTCCAGGAATTTACCAGGAATTAAATGACAGCTGAAGCTGATGCGCCAATCGCAGTGTCATTAGCGCACTGCTTGATAAATTCGCTAGCAAATTGAATTCAATGAAGCAAAAAATAATCTATCTGTTTAAATTTTTTTTTTTTTTTTTACAAATCCTTGACATTACAATTAGATTGTGAATAAGTGTGCGGTAGTTTAGCTATAAACGAACTCTTACAATCGCGGCTGGTGACGTTCTAGCTAGCGAAGTGCGTTAGCCTAAATTCGAGAGCAGTCCAATGTCAACACATTAACGACGTCCCCTTGGCATTACATCAACAACAATTGGTCGATCGAGGGTGGTAATTTAAAAAAAGTAGTGTTTCTTCACCCAGAGATAACAATTAAGAATTTTAAACTTTGGCCAGTTAGCTAGCTGTTCACTTTTACTTGCTAGATAGGGAGATTTCTCTCTGTCAAGATGCCTGGAATGGTAGCGTTTGGCCGGCGATGGGGAATTGCGAGCGACGATCTGGTCTTCCCCGGCTCATTTGAGCTGTTCGTCAGGGTTATATGGTAAGTGTTGTTGCCACACAATTAAATTTGTCCTATCAAAAGTGAGCTCGACATTAACGGTACGATATTTAAACGGAGGGATGATTCACAAGTGTTGTCATATAGCACGTGCAGTATTAAAGACTGTTGTCAGTCATTGCTACCTCGATCCCACACTGTAGCAACTAGCAAGGCAGCAGCTGAAGGCCTATTCTCTCTTCTTGGTTTGTATTTATTTTATTAGAAAATTATGAAAGCAAGAAAAACAATGTTATCCTCCTTGCTGTGCCCAACCCACAACCTCATCCTTCCAAAGGTTGCCGCAGTGACCTCTGCTGGTATTGCATTGATGTTTTAATGATCTAATAAAATCAATATGTACTTCTGCCCTGCCCTACAGGTGGATAGGGACACTGGCACTGTACACTCTCCATGAGGGGAAGTTTGACTGTTCTGGTGGGAGAGTTCTACACAGCTACCTGGTGGTTCTACTCATCCTGTTGGCTTTCATCATCATGTCTCTATGTGCCATCGTCTACGTCAGCGCTCAAGGTGAATCCGGCACACTTTTACTGTTATGATATGATGAGGAATTTACATGAATTATCCACAGAGTTTAGAATTTGTGTTATATGTCAATTTTTGTTGTTGTTGACTATTCATAATAATATATAAAAAATAAACAGGTCTGTTTATCATAACATATATCGTCAACATGAAACTCATCTCTGATTGCTTTGTTTCCCTAGGGACGATCACTAACCCAGGCCCGCGGCGCTCCATCCCAGTGCTGGTGTACGTGCGGGCGATGCTCTACGTCCCTGAGCTAATTTGGGCCATCCTGGGGGCCATCTGGGTGTCTGATGACAGCCAGGGCTGTCAGCCTGCTGAGGTGGGGGCCGTCATCGCTGCAGTGGTCGCCAGGTGGGTTGGAAGAACTCATTTCCCCCCCCTGAATGTATACTGTGGTATGTTTACATGTGGTTAAGGCAACACATATAGGCCTACATGCCCCTTGAATACACATGGTCAGTTTACATGATGTGAAACATTCTCCTGTCTCCCTCCCTGGCAGTTGGATTCTGCTGCTGTCCACAGGGGTGGGGGTGCTGTTTGTGTTCGACCCGCTAGGCAGCACCCATCCTGGGCCTCAGTCACAGGAGCTGCTGGGAGTAAGGGACCTGGAGAGCAGTCAGGGCTCACAGCTCCTGTCCACTGCCCGCTCCGTGGCTGTCAGGGTGTGGGAGAGCAGGCTGAGGCTCCTCTGCTGCTGCCTGCCTCGGGATGAGGGCCACAGAGCTGCCTTCTCCAGCATAGCTCAGCTTGTCAGTGGATTTTTCTCGGTGAGTAAAGGAAACAGGGTGTGTGTACGTGCATGCACATCTTGTTCATTTTTTTACTTTGTGTAATTGTAGGATACAGACCTGGTTCCCAGTGACATCGCAGCAGGTTTGGCTCTGCTACACCAGGAGCAGGATAAGATGGAGCAGTGTAGAGATCCAGACGAGGCCCTATCTCACAGCCCCTCATCACCTATCGTAAGTACTGGAGTCAGTCAATTAATCAGTGAGTCTGTCAATCAATCAATCAGTTGCCTTGGTGTGTGTGTTTTCCGTAGGCAGAAGATCTTGAGGCAGAGCTGGAGAAGGCAACCCACTGTATGCAATTTGCTGTAGCTGCATATGGCTGGCCCATGTATGTCTACTCCAACCCTCTCACCGGAGCCTGCAGACTCAGCAGGGACTGGTAAGACTGTGGCACCTCTAATTTAATGTGCTCATCCTTAACGATTTTTGAGCTGGGGTGTGAAAGTAATTTGTCCTACATATTTGTTAACAGCAATATCAAGAACAGTGGACATCAGTGTATTAAGTAACTTCATGAACAAAAACACAAGCACACATATGTACTGTAAACACATACTGTGGCAAGTATGTGAACCCTTTTGAATTACCCTGATTTCTGAATTAATTGGCCATTAAATTTTTATCTGACCTTCATCTGGCACAACAATAGTCAAACACAGTGTTTATAAACAAATAACACACAAATTATTGTATTTTTCTTGTCTATATTGAATATATAATTTAAACATTCACAGTGTAGGTTGGAAAATGTATGTGAACCCATAGGCTAATGACTTCTCCAAAAGCTAATTGGAGTCCAATCAATAAGATTAGATTGGAGATGTTGGTTTTAGCTGCCCTGTTCTATAAAAACACTCACACAATTTGAGTTTGCTATTCACAAGAAGCATTGCCTGATGTGAACCATGCCTCGAACAAAAGAGATCTCAGAAGAACTAATATTAAGAATTGTTGACTTGCATAAAGCTGGAAAGGGTTACAAAAGTATCTCTAAAAGACTTGATGTTCATCAGTCCACAGTAAGACAAATTGTCTATAAATGGAGAAAGTTCGGCACTGTTGCTACTCTCCCTAGGAGTGGCTGTCCTGCAAAGATGACTGCAGAATGCGCAATGAGGTTAAGAATAATCCTAGAGTGTCAGCTAAAGACTTACAGAAATCTCTGGAACATGCTAACATCTCTATTGACGAGTGTACGGTACGTAAAATACTAAACAAGAATGGTGTTCATGGGAGGACACCACGGAAGAAGCCAGTGCTGTCCAAAAAAAACATTGCTGAACGTCTGAAGTTCGCAAAATAGTACCTGGATGTTCCATAGCGCTACTGGCAAAATATTCTGGGGACAGATGAAACTACAGTTGAGTTGTTTGTAAGGAACACACAACACAATATGTGGAGAAAAAAAGGAACAGCACACCAACATCAAAACCTCATCCCCACTGTAAAGTTTGGTGGAGGGAGCCTAGACAGCTTGCTATCATCGACAAGAAAAATTAATTCCCATGTTTATCAAAACCTTACATTCTCCTGAAAAATGTCAACTGTCCGCCAATTGAAGCTCAACCAAAGCTGGGTGATGCAACAGGACAACGACCCAAAACACACAAGTAAATCAACAACAGATTGGCTTCAACAGAAGAAAATACGCCTTCTGGAGTGGCCCAGTCAGAGTCCTAATCTCAACCCAATTGAGATGCTGTGGCATGACCTCGAGAGCAGTTTACACCAGACATCCCAAGAATATAGCTGAACTGAAATAGTTTTATAAGACGAATGGTCCAAAATTCCTCCTGACCGTTGTGCAGGTCTGATCTGTTACTACAGAAAACATTTGGTTGAGGTTATTGCTGCAAAGGAGGCTCAACCAGTTATTCAATCTAAAGGTTCACATACTTGTTCTCACCCTGCACTGTGAATGTTTACACGGTGTGTTCAATAAAGCCATGAAAACGTATCATTGTTTGTTATTAGCTAAGCAGACTATTTGTCTATTGTTGTGACTTAGATGATCAGATCCAATTTTATGACCAATTTATGCAGAAATCCAGTTATTTCCAAAGGGTTCACATACCTTTTCTTGCCACTGTATGTACTGTAAACACATATATGCCCATATACTGTATGTTTCAGCTGTAAGACCCAGTCTGCTGAGTATGACATTGTCGGAGGAGACAATATGGGCTGCCATTTCTCCTCCGTCCTCCACAGCACCGGCCTACAGTACAGAGACTTCATCTACGTTAGCTTTCACAACCAGGTACTTCAACTCAGGGCAAATCTCAAGTGAGATCCTATTCCCCCATTAGTGTGCTGCCCGTTGGCCAGTGTTGAATTCTCTAGTTCTGATAAATATAAATCTGTCTGTTCCAGATCTATGAGATTCCGTTCTTTGTGGCTCTGGACCATAAGAGAGCGGCAGTACTGGTGGCTATTAGAGGAACACTGTCACTACGGGTGAGACTTCTCATCACTCTAAACCTCCTGTCTATCCATCTCAATCTTTCACTAGTTAATGTACATTTCTGTGTAGGATTTGCTGACTGACCTGTCTGCAGACTGTGAGAACCTTCCAGTAGAGGGAGTGTCAGGAGCATGCTATGCTCACAAGGTAGGTGGAATAATCACTTTACATTTTAGTCAGCTCTCACCCAGAATGACTTACAGTTGTGAGTGGGTACCTTTTCATACTTTTTCATACTGGCCCCTGTGGGAATTGAACCCACAACCCTAGTACTGCAAGCGGGGCCACGGGACCAAACTTAACTTAACTTATATTGAGCTTTAATTTCTTAGAATTTCTATCAAATCATAACTCATCTACCAAGGGAGGTATTGGTAGACATGAGCTGGCTGTAACCTCTTGTGTTCCACAGGGCATGTCTCAGGCAGCCAGCTACATCTGTAAGAAACTCCTCAACGATGGCATTCTAAACCAGGCTTTCACCATCGCGCCTGTAAGAGCCCTCACCTTTCCTCTCTCGGATAAAGTACATTAGTTGTATATAACCCTAAAATCACCAACTGTGTGTGTTTGTGTTTTTTCAGGAGTACAAGCTAGTCATCACAGGCCACAGTCTTGGAGGGGGTACAGCCTCTCTCCTGGCCATTCTATTACGGAGCTCCTTTCCCACCCTGCAGTGTTACGCCTTCTCTCCACCAGGGGGACTCATGAGGTAACAAGTTCAACACACATCAAAAGAATGCATGTTTAGCATTACATCAAGCGTTGATTTAACTTGGTGTAATGTACATAGTATTAGATTGATTTCCCTCTGTGCTCTCTCTGCAGTAAAGCCCTGGCTGATTTCTCCAAGGAGTTTGTAGTGTCTGTGGTGCTGGGGAAGGACTTGGTGCCAAGGTGAGGAGCAGAGGAGCCCCCCTCAACCCATCCCTCTGGTTATGGAGACCCTCTGTGCTCCCATGTTTATCTCAAACAAACTGTGCTTTCTTAATGAGTTTCTGTTATGAGTTTCTCACTATTACACATTATTAGGGGCTGCAGGTAGCCTAGTGGTTAGAGCGTTGGACTAGTGGGTTGTAAGATCGAATCCCCGAGCTGACCAGGTAAAAATTTGTCGTTCTGCCCCTGAACAAGGCAGTTAACTGTTCCTAGGCCGTCATTGTAAATAAGAATTTGTTCTTAACTGACTTGCCTAGTTAAATAAAGGTTCAAAAAAATCATAATAATTATACTAGTACACACAGTGGACCAGGATAGGGACTGGGAAACACTTGTTCCTTGTGTGCATGTAATAATAATAATATGGGCCATTTAGCTGATGCTTTTTATCCAGTGACTTAGTCATGCATACTTTTTACGGATGGGTGGCCCCGGAAATCGAACCCACAACCTTAGCAGTGCATGCTCTACTGACGGATCTACAGAGGACCATGCTCTACTGACGGATCTACAGAGGACCATGCTCTACTGACGGATCTACAGAGGACCATGCTCTACTGACGGATCTACAGAGGACCATGCTCTACTGACAGATCTACAGAGGACCATGCTCTACTGACGGATCTACAGAGGATCATGCTCTACTGATGGATCTACAGAGGACCATGCTCTACTGACGGATCTACAGAGGACCATGCTCTACTGACGGATCTACAGAGGACCATGCTCTACTGACGGATCTACAGAGGACCATGCTCTACTGACGGATCTACAGAGGACCATGCTCTACTGACGGATCTACAGAGGACCATGCTCTACTGACGGATCTACAGAGGACCATGCTCTACTGACGGATCTACAGAGGACCATGCTCTACTGACGGATCTACAGAGGACCATGCTCTACTGACGGATCTACAGAGGACCATGCTCTACTGACGGATCTACAGAGGACCATGCTCTACTGATGGATCTACAGAGGACCATGCTCTACTGACGGATCTACAGAGGACCATGCTCTACTGACGGATCTACAGAGGATCATGCTCTACTGATGGATCTACAGAGGACCATGCTCTACTGATGGATCTACAGAGGACCATGCTCTACTGACGGATCTACAGAGGACCATGCTCTACTGACGGATCTACAGAGGACCATGCTCTACTGACGGATCTATAGAGGATCATGCTCTACTGATGGATCTACAGAGGATCATGCTCTACTGACGGATCTACAGAGGATCATGCTCTACTGATGGATCTACAGAGGACCATGCTCTACTGACGGATCTACAGAGGATCATGCTCTACCGACGGATCTACAGAGGACCAATCTAGAATTGGCTTCCTATTTTGCAACAAAGCCTCCTTCACTCATGCTGCCAAACATACCCTCGTAAAACTGATTATCCTACCAATCCTTGACTTCAGCGATGTCATTTACAAATGAACCTCCAACACTCTACTCAGCAAATTGGATGCAGTCTATCACACTGTCATCCGTTTTGTCACCAAAGCCCCATATACTACCCACCACTGTGACCAGTATGCTCTCGTTGGCTGGTCATCGCTACATATTCGTCCCCAAACCCACTGGCTCCAGGTCATCTATAAGTCTTTGCTAGGTAAAGCTCTGCCTTATCTCAGCTCACTGGTCACCATAGCAACACCCACCCGTAGCAATCGCTCCAGCAGTTATATTTCACTGGTCATCCCCAAAGCCAACACCTCCTTTGGCCGCCTTTCCTTCCAGTTCTCTGCTGCCAATTACTGGAACGAATTGCAAAAATCTCTGAAGTTGGAGACTTATCTCCCTCACTAACTTTAAGCGTCAGCTGTCAGAGCAGCTTACCGATCACCGCAGCTGTACCCAGCCCATCTGTAAATAGCCCATCCAACTAACTACCTACCTCATCCCCGTTTATTTTTCTGCTCTTTTGCACACCAGTATTTCTACTTGCGCATCCTCATTTGCACTTATATCACTCCAGTGTAAATTGCTAAGTTGTAATACTATTTGCCTATTTATTGCCTTACCTCCTTACTTCATTTGCACACATTGTATACATTTTTTTCAATTGTGTTATTGACTGTATGTTTGTTTATCCCATGTGTAACTGTTGTTTTTGTCGCACTGCTTTGATT
This sequence comes from Oncorhynchus nerka, assembly GCF_034236695.1. Lineage (NCBI taxonomy): Eukaryota > Metazoa > Chordata > Actinopteri > Salmoniformes > Salmonidae > Oncorhynchus > Oncorhynchus nerka. The sequence continues at coordinate 16,226,466 of NC_088423.1, forward strand.
TATGTTGGTCAGCTGGCAGTTGTAAATGAGAACTTGTTCTCAACTGGCCTACCTGGTTAAATAAAATGTTTTTAAAAAATGGCGTACTGACTGAGCTGCAGAGGACCATGCTCTACTGACTGAGCTGCAGAGGACCATGCTCTACCGACTGAGCTGCAGAGGACCATGCTCTACCGACTGAGCTGCAGAGGACCATGCTCTACCGACTGAGCTGCAGAGGAACATGCTCTACCGACTGAGCTGCAGAGGAACATGCTCTACCGACTGAGCTGCAGAGGAACATGCTCTACCGACTGAGCTGCAGAGGAACATGCTCTACCGACTGAGCTGCAGAGGAACATGCTCTACCGACTGAGCTGCAGAGGAACATGCTCTACCGACTGAGCTGCAGAGGAACATGCTCTACCGACTGAGCTGCAGAGGAACATGCTCTACCGACTGAGCTGCAGAGGAACATGCTCTACCGACTGAGCTGCAGAGGAACATGCTCTACCGACTGAGCTGCAGAGGAACATACTCTACCGAGTGTCAGTGTGTCGACTCCAGTGGAAACTCCTGATTTCTGAGTCTGAATGTGAAAGGTCTATGGCGTACGATGGAGACTATATATTTAGGATCTGTCCCCTTGTTACAGGCACACAGAAAATGACCGCAACTCCACCGCCCTCTCAAACAATTTTTTCTCTTGAGTTAGCGTTCATGTGCTAGTTCTGTGTTTTGTTGAAAGGCTGCACATATTTCATTTTCTCTCCATCTCTCAGGTTGAGTTATCCCAACATGGAGGACTTGAAGAGGAGAATACTAAAAATGGTTTCTAATTGCAATAAGCCCAAGGTGAGAACATTATCATTCAAATCCAAAATGAAGTTTATTATGAGTAAAATGATATGGGCAGAATCGTAACTATGGAGAGGGACCTTGATGATTTCTGATGACTTCTTCCTCTTCCTTCTCCTTTTCTCTCTTCCACTCCCTCTCAGTACCGTATCCTGCTCCAGGGCTGTTGGTATGAGTTGTTTGGGGGAGAGCCTGATGACTTCCCTACTGAGATGGACAACAGACGGAAGGAGGAGCTTAACCAACCGCTTTTGGGGGAGGAGTCACTGCTGATTCGCAGCTCATCATCCTATCAAGGCCTGGCTTCCGAGGAGTCACCTGTACACGGCTCCCACCTGCCACTTTACTTACCGGGACGTATACTGCACATTACAGAGGACGGGCCGGCACGGAGGTGTGTATGAGGCACACACACACAAAGTTAACTTTTTTTACAACCAGATCTGTATTTAGGATTTTAAAGAAGTGTACAGACATTTTTTGCAATGTCACTTGTTTTTGAAAAATTTACTCCACCCGGTGAGACTTCCTCGTTCTGCAGTATGGGGGCTTGAACAAAACATGAACAAATGCTCCAAAAACACCCAAATATATCCTTTTAGAAACGGAAACAGTCTCAGTATAGTGATGCGGGTCTTTTAGATGTTGTACACATGAAATTGGGTAATTCCGACTTTTTCTGCAACATTATGTTCCATTTTGTTGTGACTTGAGCGATACCTCTCCCTCCATTCTCCACGCAGCCTACACAGAGCATTGAACACCTGGATAGGGGAAACTACTCAAGTCATACAAAATGGAATATAACGTTACTAATTAAGTTCAGAATTACACCATTTTGGTTGTAAAAAAATTAATTTAAAAAAAGGTTAACTTTTCCTTGCATGGAGTCTTTAATGTTATTTTGAAATCATCACTTTGTCTTAATAAATCACTGTTTATTTATTGAAAATAACTTTTGGATCATTTATTTCCCTGAGCCTCCTTTTTTCTTGAAATGCTTGCTGATCGTGTGGGCATTAGGAAACAAATTTGAAGATGCAGTTGAAGTCGGAAGTTACATACGCTTAGGTTGGAGTCATTAAAACTTGTTTTTCAACCACTCCACAAATGTCTTATTAACAATCTACAGTTTTGGCAAGTCTGTTAGGACAGCTACTAAGTGCTTGACACAAGTAATTTTTCCAACAATTGTTTACAGACAGATTATTTCACTTATAATTCACTTTATCATAATTCCAGTGGGTTAGAAGTTTACATAGACTAAGTTGACTGTGCCTTTAAACAGCTTGGAAAATTCCAGAAAATTATGTCATGACTTTAGAAGCTTCTCATAGGCTAATTGACTTCATTTGAGTCAATTGAAGGTGTACCTGTGGATGTATTTCAACGCCTACCTTCAAACTCAGTGCCTATTTGCTTGACATCATGAGAAAATCTAAATAAATCAGCCAAAACCACAGGGGGAAAAATGGTGGACCTTCACAAGTCTGGTTCATCCTTGAGAGCAATTTCCAAATGCCTGAAGGTACCATGTTCATCTGTACAAACAATAGTACGCAAGTATAAACACCATGGGACCAGGGCAGCCGTCATACCGCTCAGGAAGGAGACGTGTTCTGTCTTCTAGAGATGAATGTACTTTGGTGCGAAAAGTGCAAATCAATCCCGCCAAAACCGCCATAAAAAAGCCAGACTACGGTTTGCAACTGCACATGGAGACAAAGATGATACTTTTTGGAGAAATTTCCTCTGGTCTGATGAAACAAAACTAGGACTGTTTTGCCATAATGACCATCGTTATGTTTGGAGGACTGGTGCTGCAGGAGGGACTGGTGCACTTCACAAAATAGATGGCATCATGAGGCAGGAAAAGTATGTGGATATATTGAAGCAACATCTCAAGACATCAGTCAGGAAGTTAAAGCTTGTTTGCAAATGGGTCTTCCAAATGTACAATGACCCCAAGCATACTTCCAAAGTTGTGGCAAAACGGCTTAAGGACAACAAAGTCAAGGTATTGGAGTGGCCATCACAAAGCCCTGACCTCAATCCTATAGAAAATTTGTTGGCATAACTGAAAAAGCGTGTGCGAGCAAGGTGGCCTACAAACCCGACTCGGTTACACCAGCTCTATCAGGAAGAATGGGCTAAAATTCACCCAACTTATTGTGGAAGGCTACCGAAAACGTTTGACTCAAGTTAAACAATTTCAAGGCAATGCTACCAAATATTAATTGTGTGTATGTAAACTCCAGACCCACTGGGAATGTGATGAAAGAAATAAAAGCTGAAATAAATCATTCTCTATACTATTAATCTGACATTACACATTCTTAAAATAAAGTGGTGATCCGAACTGACCTAAAACAGGGAATTTTTACTTGGATTAAATGTCAGGAATTGTGAAAAACTGAGTTTAAATGTTTTTGGCTAAGGTGTAGGTAAATGTCTGACTTCAACTGTATTTACAAACACAGCCCTGATTGGCTGATAGGATGGTTTCGAGGTTACCCCCTTACCCAGATGAATAGTCATGGTCTATTATAATCAGACCACATTGTGACACACACATTCCAGGATTATTTTTCAATCAGCTCTTACATAAAAAGGGCATTATCATTTTCAAAGTTTTTTTGACCTCCGTGTGAAAATATGTAGAAGGAAAAACAACAGGAAAATCATGTTAACTACACTGCCCCTTTAAGTACATTACATCCATGTCTGCCTTTGTCATTGACCAAAGTCCTCCACTTTTTCTTACCCTTCCTTCCTTCTAGGTCCTGTTTTTCCCAGGTGCGTTACCGGGTGGAGTGGTCCAGTGAAACGGTGTTCCGTAGTGTTCTCATCAGTCCCAGGATGATGGCCGACCACATGCCTGACGCTGTGCTCCTGTCGCTTCGCAGTCTGACACAGGACAGGCCCTTCAACCTCTGCCCCTCGTCGCTTAGCAACAGCCACCTCAACGTCATCTGATTCACACTGCTACACACACCTGGACAGGACAAGCCTGACTGTCTTTCGCTAGTCTGACCCCATTCTGTCCCCAGTCCTTCTGTTCCAGTCCTGTTTCTTCCTTTCCCCTGTCTATAATCCCCCCAGCTTCTGTCCCTGTTTTGTCGCCACCCCATGAGGGGTTCCTCAACAGCCAAGTCAAAGGGGCAAGACAATTAGACTCATCAATAAAAGGAATGTGCAGGACTGTCTTTCTCACTATGACTTTGGAAAGGGAGTTGCAATTTGATTATTTATTTGTAGTCATCATTTGTTGCCAATTCATTGGTTATTGCTTTCTTCTTTTGAGTAATTCCATGAAAAACTGTCATTGTGTCGTTAACATCAAATGCGCTTTGTGTACATAGTTAGATATTATTGCAGTGTAACTATAATTCCAAAAGTGTACATTCAGATTTTATTTTGACTATTTTTTTAGGTCGCTGGTTTTGAAGAGATTATTTGTTGATTGTTTAACAGTGGTTTGTCTTTGTCCTGTGCTGAATGTCTGAGATTTGAGGAAGAAATTGTCCTGGACCACAGATCTACGATCAGATTATCCTCTCCCTAACCATTAGGGTGATGAACAATATCTGACCCTGTATAAGTGGTTGGGGAAAACTTCTACCTCAAAGATCAGGGTGAATAGTGCCTATGCATCACATAACAATACGTTTCACCAATACTCTCGATGCTTGACCAGTGTTCTGTTTTGCTCCATGTATGCAGAATGAGTAGTGCATGATACAAATGAGTTAATTTGCATGAAAACAACTTCTGGGTGATATGAGGTAACCTAAATTACTCCAGTTTCATAACACATTTTCTGTTAACTTGCTATTTACATATTATTACACCATCAGGTAATTCAACATTGATTACATAAAGTCACAGTAATGTAGTAGTTTACATCCTGAATTGTGTATTATTTCGTTTGACGATACAAATAAAAGCATGTCATGTTTCTGTAGTTATTTTTGTTTCTGGAGGCAGCTTACATTATGTATCAAACATTTGCAAAGTCCCGAAGCAGCTTTTTTAGACTACCTGTTAAAACAGTACATTGATGAGGCACATTGAATAAAGATGGGTTATTACAGATATGACCAATATTGATGGGAATGAAAACTGGCACAAATTACAAAATGTTTCCAAAATATCAAAAATGATTACATTTTCTCCCCTCAAACCCCAGCCCGCTTTTAGCATGTGACGTCACCATGACCGGAGCCAGTCAACAACACAGAAGCTCATCTGTTGGGAAGTCGGGAAGGTAACTAAGAAGCGGAGCCAAGTAGCAACCGAGATACTTTTCTATTTAGCCCCCTTGTAAGTCAACTGTCCATATGAGAAAGGGACCGCAACTTGTTGCCGTTCATTGTACTATTGTTTATCTTCTCCGTAGCTAATGGTAACTCGGTTATATTTTAGGGACACTATTTGGTCTCGCTGCACCACAGAAATATAATTGGGTTGCTGCTGGCAGGCTTTCTTTCACAATTAGCGTAACGTTTTCCTCGGCTACTGTTAGCCCGCTAGCTGCCGAGAAGAGAGGAGGACAAGAAAATGGAGTTGGACGATGGAGTTCTTTACCAGGACGACTCTGGCAGTTCGGCGATGATGTCTGAACGGGTTTCGGGTCTGGCGAGCTCAATTTACCGAGAGTTTGAACGGTTGATCTGTCAGTACGACGAGGACGTTGTGAAAGAACTCATGCCGCTCGTCGTCGCAGTGTTGGAGAACTTGGACGCGGTGTTCGCGGAGAACCAGGAGCACGAAGTTGAGTTGGAGCTTCTGAAAGAGGACAACGAACAACTTGTTACCCAGTATGAACGGGAGAAATCGCTCAGGAAATCTACAGAAGAGGTGGGTTTGAGTCCTCGACTGTCAAAGAGGGAAAAGAAGGACAAGTTAGTTGATGGAAAAGCTTTGCATGCTTCCAACTGCTAGACCACTAAAGTTAGCTTTGACAGTTCAAGCACAAGTAATATTCCACAACAAGCAGCACATACATACTGTACCCAATACTGTAGCTAGTAAGTTTTCCAATTTGAGATAACTCTCAGCTAGCAGTGCATGTTTCTTAGGAGAACTTGCGAACCGTTTGCTAGCTATATATATACGCGTGTTTGTTAGCTTTAATCCCCTAATATGCTAGCATGCATGCAAACTATGGCAATGTTGGTAGCCTGTAGGCTAACCTTAAAGCTATAGCAGTCTGACGCCGGGAAGATAATGTCATCTGGCTGCAACAGCTGATACATATGCCTCATTTAGCACTGTTGCAAATATTATGGCAGGTGACACATTACTGTGCTTAAATAATTTACACTATACGAATGCAGCTCCACCCAAGGAGAATTACATGTTTCTCAAATAATGGGTCAGGACGGAGTGGTGGGTCTCGGTTGACTCCTTTTAGGTCACAGCTCCAGATAGCTGTAAGCAGGGTTGCCAGGTCTTGCAAAAATGTGTAGCCCAATGACTCCTCAAACGGCTCACATGGCCGGGAAAACTAGGCCAAAATTATTTTTCTGCAGCAAAAGACTGGTATCATTTATCCAATAATCCCTTTTTCGATAATGCTATGAGCGAATTAGGAAGGAATATCGATGTAACGACGTAGGCTAAGAAGCAAAATGTAGTTTTCCTTTAAAATAATAATTACAGTGAGTTTAAGAATGTCAGAAGAGAAAATATAATTTGTCCATATTAGATCATTTTCCATCGATGGATGTCGATTAACTTGTTTTGACTTCTATGATTAAGCAATAAGGCCCGAGGAGGTGTGGTATTTGGCCAATATACCACTGCTGAGGACTGTTCTTAGGACACAGCCCTTAGCCCTGGTATATTGGCCATATACCACAAATCACTGCCTTATTGCTATTATAAACTGGTTACCAACATAATTAAAACAGTAAAGGTAATTTTTTGTCATACTCGTGGTACATGGTCTGATATACCATGGCGTTCAACCAATCAGCATTCAGGGCTCAGACTACCCAGTTTATAATTGTAAATAAATCCAGTTTGCATGTACATAACTATAGATACATTCTACAGGAGAGTTTGAGTGATAAAAGTTGGACAGACGTAAAAAATGAATCTTTGGCGATTTTCTGGCAATTGTGCTGTTATTATGTGCCAGATGTTAAGACTACAAACTATTATAAATTGCCTATTTGCGAGTGATGCATTTCAATAGGCAGAGGCTGGCTACTGACTAAAATCTGAGGTAATAATTGCAATTCAACTTTGCCGAGCTATATGCAGGTAGCCTATGGCCACTGATATCCCAGTATCTCATTTTAGGGAAAATTGTATTTATTTATTCGTTATTTTACCAGGTAAGTTGACTGAGAACACGTTCTCATTTGCAGCAACGACCTGGGGAATAGTTACAGGGGATGAATGAGCCAATTGTAAACTGGGGGTTATTAGGTGACTGATGGTTTGAGAGCCAGATTGGGAATTTAGCCAGGACACCGGGGTTAACACCCTTACTCTTACGATAAGTGCCATGGGATCTTTAATGACCTCAGAGAGTCAGGACACCCGTTTAACGTCCCAGCCGAAAGACGCACCCTACACAGGGTAGTGTCCCCAATCACTGCCCTGGGGCATTGGGATATTTTTTTAGACCAGAGGAAAGAGTGCCTCCTACTGGCCCTCCAACACCACTTCCAGCAGCATCTGGTCTCCCATCCAGGAACTGACCAGTACCAACCCTGCTTAGCGTCAGAAGCAAGGCAAGGCAGCAGTGGTATGTAGGGTGGTATGCTGCTGGCAACAAACAAAAAAAGCCCACAATGAAACTGTGGAGGATGATATATTTGCGATAGAGCTATGACCATGATTACAATTGATTACTTCCAAATGAATTTAACATGGCCATTAATAATATCATAATAACACAAGGCTACAACAACAAACTGAAGTTATAAGCTATTTATTAAATCTGTTTGCCAGTTCTGATAGGTTACACAAGTGGCACAAATTGATTTTCAATGACTCCAGTGATATTGTAATTTCAACATATTTATTGTACCAAATTGTAGGCTACAGTAGCCTACAATGGCATATACATTAATAGCCTACTTGATGGCCAACAGATGAAAAACTATCATTCTCCATATTTAATGTCAGTTTTTGGACTTTTGTCCCCATAACAGAAGCATGTAATATAACTTCCATTTCATATTTTACTCGTGCAGGACTCAAGACCCAAGAACTGAGCATGCATAAAACCTTATGCTTGATATGGTTTTCCATAATAAATGTTGACATTAGAATGCAGTTTATTTATACCACCTCTGAGCGAATTGATCTAAAGCACTCTAGTGCGCCTAAAGTAGTTTTTCAGTGCTTTGTTGCCGTTATATCAGTTCTTACGCTTTAATATGTTTTATGGAAAGAGATTTGTAAATAAGTGTCTCCACAATGACCAATGTAAATAGCCTACCTACAACTGGTAAGAAGTTGCCATGACGTGTGCGAGTGATGCTCTAGCTCTGTGAATCAGTTGTCCGCTGCAGCAGTCTCAACCAGTGCTCTCAACACTCACTCAGTAACAGCCTACCTCACTGCCTGATAGTCAGCAGCATCAAGTTATATTATATCTATTTTTTTTAAAGAGAAATGCCATGGCGGCCGCAGTGCAATTTAGAAGTATCCCAAAAACCCGCAACATCGTTTTGAAAGTAGCCCAATTTCGCAAGGGAACTGCATACATGGCAATCCTGGCTGTAAGTATGGCTAGGTTCGAGCTTTCTGACTAGAGACATAATATTATGTGTAACCTTGTCATCAGCTGTTGTAACCAGATGACATATCTGCCTAGCTTCAGACTGCTCTCTTTCGCTCTATCCTGCTACAACTGAACAGTTGTTTGTTTGTTCTGCCACCAACGCATTATGCAGTCTACCTACCAGACTACTCTCTTTCTGTCCCCCTGTTGCTCTCTCTCTCTCTCTCCCGGTTCTCTGCCTTTCACCCACTAGGCTATCCATATGTTCTCTATCTATAATCACACTGTTCTAGAGTGGTTGTATTTCACCCCTCCTAACCCCCCTCTGTGTCGTTGAACTCCCTTTATTCCCATAACTGCTGTTGTGGAAAATTTGATCCAAAGATTAAGGCAAAGACTATTCAATGATATAATAGAATAATCTTTAACACAAGCAGCTACAAGGGGAGATCTATCTCTGATTTCACAGGGATGAACTCCAGGAAGAAATGGTTACATGTCCCTTATATATTGGGAGGTGATAATACAATCATATTGTTTACACAACAGTTATTTGAATAAAAGCAGCTCTTCCAGAACACAATGGCTTTGTGTTAGGGTGCAGACATACCAGGAGTCTATGAAAAGCATAACACAGAACATATCCCTTGAAGTTACAACCGCTCACCCTAAATTCTGCCACCACATAGCCAAAGTGAAAGCTCCTTTCCTCTCCTATAGATGGGTTAATTTACAGGTCAGGTGATCCTTGTTTAGCAGTTGACAGCAGCAATACTGTATGCTTCACCTGTTTTTAAATGTTTTGCTTTCTCTGAGCATGGTTTAGAAAGTCCTCTTTTGTAGTGTTGGTTATGGATTGTGTGTGGTGCTCTGCCCTTCAACTTCATTCACTATTAGTGTTAACTCTGACATTACACCACTTAGACAACATTTGAAGGTCACAGTGTAATGTTCCAAATCTGCGACTTATCTCTCACTTTGTCTTGTCACAGCATTCTCTGCCGTTAGCCACACGAATACTGAGAGCTCTTGTAGTACACTATGTAGGCCTAGTTTGTATTAGACATGTCATGATTTGCACACTAAGTGTGTCTGGCCAGGGACTGTGTGTGTCCCTCCAGTCATTTGCTTTGCACTGCTCTTGACGTTCTCCTCAGAGCTGCAGTTCATTGGCATGTGGAATTACAACAAGAATCGAAATGGTTCGTAAGTAGTTAATAAACGGGAAATTACTTAACAAGCACTTTATAAACAAATAGAAAAAGCATGAGTCCAATGTTAAATTATTTACCCGTGTGATGCCTAGGTGTTTACTTTGAGGTTGAAAACTGTCTGCTTAATTTGCTTTACATACAAGCCTGGCTAACTCAGTCATGTTGTTCGTTAGGCTCTAGAAAACCCATTCACGTTCGCAGGACTGTAAAAATCCAGACACCTGCTAGGCTGTAAGTAGAGACATGATGGTTCTCAGTTCGTGAGCAACACTGCAGATGAACACCCCGGTCACAAGTACTTCTACAACCAGTGCAGTCCAGTGTAGCACTGATCTCTCCCAGAGCTGAAACCACAGGAACTCTTTGAGATGGACTGTTACTCTTCACTACAGACGGAGAGAGGAAGAGAGCAGGGCCAGGCAGGAAATTCCTGGGAAAACGAGACTTCCTGAGTTCCTCTCTCCGGCCAGGATACTCCTGGGACACATTCCTCCAGACATCCTGAGGTCATGGACCGGTTCAGGATGATGTCAGAGGGTTATGTCATTTGTCAGACCCACCACACACGCATGCCTTTTCCACCATTTCCTAGTTGTCAGTTCACAGCGGTTATCAGGAGCGACTAAAAAAGCATGTCATTGAATTGGGGCTGGAAAACCGAGGTCGGGGCGAGTTTGCACTTACCTGAAGTGAACTTTCCAGGAGCCGTCCTTGTCCTACGAGTCAGTGGATGAGTGTGACGAATAGTTTTACTTAAATTTTTTTTTTTAATTACCCCCTTTTACTCCCCTATTTTGTAGTATCCAATTATTAGTAGTTAATATCTTGTCTCATCGCTACAACTCCCGTACGCGCTCGGGAGAGACGAAGGTCGAAAGTCATGCGTCCTCCAAAACACAACCCAACCAAGCCGCACTGCTTCTTAACACAGTGCGCATCCAACCCGGAAGCCAGCCGCACCAATGTGTCAGAGGAAACACCGTGCACCTGGCGACCTTGGTTAGCGCGCACTGCACCCGACCCGCCACGGGAGTCGCTGGTGAGCGATGAGACAAGGATATCCCTACCGGCCAAACCCTCCCTAACCCGGACGACGCTAGGCCAATTGTGCGTCGCCCCACGGACCTCCCAGTCGCGGCCGGCTGCGAACCCAGAGTCTCTGGTGGCACAGCTGGCACTGCGATGCAGTGCCCGAGACCACTACGCCACCTGGGAGGGTACGAATAGGTTTTATAGACGTGTCAAACCCAGCCTCTAGTCCAGATGTCAGTTTCTCACAGGTTTATAGACATGTCAATCCCAGGCTCTAGTCCAGCTGTGTCAGTTTCTCACAGGTTTATAGACATGTCAAACTAGGGCTGGGCGATATGACAAATTATTACGATATATACTACCATTCAAAGGTTTGGGGTCACTTAGAAGTGTCCTTGTTTTTTGATAGAAAATCACTTTTTGTCAGTTTAAAATAACATCAAATTGATCAGAAATACAGTGTAGACAATGTTAATGTTGTAAATGACTATTGTAGCTGGAAACGGCAGATAAAATAAAAAAAATATTTAAAAAAAATGAATATCTACATAGGCATACAGAGTCCCATTATCAGCAACCTTCACTCATGCCTTCCAATGGCATGTTGTGTTAGTGTTAGCTAATCCAAGTTTATAATTTTGAAAGGCTAATTGATCATTAGAAAATTGCAAAAGGGTTATGTTAGCACAGCTAAAAACTGTTGTTTTGGTTAAAGAAGCAATCAAACTGGCCGCCGTTAGACTGAGTATCTGGAGCATCAGCATTTGTGGGCTCGATTACAGGCTCAAAATGGCCAGAAACAAAGCAATTTCTTCCGGCGCCGACAGAGATGGCCGCCTCGCTTCACGTTCCTAGGAAACTATGCAGTTTTTTGTTTTTTTACGTGTTATTTCTTACATGTACCCCAGGTCATCTTAGGTTTCATTACATACAGTCGAGAAGAACTACTGAACATAAGAGCAGCGTCAACTCACCATCAGTACGACCAAGAATATGACTTTCGCGAAGCGGATCCTGTGTTCTGCCTTTCACCCAGGACAACGGAATGGATCCCAGCCTGCGACCCAAAACAAAGACGTCTAAAAAGAGGGAAACGGAGCGGTCTTCTGGTCAGACTCCGGAGACGGGCACATCGCGCACCACTCCCTAGCATTCTTCTCAACCAATGTCCAGTCTCTTGACAACAAGGTTGATGAAATCCGAGCAAGGGTACCATTCCAGAGGGACATCAGAGACTGTAACGTTCTTTGCTTCACGGAAACATGGCTCACTGGAGAGACGCTATCGGAGTCGGTGCAGCCAACTGGTTTCTCCACGCATCGCGCAGACAAAAACAAACATCTTTCTGGTAAGAAGAGGGGCGGGGGCGTATGCTTCATGTTTAACGTGACGTGGGGTGATCATAACAACATACAGGTACTCAAGTCCTTCTGTTCACCTGATTTAGAATTCCTCACAATCAAATGTCGACCGCATTATCTACCAAGGGAATTCTCTTCGATTATAATCACAGCCGTATATATTCCCCCCCAAGCAGACACATCGATGGCTCTGAACAAACTTTATTTGACTCTTTGCAAACTGGAATCCATTTATCCGGAGGCTGCATTCATTGTAGCTGGGGATTTTAACAAGGCTAATCTGAAAACAAGACTCCCTAAATTTTGTCAGCATATCGATTGCGCAACTAGGGCTGGAAAAATCTTGGATCACTGCTATTCTAACTTCCGCGACGCATATAAGGCCCTGCCCCGCCCTCCTTTCGGAAAAGCTGACCACGACTCCATTTTGTTGATCCCTGCCTACAGACAGAAACTAAAACAAGAAGCTCCCGCGCTGAGGTCTGTTCAACGCTGGTCCGACCAATCTGATTCCACACTCCGACTGCTTCCATCACGTGGATTGGGATATGTTTCGTATTGCGTCAGATAAAAATATTGACGAATTACGCTGATTCGGTGTGCGAGTTCATTAGAACGTGCGTTGAAGATGTCGTTCCCATAGCAACGATTAAAACATTCCCTAACCAGAAACCGTGGATTGATTGCAGCATTCGCGTGAAACTAAAAGCGCGAACCACTGCTTTTAATCAGGGCAAGGTGTCTGGTAACATAACCGAATACAAACAGTGCAGCTATTCCCTCCGCAAGGCTATCAAACAAGCTAAGCGTCAGTACAGAGACAAAGTAGAATCTCAATTCAACGGCTCAGACACGAGAGGCATGTGGCAGGGTCTACAGTCAATCACGGACTACAAGAAGAAAACCAGCCCAGTCACGGACCAGGATGTCTTGCTCCGAGGCAGACTAAATAACTTTTTTTACCCGCTTTGAGGTCAATACAGTGCCACTGACACGGCCTGCAACGAAAACATGCGGACTCTCCTTCACTGCAGCCGAGGTGAGAAAGACATTTAAACGTGTTAACCCTCGCAAGGCTGCAGGCCCAGACGGCATCCCCAGCCGCGCCCTCAGAGCATGCCCAGACCAGCTGGCTGGTGTGTTTACGGACATATTCAATCAATCCCTATCCCAGTCTGTTGTTCCCACATGCTTCAAGAGGGCCACCATTGTTCCTGTTCCCAAGAAAGCTACGGTAACTGAGCTAAACGACTACCGCCCCGTAGCACTCACTTCCGTCATCATGAAGTGCTTTGAGAGACTAGTCAAGGACCATATCACCTCCACCCTACCTGACACCCTAGACCCACTCCAATTTGCTTACCGCCCAAATAGGTCCACAGACGATGCAATCTCAACCACACTGCACACTGCCCTAACCCATCTGGACAAGAGGAATACCTATGTGAGAATGCTGTTCATCGACTACAGCTCGGCATTTAACACCATAGTGCCCTCCAAGCTCGTCATCAAGCTCGAGACCCTGGGTCTCGATCCTGCCCTGTGCAACTGGGTACTGGACTTCCTGACGGGCCGCCCCCAGGTGGTGAGGGTAGGCAACAACATCTCCACCCCGCTGATCCTCAACACTGGGGCCCCACAAGTGTGCGTTCTGAGCCCTCTCCTGTACTCCCTGTTCACCCACGACTGCGTGGCCACGCACGCCTCCAACTCAATCATCAAGTTTGCGGACGACACAACAGTGGTAGGCTTGATTACCAACAACGACGAGACGGCCTACAGGGAGGAGGTGAGGGCCCTCGGAGTGTGGTGTCAGGAAAATAACCTCACACTCAACGTCAACAAAACTAAGGAGATGATTGTGGACTTCAGGAAACAGCAGAGGGAACACCCCCCTATCCACGTTGATGGAACAGTAGTGGAGAGGGTAGTAAGTTTTAAGTTCCTCGGCGTACACATCACAGACAAACTGAATTGGTCCACCCACACAGACAGCATCGTGAAGAAGGCGCAGCAGCGCCTCTTCAAACTCAGGAGGCTGAAGAAATTCGGCTTGTCACCAAAAGCACTCACAAACTTCTACAGATGCACAATCGAGAGCATCCTGTCGGGCTGTATCACCGCCTGGTACGGCAACTGCTGGTAAGGACACCTACACCACCCGATGTCACAGGAAGGCCATAAAGATCATCAAGGACAACAACCACCCGAGCCACTGCCTGTTCACCCCGCTATCGTCCAGAAGGCGAGGTCAGTACAGGTGCATCAAAGCTGGGACCGAGAGACTGAAAAACAGCTTCTATCTCAAGGCCATCAGACTGTTAAACAGCCACCACTAACATTGAGTGGCTGTTGCCAACACACTGTCATTGACACTGACCCAACTCCAGCCACTTTAATAATGGGAATTGATGGGAAATGATGTATCACTAGCCACTTTAAACAATGCTACCTAATATAATGTTTACATACCCTACATTATTCATCTCATATGTATATACTGTATTCTATATCATCTACCGCATTTTTATGTAATACATGTATCACTAGCCACTTTAACTATGCCACTTTGTTTACATACTCATCTCATATGTATATACTGCACTCAATACCATCTACTGTATCTTGCCTATGCCGCTCTGTACCATCACTCATTCATATATATTTATGTACATATTCTTTATCCCCTTACACTTGTGTCTATGAGGTAGTAGTTTTGGAATTGTTAGCTAGATTACTCGTTGGTTATTACTGCATTGTCGGAACTAGAAGCACAAGCATTTCGCTACACTCGCATTAACTATCTGCTAACCATGTGTATGTGACATATAAAATTTGATTTGATTTGAAACTTGTCAGTCTATTCTTGTTCTGAGAAATGAAGGCTATTCCATGCAAGAAATTGCCAAGAAACTGAAGATCTTGTACAACGCCGTGTACTACTCCCTTCACAGAACAGCACCAACTGGCTCTAACCAGAATAGAAAGAGTGGGAGTCCCTGGTGCACAACTGAGCAAGAGGACAAGTACATTGGTGTGTAGTTTGAGAAACAGACTCCTCACAAGTCCTCAACTGGCAGCTTCATTAAATAGTACCCGCAAAACACCAGTCTCAACATCAAAAGTGAAGAGGCGACTCCGGAATGCTGGCCTTCTAGGCAGAGTTCCGCTGTACAGTGTCTGTTTCTTTTGCCCATCTTAATCTTTTCTTTTTATTGGCGAGTCTGAGATATGGCTTTTTCTTTGCAACTCTGCCTAGAAGGCCAGCATCCTGTTGTCGCCTCTTCACTGTTGACATTGAGACTGGTGTTTTGCAGGTACTATTTAATGATCAACTTGATGTTATTTTAATGGACAAAAAAATTAGCTTTGCTTGCCAAAACAAGGACTTTGTGTTGTTTGTGTGTGTGTATACACAGTGGGGAGAACAAGTATTTGAATCACTGTCGATTTTGCAGGTTTTCCTACTTACAAAGCATGTAGAGGTCTGTCATTTTTATCATAGGTACACTTCAACTGTGAGAGACCGAATCTAAAACAAAAATCCAGGAAATGACGTTGTATGATTTTTAAGTAATTAATTAGCATTTTATTGCATGACATAAGTATTTGATCACCTACCAACCAGTAAGAATTCCGGCTCTCACAGACCTATTAGTTTTTCTTTAAGAAGCCTTCCTGTTCTCCACTATTTACCTGTATTAACTGCACCTGTTTGAACTCGTTACCTGTATAAAAGACACCTGTCCACAAACTCAATCAAACAGACTCCAACCTCTCCACAATGGCCAAGACCAGAGAGCTGTGTAAGGACATCAGGGATAAAATTGTAGACCTGCACAAGGCTGGGATGGGCTACAGGACAATAGGCAAGCAGCTTGGTGAGAAGGCAACAACTGTTGGCGCAATTATTAGAAAATGGAAGAAGTTCAAGATGAGGTCAACCGCCCTCCGTCTGGGGCTCCATGCAAGATCTCACCTCGTGGGGCATCAATGATCATGAGGAAGGTGAGGGATCAGCCCAGAACTACACGGCAGGACCTGGTCAATGTCCTGAAGAGAGCTGGGACCACAGTCTCAAAGAAAACCAGTAGTAACACACTACGCCGTCATGGATTAAAATCCTGCAGCGTACGTACACTACTCATCTCATATGTATATACTGTACACGATACCATCTACTGCATCTTGCCTATGCAGTTCTGTACCATCACTCATTCATATCTTTATGTACATATTCTTTATCCCTTTACACTTGTGTGTATAAGGAATTGTTAGGTTAGATTACTCGTTGGTTATTACTGCATTGTCGGAACTAGAAGCACAAGCATTTCGCTACACTCGCACTAACATCTTCTAACCATGTGTATGTGACAAATACATTTGATTTGATTTTGATTTGATTTGCTCAAGCCAGCGCATGTCCAGGCCCGTCTGAAGTTTGCCAATGACCATCTGGATGATCCAAAGGAGGAATGGGAGAAGGTCATGTGGTCTGATGAGTCAAAAATATAACTTTTTGGTCTAAACTCCACTCGCCGTGTTTGGAGGAAGAAGAAGGATGAGTCCAACCCCAAGAACACCATCCCAACCGTGAAGCATGGAGGTGTAAACATTATTCTTTGGGGATGCTTTTTTGCAAAGGGGACAGGACGACTGCACCGTATTGAGGGGAGGATGGATGGGGCCATGTATCGTGAGATCTTGGCCAACAACCTCCTTCCCTCAGTAAGAGCATTGAAGATGGGCCGTGACTGGGTCTTCCAGCATGACAACGACCTGAAACACACAGCCAGGGCACATAAGGAGTGGCTCCGTAAGAAGCATCTCAAGGTCCTGGAGTGGCCTAGCCAGTCTCCAGACCTGAATCCAATAGAATATCTTTGGAGGGAGCTGAAAGTCCATATTGCCCAGCGACAGCCCCGAAACATGAAGGTCTGTATGGAGGAGTGGTCCAAAATCCCTGCTGCAGTGTGTGCAAACCTAGTCAAGAACTACAGGAAATGTATGATCTCTGTAATTGCAAACAAAGGTTTCTGTACCAAACATTAAGTTCTGCTTTTCTGATGTATCAAATACTTATGTCATGCAATAAAATGCTAATTAATTACTTCAAAATCATACAATGTGATTTTCTGGATTTTTGTTTTAGATTCCGTCTCTCACAGTTGAAGTGTACCTATGATAAAAATTACAGACCTCTACATGCTTTGTTAGTAGGAAACACTGCCGATTTTGCAGGTTATCAAATACTCCACACTGTGTGTGTGTGTGTGTATATATATATATATATACAGTGCCTTGCGAAAGTATTCGGCCCCCATGAACTTTGCGACCTTTTGCCACATTTCAAGCTTCAAACATAAAGATATAAAACTGTATTTTTTTGTGAAGAATCAACAACAAGTGGGACACAATCATGAAGTGGAACGACATTTATTGGATATTTCAAACTTTTTTAACAAATCAAAAACTGAAAAATTGGGCGTGCAAAATTATTTCTTATTGTCAGAAGTAGAACTCACAAATAACATTTTAACTTGTTATGGAAGCGCTTCCCCAGTGGGAATCGAATTTTCTGAAATTTCAAGTGCACCACGCATAGTTTATGATAAAAATCAAAATTTCATAAAAATTGACATCCAATATACCAAATTAAAGCTACACTCGTTGTGAATCTATCCACCAAGTCAGATTTGTAAAATGCTTTTCGGGGAAAGCATGAGACGCTATTATCTGTACCATGCAGCCTCACATACTGCAACGTCACAAAAACGACAGATTTTTCGTTAGCGCTCGCAAACGAAAAGGCTGAAATAAAATATAAAACATTCCTTACCTTTGACGAGCTTCATTCTTGGCACTCCTAGATGTCCCATAAACATCATTTAGGTCTTTTTCGATTAAATCGGTCCATATATAGCCTAGATATCGAGCTAGGAATACCTTGGAATTGGAGGAAAAATTAGCATTTCATAACGTAACGTCATTTTTTAAAATGCCAAAAGTCGACGATAAACTTTCACAAAACACTTCGAAATACTTTTGTAATGCAACTTTAGGTATTAGTACACGTTAATAAGCGATAAAATACCTCAGGAGGCGGTGTGAAATCGTTAGCTTGTCCGTGGAGAAAAATATGTTTGGAAATGGTCGCCCCAAAATCTGGGCGGTGCCAGTAGGAAAGTAGTTCCCTTGTTTGGGTTAGACCAAGAATCAATTGCGAAACTAATGACGTAACTCTAGACAGCATGGGGAAGCTGTAGCCAATGAGAACTCGGCTCTATTTAATTCTGTTCTCTGTAAACAATTGCCTGCAGGCGCGGAAGAATATATTTTTACATTTTCAGTGAACAGATTTTCATGCACTATTCGACGGAAACGCACGTTCTGTAAATGGCACAGGCGTGATTTAAACAGTTTTGGAAAGGTCTGACTGTTTCCTAGCCACACACACTAACCAAATGAACGTACTATATTCCTGGCATGAATAGCAGGGCGCTGACATTTTATTGCATATTTCAAACTTTTTTAACAAATCAAAAACTGAAAAATTGGGCTTGCAAAATTATTTCTTATTGTCAGAAGTAGAACTCACAAATAACATTTTAACTCCACATTTAAAAATAAATAAATATGTAAACCCTTAAGATATAATAGTGCAAGTCGATATGCATTAACTGTTAGCCTAATGGCACATCAGTTTATGTTGGGTTGTTGTCTTATAAGTTGCAAGAAAGACAAGTCTGTCTACGGTCTCTGGCTTTAAAGCTGCCCTATGGCAGGTCACTATGTTGCCACCTGTGCTAAAAACACGCTCTGAGGTGGATCTTTTTTTGGAGGTGGATCTTTTTTTGGAGGTGGATCTTTTTTTGGAGGTGGATCTTTTTTTGGAGGTGGATCTTTTTTTGGAGGTGGATCTTTTTTTTGGAGGTGGATCTTTTTTTGGGGGTGGATCTTTTTTTGGGGGTGGATCTTTTTTTGGGGGTGGATCTTTTTTTGGGGTGGATCTTCCACCAGTCCAGTGGATTGGTTTCACTGTCGGCATCTGGAGACTGAAGGTAGCAGCTGAGTCCCTTTTCTACCAACTGGATTTCAGTAAGACCTGTGGTGGTGGAGCATGGCTTTATGAAAACACTGCCCAGTGACTTTCTCTTTAGCTGGCATTTGTGGTGAAGCAGCAGCAGCAATGTCTCCCTGTGCTGGGCTTGGGTTTTCATGTCCCTCATTGACCATCTCTGAGACAGCTCTTGCTTTTATGTGGCCCATCTTCTCCTCTGATGTAATGTGTTTTCAACCGAGGGTCGAACCAACGAGGCTATGTCCAGGAGGTCATCTGTGGCTAGGTCATCATATTTCTCATTTGCTTTGATGGTTTGGGTGAGACCTGTTTCATGAACTTTGTATTGAACAGGTATAGTACTGGCTTCAGGTAAGACACACTGACATAAGACTCACCAGGCGGAGCATCTGTGAATTCTAGGAGTGGGGTCAATGCCTGGTTTATGGACTCAAGAACATCCAAATCTGTATAGGTGGGAGCTCAGTGCCGGGTCTTCTTGTCACTGTACAAGACCTGTGAAATGTCTTTCTCCTGCTCCAGTACTCTTTGCACCATTTTTTGATGTGATCCCCACCTGGTAGGTGACTCCGTCACAAACTTGTGCTGGGGTCGGTTGTGTTCTTTTTGATCAACTGCCAGGTCTCTTCTTTTTCCACGAATAGGAAAAGGCACCTACCACTTTCTTGCTCGATTGCTCGATGCACCCGTTTGTCTCTACCCACTCTCTGTAAGAGAAATCAATACATTTTAATAAAATGTTAAAATCACAATAATCCCTTTAGTTATGTACAAATGTAATACTTAATCAGTTGATGGGGGGGGGGAAAGCACATTTACTTTATTCTATCCAATCACGTCAATATACACAATTGACAAGGTTACTTACCAATGGCCAAGTGCAGACGATGTCCAAAACATTGCAGTCGGGTCCATTTGTTGATTTGAGCGGCCTTCACAATGTTCGCACCACTATCCGTTGTAATGCAGACCTGTCTGTCTTGACTGGGTCCCCAGGAGGCGTGAGCGTCAATGAGCCCCTCTGCTATAGCTTCACCCGTGTGGTCATCGGGAAAGTATGATGTTTGAAGGCATTTATTACGAAGATTCCACTCTGTCGATATCGTGGATAGTGAAGCTAATTTAAGGCTCTGATGTGTGACTAGACCACAGATCGGTAGTAGTAGCAACATACATAAAATCTGTCTTGAGCTGTTCCTCAACCTTTTCCATACACTCGGCGTAGAGTTTAGGCAGTGCGATGTGAGAGAAATGTTTGCGGCCAGGGAGCACGTACCTGGGGTCAATTAAATTGATAAACCACTTTAAACCTTCATTTTTGACTGTTAATTGGTAGCATGTCTTCAGCAATGCAATGCATACTAGCGTTTGTGATGTCCTTGTGTCTTTTCAATGTTTGCTCATAAGGTATAAACGCTGTCAGTGTTGACTCCCGAGATTAGCTGGTGCTTGAGGGGCGTTTATCAATACCGTGGCTCAAACTTTCTGCATGTTCCAAGGAGTGATTTTGCTTCAGATGGTGACAAAAGTTTGTCGTATTACCAGACTTGGTAGCCACCTGTCTACGGCATACTTTGCATCGAACATTGCTCTGCTCTTCGTCGGACTTCAAAAAGCGAAACCACTTCCAAATAACTGAAACAGTTGGACCCTTTTTTATCAATAGTGTCTTAGAGGGAAGCTGCTTCTTCTCCATGGCTATTACTGCCACTGTTTTTGCCTAAATAAATCATTTTTCGTGGTTAATAGTGGCTACTCCATCACTCGAGGTGCTAAGTGGTTTTTCGTGGCCGTATACCTCGCCACGTGCATATTGTCATTTTTCTGCACTTTCCTGCTACATCACGTAGGTGAAATGGACTGCGGTACCTAATTATTCTATATCGATATTGTCAAAATGAATGTAGACGTTTTTATATGGTTATTGATGTAAGTAATTACCTCTATTGATATTGATTTATCGCCCAGCCCTACGTCAAACCCAGGCTCTAGTCCAGCTGTCAGTTTATGTCACTGTACTGAAACAAACCCCCACAGTCGCTCAGCCCCTACTTTGCTGTACTTAGCTGATGAGAGCTTGAACAGAGCAGACCCTCCCTAAGCTATGGGCCTGTTAAAGGCAGGAGCTGTTACTGTCTTGCATCTGTACCCAGGATGAGTAGGAGCAGTCAGGACTGACACACACACCACATACAGAGAATCAGGACTACCAACATGGCTCTCTGGATTAGACCTACATTTCTGCTGTAAAAAAAATGTGCTGTTTCAATTAACCTACTTGTGTAACCAACCAGGTATTGAACCCAATTCATCAGTTTTAATTAAGTAAAACCGGCATGTTGAATTTCACAGCCTAAACCATTCATATTGTTTGTTGATTTGGACAATGATTGGGATGTTTGATGTTGAGCCAGTTCTGATTTCATATTATAGTCAATTGGGATTTGAAAAAAATTATAACAGGCTTTGATTGAATACCCCCTGGCTGTTATTGACTTGTTGAAAGTGAAAAGGTCTTTGTGTTCCTGTTCACATGATGTTTGTTCTTATAATGTTGTCTCACTGGAAGTTCACAAACGCTCTGACAGATTGTGCTGTGACCTGCTCCAACCCCAGACACATTAATGCACGCACAATACACACACACACACTTCACCCTCAAACCAAGGAACACATTTATAACACAATATGTTAAGTTGATTGCATGTTTAATAAACTCATCTCAAATCTAACTTCGGGATCTTGCCAACCACAGATGCATGACCCTTTTAGTGACTTCCAGATCTGTGATATCTGATCTCCTTTCTGGCAGCGCCATCCTGCTATCCCAGCTGCCCTGTTCTACCCAGGCAGCAACCCAAAGAAGACTCCGTGCACTTAATAAAACTCTGTCAATACAATGTTGATACACTGGGGCACTTTGTGCGTGTGAGAGAAAGAGAGCTGTGTGAGATGGAGCGTGTGTGTGTCTGTGTGATAGAGCTGTGTGTGTGTGTGTGAGAGAGAGGGAGAGTTTGTGTGTGTGAAGGGACAAAGGGAGCATTATGCATGGTCAGGAGGAGAGGGGGAAGAGGAGGTAGATGGAGACTAGAGAAACTCTTTCTCTGGAGCGTTGTCTTATGAACACCCAACTATGGGTCATATGATTAGCAGCCCGGAGAAAGTGTGTGTGTGTGTGGTGGTGGTGGGGGGTGTAATCTAAGGGATTAGGAAGAGGGGGTGAGGTTCGAGGGATTGATGTTGGGTATTATGCTTTTATGACAGTTAAAACCATATGTGACGTGGAGCCTTGTGTTTAGTGTTGTTGACTGATCAATTCTCCCTCCTCTTTCTCTTCTCCCAGCCCTCTTGTCCAGTCCAGGCCTCATGTAGGCTAATGCTCTTATTAGATTTGCTGTTTTACTTGGAGTTCACTGTGAGGAAGTCTGTGTCTTTTCTTTACTGCCCTTCAGACCCTCTCTCATACCTTCCCACATCGTTTTCTTAATCCATTTCTCTCTTGCTTGCCCTCTCGTTCTCTCGCTATGCTTATGGTTTGAACAGGGCCTTGAATACACCTGCAGCCAAACGAATGATTTAATGTTCGTAAAAGGCATTCTGAGGAATGCCTTTATCTGCTTTCTGACATAGAAAGTTGCCTTCATGTAGAGAAGAGCCTATTTGTTCCAGTAGGCCTCCGGCAGAGCAGGGGTGAGTCAATCCCGCAGCAGATGACTGCTCATCCCAGCCGATGGGCTCTGGTCGATAAGCCCTGCATCCACACACAACTCTATGATCACAAGACTCAAGACTGTTTACGTGTGTCGGCAGTGACTGAGGGCAACTTTAGTTCCAGCCTTGTGTTATAACACCGGATTCACCTCAATCTAGTGTCAGGTGTGTTGGTGCTGGGCCAGACCCAAAGCCTGCAACACTGTTCTAATAGGTCTCTAAACTGTCACCGGCTAGTTCAGCTCTTTTACTGTACGTTTTACTGTACGCAACCGGGAGATCCATGAGGTGGCACACAATTGGTCCAGCATCGTCCGGGTTTGGGGAGGATTTGGCCGGCTGGGTTGTCCTTGTCCCATCGCGTTCTAGCTACTCCTGTGGCGGGCAGGGTGCAGTGCATGCTGACACTGTCGCCAGGTGTACAGTCGTGGCCAAAAGTTTTGAGAATGACACAAATATTCATTTCCACAAAGTTTGCTGCTTCAGTGTCTTTAGATAATTTTGTCAGATGTTACTATGGAATACTGAAGTATAATTACAAGCATTTCATAAGTGTCAAAGGCTTTTATTGACAATTACATGAAGTTGAGGCAGTAAATATTTGCAGTGTTGACCCTTCTTTTTCAAGACCTCTGCAATCTGCCCTGGCATGCTGTCAATTAACTTCTGGGCCACATCCTGACTGATGGCAGCCCATTCTTGCATAATCAATGCTTGGAGTTTGTCAGAATTTGTGGGTTTTTGTTTGTCCACCCACCTCCTTGAGGATTGACCACAAGTTCTCAATGGGATTAAGGTCTGGGGGAGTCTCCTGGCCATGGACCCAAAATATCGATATTTTGTTCCCCGAGCCACTTAGTTATCACTTTTGCCTTATGGCAAGGTGCTCCATCATGCTGGAAAAGGCATTGTTCGTCACCAAACTGTTCCTGGATGGTTGGGAGAAGTTGCTCTCAGAGGATGTGTTGGTACCATTCTTTATTCATGGCTGTGTTCTTAGGCAAAATTGTGAGTGAGCCCACTCCCTTGGCTGAGAAGCAACCCCACACATGGATGGTCTCAGGATGTTTTACTGTTGGCATGACACAGGACTGATGGTAGCGCTCACCTTGTCTTCTCTGGACAAGATTTTTTTCAGGATGCCCCAAACTATCGGAAAGGGGATTCATCAGAGAAAATGACTTTACCCCACTCCTCAGCAGTCCAATCCCTGTACCTTTTGCAGAATATCAGTCTGTCCCTGATGTTTTTCCCAGAGAGCAGTGGCTTCTTTGCTGCCCTTCTTGACACCAGGCCATCCCCCAAAAGTCTTCGCCTCACTGTGCGTGAAGATGCACTCACACCTGCCTGCTGCCATTCCTGAGCAAGCTCTACTGGTGGTGCACTGATCCCGCAGCTGAATCAACTTTAGGAGACGGTCCTGGCGCTTGCTGGACTTTCTTGGGCGCCCTGAAGCCTTTTTCACAACAATTGAACTGCTCTCCTTGAAGTTCTCGATGATCTGATAAATGGTTGATTTAAGTGCAATCTTACTGGCAGCAATATCCTTGCCTGTGAAGCCCTTTTTGTGCAAAGCAATGATGACGGCACGTGTTTCCTTGCAGGCAACCATGGCTGACAGAGGAAGAACAATGATTCCAAGCACCACCCTCCTTTTGAAGCTTCTTGTCTGTTATTTGAACTCAATCAGCATGACAGAGTGATCTCCAGCCTTGTCCTCATCGACACTCACACCTGTGTTAACAAGAGAATCACTGACATTATGTCAGCTGGTCCTTTTGTGGTAGTGGAAATGTTTTTGATGGATTCAGTTAATTTGCATGGCAAAAATAGCCATCATACAAATTGATGCAGCAGACTTTGAAAATGAATATTTGTGTCATTCTCAAAAGTTTTTGCCACGACTGTACAGTGTTTCCTCCAACACATTGGTGCTGCTGGCTTCCGGGTTAAGCGAGCATTGTCAACTACCAATTGGATATTGCGAAATTGGGGGGGGGAAGGGGTATTAAAAAAAACAACTTAAAGTAGACAGTTGATCAGTGTGTGTTGGGAGTGGGGTTTTATGTCTCGCTAGGTTATGTCATAACTCCTCAGCCTTATTTTGCTGGCAGCGGCAGAGTTCTCCAGTTACAGACAGATTCTCTCGTTCCCATCAACAGAAAAACTACAACAATTGTCGATGTGAAGATACTGGTGCTGAGCTCTAATGGACAACAACAAGAAAACTTACTGCCGGACACTGATCTGTCAGTGCAACACACACACTCAAGTGGTGTGTAGGCACCAAGGAGCTGGCGCTCTGAACCTGTTGTCTGACATAATGACTGAATAGAACTGAAGACCGACTGTCTCTTCATGTTGACCTCAGACCTGATCCACAGACACAAAACAACACACTGAATGCATCTGCAGACAGACACACACAAAACAACACACTGAATGCATCTGCAGACAGACACACACAAAACAACACACTGAATGCATCTGCTAAGAGACACACACAAAACAACACACTGAATGCATCTGCTGACAGACACACACAAAACAACACACTGAATGCATCTGCTGACAGACACACACAAAACAACACACTGAATGCATCTGCTGACAGACACACACAAAACAACTCACTGAATGCATCTGCTGACAGACACACACAAAACAACACACTGAATGCATCTGCTGACAGACACACACAAAACAACACACTGAATGCATCTGCTGACAGACACACACAAAACAACACACTGAATGCATCTGCTGACAGACACACACAAAACAACACACTGAATGCATCTGCTGACAGACACACACAAAACAACACACTGAATGCATCTACTGAGAGACACACACAAAACAACACACTGAATGCATCTGCTGAGAGACACACACAAAACAACACACTGAATGCATCTGCTGACAGACACACACAAAACAACACACTGAATGCATCTGCTGACAGACACACACAAAACAACTCACTGAATGCATCTGCTGACAGACACACACAAAACAACACACTGAATGCATCTGCTGACAGACACACACAAAACAACACACTGAATGCATCTGCTGACAGACACACACAAAACAACACACTGAATGCATCTGCTGACAGACACACACAAAACAACACACTGAATGCATCTACTGAGAGACACACACAAAACAACACACTGAATGCATCTGCTGACAGACACACATAAAACAACACACTGAATGCATCTGCTGAGAGACACACACAAAACAACACACTGAATGCATCTGCTGACAGACACACACAAAACAACACACTGAATGCATCTGCTGAGAGACACACACAAAACAACACACTGAATGCATCTGCTGACAGACACACACAAAACAACACACTGAATGCATCTGCTGACAGACAGACACAGGCAGGCAGGTGGGTTTTGTCTCATTGATCTCACTCCAGATTTGAGTCAGTCCCTAGTCTCTCCCAATTCACTTCTGTGTCTGTCTGTCTGTGTGTCTGTCTCTGTCTCTAAGGATCACAGGAGGTGGTGGCAGAAGGAATCTGACAAACATGATGCATACAGCTAGCAATGTGTCCTGTCTGTTGGCTAGAGATCAATGACCTTTCTCACAAGTACTTAACACACATGGACACATGCCATTGTGTTACACACAGTGTTATACAGTGTTTTAACAACTCTCTGTCTGTCTGTAGCGGTACATGGTGTTTGAGGACAGTCAGGACATGGAGAAGAAGGACCTTCAGGGTCGACTGGTGATGCTGGAGTCTCACACACGTCAAATGGAGCTCAAGACCAGGAACTACTCGGACCAGAGTGAGTCTTAACAAACACACAAAAGGACAGATTCATACTGTGGTGGTTAATTTTTTTATCAAATGAGGAGAGACCAACTTATCACACAAGTCAGAGTTATACTTAAACTAAATCTTTAATCACTTATTAATAAGGAAGCAGGTCAATACAACACACACGCATATAAAGTGAATCAATTGAGTGCTCTACGATAATGATGGCTGGTCGACGAATCACCCTCCAATGATTTGTTGAGAGCCCCGAGACAATAGTAAAAAGGTATTTTTATAGCCAAGATACACCCCTTTCAACCTACATGACGAACAACAGATGTATAGAATGGGTCACAAGGTTAAGATTTGTATGAAAGTTACTTATAATTCACAGCAGACCGTATCTGCTGTAAAAACAGTTCTCATTATGTAGACTCCAAGGTCTGGCCCTGGGGTCATCTCTCCCTGGTACCTTATAGAACAGAAACATTAACTCATGCTCTGGAATGCGGTCTCTTTAGGTTTTGTCACCCAAAAGACATTGTAAATCTCCTGTCAGTGTTATCTACCATAGGCCCATCCTCAGTAGAACACACACAGATGAGTGTTCTAACAACCCCTTATTCTTTTGCATAAAACAACCATTTGATGCAATGAAGGTATTATAACAATCTTGTAATTTCCACCATAATACTCAATCAGTTACATAATTGATCAATCAATCATTATCTTTTAGGACTGGAGCTGTGAACCCCTAATCAGTGTCTCCCCTAGGATTATTTTCAGCTGGGGTGGGGGGTTTGTTCAGAGGTGTCTGTAAGTGCAGTCTATAAGGGGGTTGTTTGGAGGTGTCTATAAGGGGGTTGTTTGGAGGTGTCTATAAGGGGGTTGTTTGGAGGTGTCTATAAGGGGTTGTTTGGAGGTGTCTATAAGGGGTTGTTTGGAGGTGTCTATAAGGGGGTTGTTTGGAGGTGTCTATAAGGGGGTTGTTTGGAGGTGTCTATAAGGGGGTTGTTTGGAGGTGTCTATAAGGGGGTTGTTTGGAGGTGTCTATAAGGGGGTTGTTTGGAGGTGTCTATAAGGGGGTTGTTTGGAGGTGTCTATAAGGGGGTTGTTTGGAGGTGTCTATAAGTGCAGTCTTCAATAGAGACTTTAATTTCATTCTGCATCACACATCAAAGTAAGTTTATTCCGGTTTGCTGAGTTGGTGTTTGACTCTGATCGGTTTAAATAACCACTTTATGGGGAAGTACATGTATTGCTCTCTGCCAACTGACCCTGACTGAGTGTGTGCGCACGCGCGCGCGCACACACACACACACACACCGCCTGACTTGATATTCACCAACACTCACAGCCAGGTCCACAGTCCTTGTTCTCTCCAATGTTGTCTTTCTCCCCCTTCCCCTGTCACCACTTCTTCCTTTCTTTTATTTAACTTCTTTCTTATTTTAGCCATGATATCTCTCTCGCTCTCACACACCGGAACTAGATAGGGAGAGGCTGAGCAGTAATACGCATGTGTTGAGTCATTTAGATGTGAGAACACTCCTCATGAGGCCAGCTCATAGCTCAGATTGCTCATCAGGTGTGGGTAGAGTAGATGATGAACAGGACAGATATAGTAGACCGCAAGCCCTAAACACACTTCCACTTTCCAATACACACACACAGCAGGTGAATTCCTAAAGGGTTATTTCTGTCTGTTCATTCTTTACTTGGTTCCTCTTTGTCTACCGGTAGTCACTAGTAATGGTAACAAGTAAATCACATAGACAGCAGAGCTAAGTCCTAGGCATTCACTAAACCACCTCTGACGGTCTGGGTTTGAAGCCTGTGTTCTACTGAAGCAAATCCCAGACCTATATCATATTCCACTAAGAGGCAACGACAAAAAACCACAGTCCGCTGTTAGCCGTGCTATCATAGAGAAATGTAGAGGGGGGTAGCAGATTTGATTTAGATAACTTTGTTAGCATTTACTGACAAACACTTCACGCTGTGTTGGGAGGGTCATTGTCAATGACCAGATGGTATTCCTGCTTGGGTTAGTGTGTCTGCCTCACACACTCTGTCTTTGTGAAGGCATTGGTTGAGTTCCTTTCGCATTGCCCGGGTGGGCGGAGTTAGCTCATTTTAGACCATTCCATTGGTCCTTTAATTGAAATCTCCACCCACCCAGGGCACCGGGCCATGCAAATACAAATTCCACCATTATAAGGCTGGGCAGTCATCTGAACACTCACACAGGATATTGTCATGGTGTTTTCACTATAAACAGTTCAAGCCAGCCAAGTTTCCTACAGTGGATTAAGTTACAGAGCTCAGAGCTATGTGTTAATAGAGTAGAGTTGATTCTAATGTAGGCTAGTGTGTTTGGGTTCCTGCTTGTGCTTTTTTTATCATACAGTTTAAACATGGCTTCCGAGTGTGTGATGAGTGGTACAACTTTGTGTATGAAACGGCATAGAATTCCTGAAATTTTTCATAGGGAAACGTTTTTACTCATGGCAGGATTATGGCTGTTCAGGGTCCTTAACCCGAAGCTGTGTAAAATATCTCAGCATGAATGTTTGAGTGAGCCAGACAGTGTTGTTACAAGTGCGCTAATGACACCTGGTGGTCATGCATTGCTACTACAACCGACAGCAGTTACTTACTTTATTTGGTTTCTCATCTTGGAAGCCTGTTTTGAGGAGGATATTACTGATGTTCACGGACAGATGTTACTGATGTTCCAAGATTGCATTCACTTTTAACTAATTGGACACAAAAGGCTTTTCTATGTTCTTTATAACATTTAGTGTTATTTTGCCTCATTGACCATGTTATGTTTTAACTGAGATCACACGTTCTCTCTTTCAGTCGGTAGAATGGAGGAACGAGAAGCAGAGCTGAAGAAGGAGTACAATGCCCTCCACCAGAGGCACACAGAGGTATGAGGAGGGAAGGGAAGTGTGTTGTATTGCGTATTGGGACCAGGGTTGGGGTCAATTTCATATCAATTCAGAAATTACAATGATATTCCAATTCTCTTCCAATGCTTTTCAGTTAGGAAAATTTGGAATTGGAATTTAGGTTACTTTCAGAATTGACACCATCTGTGATTGGGACTGTTCCATTCTTACCATTGTACTGGGCAAGTAAAAGTCAAGTATTTGTAAGTATATGACATATGTTTGAGACCCAGGTCTGCATCTTATTGTTGAGAGAGACTCTCTACATTAAAATATGTTGCCTCAACTCAGTCTGTCTAAAGTCTGTTTTCCATAATGTATTACAAACACATTGGCGCAGACGCCAAAACAAACCACTCTGGCCTGCATAGAGAACATGACATTTTAAATATGGATGGAAATGCGATTTTAGAAGCTGGCACAGTTGACAGCTGAATACCCCACATGCCAGGAGGCTGTCTGTTCCAGCTGTACATGGTACCCCACATTTTTAATTTTTAATTTATTTTATTTAACCTTTATTTAACCAGGTAGGCTAGTTGAGAACAAGTTCTCATTTGCAACTGCGACCTGGCCAAGATGGGATGATCAGTGAGATATACCTGCTGGAGCACGTGCTACGGGTGGGTGTTGCCATCGTGACCAGTGAACTGAGATAAGGCGGAGCTTTACCTAGCATGGACTTGTAGATGACCTGGAGCCAGTTGGTCTGGCGACGAATATGTAGCGAGGGCCAGCCGACTAGAGCATACAGGTCGCAGTGGTGGGTGGTATAAGGTGCTTTAGTGACAAAACGGATGGCACTGTGATAAACTGCATCCATTTTTCTGAGTAGAGTGTTGGAAGCAATTTTGTAGATGACATCGCCGAAGTCGAGGATCGGTAGGATAGTCAGTTTTACTAGGGTAAGTTTGGCGGCGTGAGTGAAGGAGGCTTTGTTGCGGAATAGAAAGCCGACTCTAGATTTGATTTTCGATTGGAGATGTTTGATATGAGTCTGGAAGGAGAGTTTACAGTCTAGCCAGACACCTAGGTACTTATAGATGTCCACATATTCAAGGTCGGAACCATCCAGGGTGGTGATAGTCGGGCGTGCGGGTGCAGGCAGCGAACGGTTGAAAAGCATGCATTTGGTTTTACTAGCGTTTAAGAGCAGTTGGAGGCCACGGAAGGAGTGTTGTATGGCATTGAAGCTCGTTTGGAGGTTAGATAGCACAGTGTCCAAGGACGGGCCGGAAGTATATAGAATGGTGTCGTCTGCGTAGAGGTGGATCAGGGAATCGCACGCAGCAAGAGCAACATCATTGACATATACAGAGAAAAGAGTCGGCCTGAGAATTGAACCCTGTGGCACCTCCATAGAGACTGCCAGAGGACCGGACAGCAAGCCCTCCGATTTGACACACTGAACTCTGTCTGCAAAGTAGTTGGTGAACCAGGCAAGGCAGTCATCAGAAAAACCGAGGCTACTGAGTCTGCCGATAAGAATATGGTGATTGACAGAGTCGAAAGCCTTGGCAAGGTCGATGAAGACTGCTGCACAGTACTGTCTTTTATCGATGGCGGTTATGATATCGTTTAGTACCTTGAGCGTGGCTGAGGTGCACCCGTGACCGGCTCTGAAACCAGATTGCACAGCGGAGAAGGTACGGGTGGGATTCGAGATGGTCAGTGACCTGTTTGTTGACTTGGCTTTCGAAGACCTTAGATAGGCAGGGCAGGAAGGATATAGGTCTGTAACAGTTTGGGTCCAGGGTGTCTCCCCCTTTGAAGAGGGGGATGACTGCGGCAGCTTTCCAATCCTTGGGGATCTCAGACGATATGAGAGGTTGAACAGGCTGGTGATAGGGGTTGCGACAATGGCGGCGGATAGTTTCAGAAATAGAGGGTCCAGATTGTCAAGCCCAGCTGATTTGTACGGGTCCAGGTTTTGCAGCTCTTTCAGAACATCTGCTATCTGGATTTGGGTAAAGGAGAACCTGGAGAGGCTTGGGCGAGTAGCTGCGGGGGGGGGCGGAGATGTTGGCCGAGGTTGGAGTAGCCAGGCGGAAGGCATGGCCAGCCGTTGAGAAATGCTTGTTGAAGTTTTCGATAATCATGGATTTATCGGTGGTGACCGTGTTACCTAGCCTCAGTGCAGTGGGCAGCTGGGAGGAGGTGCTCTTGTTCTCCATGGACTTCACAGTGTCCCAGAACTTTTTGGAGTTGGAGCTACAGGATGCAAATTTCTGCCTGAAGAAGCTGGCCTTAGCTTTCCTGACTGACTGCGTGTATTGGTTCCTGACTTCCCTGAACAGTTGCATATCGCGGGGACTATTCGATGCTATTGCAGTCCGCCACAGGATGTTTTTGTGCTGGTCGAGGGCAGTCAGGTCTGGAGTGAACCAAGGGCTATATCTGTTCTTTTTTGAACGGAGCATGCTTATCTAAAATGGTGAGGAATTTACTTTTAAAGAATGACCAGGCATCCTCAACTGACAGGATGAGGTCAATATCCTTCCAGGATACCCGGGCCAGGTCGATTAGAAAGGCCTGCTCACAGAAGTGTTTTAGGGAGCGTTTGACAGTGTTGAGGGGTGGTCGTTTGACTGCGGCTCCGTAGCGGATACAGGCAATGAGGCAGTGATCGCTGAGATCCTGGTTGAAGACAGCCGAGGTGTATTTGGAGGGCCAGTTGGTCAGGATGACGTCTATGAGGGTGCCCTTGTTTACAGATTTAGGGTTGTACCTGGTGGGTTTCTTGATGATTTGTGAGATTGAGGGCATCTAGCTTAGATTGTAGGACTGCCGGGGTGTTAAGCATATCCCAGTTTAGGTCACCCAACAGAACAAACTCTGAAGCTAGATGGGGGGCGATCAATTCACAAGTGGTGTCCAAGGCACAGCTGGGAGCTGAGGGGGGTCGGTAGCAGGCGGCAACAGTGAGAGACTTATTTCTGGAGAGACTAATTTTTAAAATTAGTCGTTCGAACTGTTTGGGTATGGACCTGGAAAGTATGACATTACTTTGCAGGCTATCTCTGCAGTAGACTGCAACTCCTCCCCCTTTGGCAGTTCTATCTTGACGGAAAATGTTATATTTGGGTTTGGAAATCTCAGAATTTTTGGTGGCCTTCCTGAGCCAGGATTCAGACACGGCAAGGACATCAGGGTTAGCGGAGTGTTCTAAAGCAGTGAGTAAAACAAACTTAGGGAGGAGGCTTCTGATGTTGACATGCATGAAACCAAGGCTTTTTCGATCACAGAAGTCAACAAATGAGGGTGCTTGGGGACATGCAGGGCCTGGGTTTACCTCCACATCACCTGTGGAACAGAGGAGGAGTAGTATGAGGGTGTGGCTAAAGGCTATCAAAACTTGTCGCCTAGAGCGTTGGGGACAGAGAATAAAAGGAGCAGATTTCTGGGCATGGTAGAATATATTCAGGGCATAATGCGCAGACAGGTGTATGGTGGGGTGCGGGTACAGCGGAGCTAAGCCCAGGCACTGGGTGATGATAAGAGAGGTTGTATCTCTGGACATGCTGGTTGTAATTGATGTGGTCACCGCATGTGTGGGGGGTGGGACAAAGAAGGTATCAGGGGTATGAAGAGTGGAACTAGAGGCTCCATTGTAAACTAAAACAATGATAACTAACCCGAACAACAGTATACAAGGCATATTGACATTTGAGAGAGACATACAGCGAGGCATACAGTAATCACAGGTGTTGAATTGGGAGAGCTAGCTAAAACAGTAGGTGAGACAACAACAGCTAATCAGCTAGCACAACAACAGCAGGTAAAATGGCGTTGACTAGGCTGGGAGGGTCGGATTAACTACACACAGAGCCGGAGTGCGGCTGGGGCCGACAGATAAAACATAAACAAGCAGAATGGAGTACCGTGATTAATGGACAGTCCAGCATGCATCAGCTATGTAGCCAAGTGACCAGTGTCCAGGGGGTAGCGGTGGATGGGGCAGGGAAGCTAGACTGGCGAGTATTATCCAGGTTTTTAAAAAACTGGCAGTAGATAACAATGACTAAATAGCTTGTAGCTAGTTAGCTGGTTAGCTTCTGGAGGTTCTTGAATGTGTTTTAAAAATAATAGCGATTCCGTATCACATTGGGTGAGGCAGGTTACCGGAAGGTATAATTGAATTAAAAATCGAAAAGAGATTGAAAGTAAATATGGGTCCAGTGAGTGGTTGGGACGCGGCGATTCAGACAGGCTAACAGTTAGTAGGCCGGGGCTAAACAAGGTAGCAGTTAGCGGACCAGGGCAAAACAAGCTAGCAGTTAGCAGGCCGAATTAGCAAGCAAGGAGATAGCAAGGGCTAGAAAGTTAGCCTTTGGGGGACGTCGCGATGGGGTGAGTCTGTTTATGCCTCTTCATGCGGTGACATCGATAGACCGGTCGTGGGTCCGGATATTGTAGCCCAGGAGTTTTGCTTCGGTGGTAGCACAGGAGCTCTGGCCGGGCTAGCTTCAAGCTAAGTGGATGGAAACACTCCCTGCCCACGCTAACCCCCCACCCTGTCTCCCTGTGGTATGCCCCATGCAGATGATCCACAGTTACATGGAGCACTTGGAACGTACCAAACACCAGCAGGAGACACCCTCGGACACAAGCACAAGCAGATCAAGGTACGGTCATTTACAGCACCAGTCAAAAGTTTGGACACACCTACAATTAAGGGTTTTTCAATTTTTTTGCTATTTTCTACATTAGAATAATATATGTAGAATATGTATATGTATATATATGTAGAATAATAGTGAAGACATCAAAACTATGTAATAACACATTTGGAATAATTAATGAATAAATCAAAATGTATTTTATATTTGAGATTCTTCATAGGAGCCACCCTTTGCCTTGATGACAACTTTGCACACTCTTGGCATTCTCTCTACCAGCTTCACCTGGAATGCATTTCAATTAACAGATGTGCCTTGTTAAAAGTTTCTTTGGAATTTCTTTCCTTAATGCTTTTGAGCCAATCAGTTGTGTTGTGACAAGGTAGGGGTGGTATGTAGAAGATAGCCCTATTTGGTAAAAGACCAAGTCCGTGTTATGGGAAGAAAAGCTCAATGAACAGTCCATTACTTTAAGACATGAAGTTCAGTAAATCTGGAAAATGTCAAGAACTTTGAAAGTTTCTTCAAGTGCAGTCGCAAAAACCATCAAGTGCTATGATGAAACTGGCTCTGATGAGGACTGCCACAGGAAAGGAAGACCCAGAGTTACTTCTGCTGCAGAGGATAAGTTTATTAGCGTTAACTGCCCCTCAGATTGCAGCCCAAATAAATGCTTCACAGAGTTCAAGTAACAGACACACATCAACATTAACTGTTCAGAGGAGACTGTGTGAATCAGGCCTTCGTGGATGAATTGCTGCAAAGAAACCACTACCAAAGGACGCCAATAATAAGAAGACTTGCTTGGGCCAAGAAAAATGAGCAATGGACATTAGACCGGTGGAAATCTGTCCTTTGGTCTGATGAGTCCAAATTTGAGATTTTTGGTTTTAACTGCCGTGTCTTTGTGAGACGCAGAGTAGGTGAACGGATGATCTGCGCATGTGTGGTTTCCACCTTGAAGCATGGAGGAAGAGGTGGGGTGGGGTGCTTTGCTGGTGACACTGTCTGTGATTTATTTAGAATTGAAGGCACACTTAACCAGCATGGTTACCACAGCATTTTGCAGCGATACGGTATCCCATCTAGTTTGCGCTTAGTGGAACTACCCATTTGTTTTTCAACAGGACAATGACCCAACACACCTCCAGGCTTTAAGGGCTATTTGACCAAGAAGGAGTGGGATGGAGAGCTGCATCAGATGACCTGGCATCCACAGTCACCCGACCTCAACCCGTTTGGGATGAGTTGGACCGCAGGGGGAAGGAACAGCAGCCAACATGTGCTCAGCATATGTGGGAACTCCTTCAAGACTGTTGGAAAAGCATTCCAGGTGAAGCTGGTTGAGAGAATGCCAAGAGTGTGCAACACTGTCATCAAGGCAAAGGGTGGCTACTTTGAAGAATCAAAAATATAAACTCAGCAAAAAAAGAAACGTCCCTTTTTCAGGACCCTGTCTTTCAAAGATAATTCGTAACAATCCAAATAACTTCACAGATCTTCATTGTAAAGGGTTTAAACACTGTTTCACATGCTTGTTCAATGAACCATAAACAATTAATGAACATGCACCTGTGGAATGGTCTTTAAGACACTAACAGCTTACAGGCAATTATAGGCAATTAATGTCACAGTTATGAAAACTTAGGACACTAAAGATGCCTTTCTACTGACTCTGAGAAACACTAAAAGAAAGATGCCCAGGGTCCCTGCTCATCTGCGTGAACGTGCCTTAGGCATGCTGGAAGGAAGCATGAGGACTGCAGATATGGCCAGGGCAATAAATTGCGATGTCCGTACTGTGAGATGCCTAAGACAGCGCTACAGGGAGACAGGATGGACAGCTGATCGTCCTCGCAGTGGTAGACCACATGTAACAACACCTGCACAGGATCGGTACATCCGAACATCACACCTGTGGGACAGGTACAGGATGGCAACAACTGCCCGAGTTACACCAGGAGCGCACAATCAGTCCTCAGCCTGTCCACAATAGGCTGAGAGAGGCTGGACTGAGGGCTTGTAGGCCTGTTGTAAGGCAGGTCCTCACCAGGCAACAACGTCGCCTATGGGCACAAACCCGCCGTCGCTGGACCAGACAGGACTGGCAAAAAGTGCTCTTCACTGACGAGTCTGGGTTTTGTCTCACCAGGGGTGATGGTCAGATTCACGTTTTATCGTTGAAGGAATGTGCGTTACACCGAGGCCTGTACTCTGGAGCGGGATCAATTTGGAGGTGGAGGGTCCGTCATGGTCTGGGGCGGTGTGTCACAGCATCATCGGACTGAGCTTGTTGTCATTGCAGGCAATCTCAACGCTGTGCTTTACAGGGAAGACATCCTCCTCCCTCATGTAGTACCCTTCCTGCAGGCTCATCCTGACATGACCCCCCAGCATGACATTCCCACCAGCCATACTGCTCGTTCTGTGCGTGATTTCCTGCAAGACAGGAATGTCAGTATTCTTCCATGGCCAGTGAAGAGCCCGGATCTCAATCCCATTGAGCATGTCTGGGACCTGTTGGATCGGAGGGTGAGGGCCAGGGCCATTTCCGCCCAGAAATGTCCGGGAACTTGCAGGTGCCTTGGAGGAAGAGTGGGGTAACTCACAGCAAGAACTGGCAAATCTGGTGCAGTCCTTAATGCAGCTGGTGGCCACACCAGATACTGACTGTTACTTTTGATTTTGAGCCCCCCTTTGTTCAGGGACATATTATTCCATTTGTTAGTCACATGTCTGTGGAACTTGTTCAGTTTGTCTGTTGTTGAATCTTGTTATGTTCATATTTACACATGTTAAGTTTGCTGAAAATAAACGCAGTTGACAGTGAGAGGACTTTTCTTTTGTTTTGCTGAGTTTATTTTGATTTGTTTAACACTTTTTAGTTTTTCATGATTCCATATGTGTTATTTCCTAGTTTTGATGTCTTCACTATTATGCAATGTAGAAAAAAGTCGAAATAAAGAAAAACCCTTGAATGAGTAGGTGTGTCCAAACTTTTGACTGGTACTGTATACAACTATCAAAATCACTGTGTGTACAGTATCATATAGCACTGTTTCCCAAATACACTGCTAGTTTGTG
Source organism: Oncorhynchus nerka (assembly GCF_034236695.1). Lineage (NCBI taxonomy): Eukaryota > Metazoa > Chordata > Actinopteri > Salmoniformes > Salmonidae > Oncorhynchus > Oncorhynchus nerka. Next base: position 16,263,896 of record NC_088423.1, read on the forward strand.
GCCAGTACATCCTGGGTAGCGTGTGTGTTTTTGTATTTTAGTGTACAATGTCCGTATCAGTATGGCACATCAAGATTCATTGGCATAGTTGGCTCCTCACCCTGAGAGAGTAAGTTGATGTGAGGTGCTTCATCACTGCAGGCAACACTCCAATGCTTGCTGCTCTCCACAGGCAGTTCAGAACCTGATGGAGGGAAGAAGAGAAGAGAAATGGGAGGAGAGGGCAGGCAAGGGGATGGGAGAGGAGATGGGATGGAGAGAGGGCAAGTGCGGATGGGATGAGCAGGGCAGAGGGAGAGGGCAGGCAAAAGAAGAGAGGATAGGAGGTGATGACATTTTAGTGGATCTGAGTTGAAGGGAGTCGAGGAGGAGGAAGAGGAGATTGGGAGATTGAGTGGGACTATTCTGTTGTATATAAACCAGCTAGAAGTTGTCAGTGGTCAGCTGCAGTAATCTCAGTGTGATGATTAGAGGGTTTCAGAGCTGTAGTGTGTTAGTCTGCTGAGCAGATCAGAACAGTGAGTCAAACAGCAGTGAAAAGAGGTCATGGTCTCACGCTGGATAAGCCTCCGTTTTGAACGGTCTAGAGAGGGATGTTTACTTTGACCACTACATTAAAGCAGATTGTGATGCTTTTTAGATTGAAACAGATTTAAACATTTTGTGTTTGTTCACAAGGCACTCATTTGTAATTTTCAGCGGTTTCCCCTAACACAGGTGTTACATTATGTATTATGTGTGTGGCAGCAGCCCTCCAGTCTTTCAGTAGTAGCAGGCGCTGCCAGTATCCACAGGTTTGTCCTCCCAGTCTCTCCCTGGCTCAGCCAATCAGCATCGAGCTGGGAGGAGGCATATGTTACTAGCTCTAATGCTGCCTCAGCATCCGAAAGGGAGGGATAAGAGGGGAGGGAGGCGGGGGGGAAGAGAGAGGGAGGGGAGAGCGAGAATTCTAGACTACAGCGGCAGCAGTGTCGCAGCTTAGCAAAGAAAGGACAAGCAAGAGTATCGTCTGACAGAAAGAGGATACAATACATCAAAAGAGTGGAGAAAGGGAAAACCGCTGCGAAGCCAGTGTCCACTCTCTTTCTCTCCTCTCTTCTCTCTCTTCTTTCTCTGTCTCTCTCTCTCTCTGATGTCACAGTAGTGTTGAACTGAAGCCGGCATCACTCTACAGTAGCAGTTGCTGCTCTCTCTCTCTCTGCCGCCACCACCGCTGCTGCTGTTGTTTCTGTGGCCGTCGCTTGCTGGTCTGAGCTCGCATAGCTCGAGACTGCTCTACTCTGAACCAGATCTCCTGTACCTGACCATTCTTCTCACTCCAGCAGTCAGCGACAGACCGTGTGTATGTCAGGTGTACTTTGTCGACGGACACCAAGGGAATTATACTTCTTGGCGTTGTGATCCAGGGACAGTGTGTAAAAGCTTCAGAGGCGTGTGTTTTAGCCCCCTTCCCCTGGTCCCAGCAGTGTGGGGCGCTGGGCCATGTTCAGGGAGGGCCATGAGCCCGGGGCGTATACTGTTGTTTGTCTTTGGCTTTGTGGGGGGTGCCGTGGTCATTAACTCTGCCGTGCTGGTCTCTCTGTCTGTCCTGCTGCTGGTGCACTACTCTGTCTCTACTGGCCTCCCTGCCCTGCCCGCCCTGCCACGACCGAACAGGTACTGTACGACCCTGTGAGTGTGTGAGAGAGAGACAGAAACGTTGCCTCACTCCTGAAGGTAACTCTGTGAAAGGGATGGGTGTGTTTACCTCCTTCCTGTCCTCTTCTCCATCTCTGCTCTTTCTCTGTTCCTACTCTGTCTTCTCATCTTCTCCTTGTTTCATGCTGTCCATTCTCTGCTTAAATCACCTGTACATTTATCTGCTTGCTTACCCCTCTCACTCCACCTCATCCCTCTTTCCCTTTCTTCTTTACTTCCCGTGGGGTAAAGCCAGTTGCCATTATATTAACATGTGGTTACCATGCTGTGTTTATGACAGACAGCCAGGCATTATGGTTCTGCAGGCTGAAAGTAGGTCAGGTGAGAGAACCTTCTCAGATAGTAGATACTCAGACACACTCATCCATTCTAACATTACATATTATTTACGTTAATGTATCATTTATTTATACAGTTGATCCCATTTGATAAATAAAACATCTCCTTTACAAGAGGGACCTGTCAAAGCTGTATGCTATTTTTGGTTTTAGGATATTTCTTTGATAGTTGAATAAATATAGTTGATTTTTAGTTGAGCTTCTCTCCAGTTTATGTCCAATGGCAGGCAGTGACGCCTGTCTGTCTCTGTCACCCCACTATGGAGAGACAGATTGCCTATGGTCTGCTATTAAGTACAGCTGGCTTAACATGGAAGCCATTGTTTCTGCCTACGGTACTTTACTGTTAGCTCCTCATTTGATGTGGGTGGGTTAATATTGAGCTCCACTTCCATTGATGTTTAAAGTAGGCTTGGGCGGTGTACCGTGTTCTGGGGTATTTAGAAATACAGTGGGGCAAAAAAGTATTTAGTCAGCCACCAATTGTGCAAGTTCTCCCACTTAAAAAGATGAGATGCCTGTAATTTTCATCATAGGTACACTTAAACTATGACAGACAAAATTAGAAAAAAAATCACATTGTAGGATTTTTCATGAATTTATTAGCAGATTATGGTGGAAAATAAGTATTTGGTCAATAACAAAAGTTTATCTCAATACTTTGTTATATACCCTTTGTTGGCAATGACAGAGGTCAAATGTTTTCTGTAAGTCTTCACAAGGTTTTCACACACTTGCTGGTATTTTGGCCCACTCCTCCATGCAGATCTCCTCTAGAGCAGTGATGTTTTGGTGCTGTTGCTGGGCAACACGGACTTTCAACTCCTTCCAAAGATTTTCTATGGGGTTGAGATCTGGAGACTGGCTAGGCCACTCCAGGACCTTGAAATGCGAAGCCACTCCTTCGTTGCCCGGGCGGTGGGTTTGGGATCATTGTCATGCTGAAAGACCCAGCCACGTTTCATCTTCAATGCCCTTGCTGATGGAAGGAGGTTTTCACTCAAAATCTCACGATACATGGCCCCATTCATTCTTTCCTTTACACGGATCAGTCGCCCTGGTCCCTTTGCATGATGTTTCCACCCCATGCTTCACAGTAGGTATGGTGTTCTTTGGATGCAACTCAGCATTCTTTGTCCTCCAAACACGACGAGTTGAGTTTTTACCAAAAAGTTATATTTTGGTTTCATCTGACCATATGACATTCTCACAATCTTCTTCTGGATCATCCAAATGCTCTCTAGCAAACTTCAGACGGGCCTGGACATGTACTGGCTTAAGCAGGGGGACACGTCTGGCACTGCAGGATTTGAGTCCCTGGCGGCGTAGTTTGTTACTGATGGTAGGCTTTGTTACTCTGGTCCCAGCTCTCTGCAGGTCATTCACTAGGTCCTCCCCGTGTGGTTCTGGGATTTTTGCTCACCGTTCTTGTGATCATTTTGACCCCACTGAGTGAGTTCTTGCTTGGAGCCCCAGATCGAGGGAGATTATCAGTGGTCTTGTATGTCTTCCATTTCCTAATAATTGCTCCCACAGTTGATTTCTTCAAACCAAGCTGCTTAACTATTGCAGATGTAGTCTTCCCAGCCTGTTGCAGGTCTACAATTTTGTTTCTGGTGTCCTTTGACAGCTCTTTGGTCTTGGCCATAGTGGAGTTTGGAGTGTGACTGTTTGAGGTTGTGGACAGGTGTCTTTTGTACTGATAACAAGTTCAAACAGGTGCCATTAATACAGGTAATGAGTGGAGGAAGAAGAAGAAGTTACAGGTCTGTGAGAGCCAGAAATCTTTCTTGTTTGTAGGTGACCAAATACTTATTTTCCACCATAATTTGTAAATAAATTCATTCAAAATCCTACAATGTGATTTTCTGGATTTTTTTTCCTCATTTTGTCTGTCATAGTTGAAGTGTACCTATGATGAAAATTACAGGCCTCTCGTCTTTTTAAGTGGGAGAACTTGCACAATTTGGTGGCTGACTAAATACTTTTTTGCCCCACTGTAGCCACGGGAGGGTTTTTCAATACCGTCAATACCTTTTTGAAACTCTTTCAAATCAAATGTTATTTGTCACATGCGCCAAATATGTGCCATCTTTTCAGTCTCCTGAGGGGGAAAAGGTGTTGTCGTGCCCTCTTCGTGACTGGCTTGGTGTGCTTGGACCATGATAGTTTGTTTGTGGGTTGGACACCAAGAAACTTGAAGCTCTCGACCCGCTCCACTACAGCCCCGTTGATGTGAATCTGTCTTTCTGCCCCTGAACAAGGCAGTTAACCCACTGTTCCTAGGCTGTCATTGAAAATAAGAATTTGTTCTGAACTGACTTGCCTAGTTAAATAAAGGTCAAATAAAAAAAATATATAAAAAATGTTGACCTGTTTTAAAGGTCTCGCTCACATCGGCTAGGGAGAACGTGATCACCCAGTCGTCCGGAACATCTGGTGCTCTCATGCATGCTTCAGTGTTGCTTTCCTCGAATCGAGCGTAAAAGGCATTTAGCCTGTCTGGTAGGCTCACGTCACTGGGCAGCTTGCCGCTGGGTTTCCCTTTGTAGTCCGTAATAGTTTGCAAGCCCTGCCACATCCAATGAGCATCTGAGCCGTTGTAGTATGATTCAATCTTAGTCCTGTATTGATGCTTTGCTTGTTTGATGGTTCGTCTGAGGGCATAGCGGGAGTTCTTATAAGTGTCTGGATTAGTGTCCCGCTCCTTGAAAGCGGAAGCTTCTGGTTGGGATATGTACTTGTGGGGACGACGTCGTAGATGCACTTATTGATGAAGCCGGTGACTGAGGTGGTATACTCCTCAATGCCATTAGATGAATCCCAGAACATATTCTAGTCTGTGCTAGCAAAACTGTCCTGTAGCGTAGCATCTGCCACATCTGACCACTTCCATATTAAGCCACTGGTACGTCCTTCTTCATTTTTTGCTTGTAAGCAGGAATCAGGAGGATATAATTATGGTCAGATTTGCCAATTGGAGGGCGAGGGAGTGCTTTGTATACATCTCTGTGTGGAGTAAAGGTGGCCGAGTTAATTTTCCTCTGGTTACTCATGTGACATGCTGGTAGAAATTAGAGGTGGACCGATTAATCGGCATGGCCAATTGGCCGAAGTTTTCATAACAATCGGTAATCTGCATTTTTGGATGCCGATTTACATTGCAATCCACGAGGAGACTGCGTGGCAGGCTGACCACCTGTTACGTGAGTGCAGCATCAAAAGGACCTGGTGGCTGCAAGGAGCCAAGGTAAGTTTCTAGCTAGCTTTAAACTTATCTTATTAAAAACAAATCTTAACTTGTGATTATGTTAACTACACATTGTTGATTAAATTACTAGTTTATCTAGCTTGTCCTGTGTTGCATATAATCAATGCGGTGCCAGTTCATTTATCATCGAATCACAGCCTACTTCGCCAAACGGGTGATAATTTAACAAAAGAGCATTTGTGAAAAAAGCACAATCGTTGCACCAATGTACCTAACCATAAACATCAATGGCTTTTCTTAAAATCAATACACAAGTATATATTTTTTAAACCTGCATATTTAGTTAAAATAAATTCATGTTAGCAGGCAATATTAACTAGGGAAGTTGTATCACTTCTCTTGCGTTCCGCGCAAGCCGAGTCAGGGTATATGCAGCATTTTGGGCTGCCTGGCTCGTTGCGAACTGTCTGAAGACCATTTCTTCCTAACAAAGACCTTCATTCATTTGCCAGAATTGTACATAATTACAACATTGAAGGTTGTGCCAATGTAAGCAATATTTAGACTTAGGGTTGCCACCCGTTCGATAAAATACGGAATGGTTCCGTATTTCACTGAAAGAATAGACGTTTTGATTCCGAAATGATAGTTTCCAGATTTGACGATATTAATGACCTAAGGCTCGTATTTCTGTGTTTATTATATTATAATTATGTCTATTATTTGATAGAGCAGTCTGACTGAGCTGCGGAAGGCAGCAGCAGGCTCGTAAGCATTAATTCAAACAGCACTTTCCTGCATTTGCCAGCAGCTCTTAGCCATGCTTGAAGCACAGCGCTGTTTATGACTTCAAGCCTATCAACTACCGAGATTAGGCTGGCAATATTATGTGCCTATAAGAACATCCAATAGTCAAAGGTATATAAAATACAAATGGTGTAGCGCGAAATAGTTGATGCGTCATAATGCCTATAATAGTGACAACCTAAAACTGGGAATATGGCAGACTGAAGTTTAAAGGAACCACCAGCAAGGAACTTAAACGTTAGCCTTTTTACATGGCATATATTGCACTTTTACTTTCTTCTCCTACACTGTTTTTGCATTATTTAAACCAAAATGAACATGTTACATTATTTTTTTGAGACTAAGTTGATTTTATTTATGTATTATATTAAGTTAAAATAAGTGTTCATTGTTCATTCAGTATTGTTGTAGTTGTCATTATTACATATATCTATATATATCGGCAGATTAATCTGTATCAGATTTTTTTGGTCCTCCAATAATCGGTATTGGTATTGGCATGGAAAAATCATAATCGGTCAACCTCTAGTAGAAATTAGGTAAATACAGATTTAAGTTCATAGCTCTGAGGAAAATGCTCTGTGCAATGAGGAAAAAAATAACCCCATGGAGATGAGACCAGCAATCAACAATCCATCTCTTCTCCCTTATTCTGTCAATACTGAATATTCCTCCCCCTCTTCTTTTTCTGAATCCAGGAAGGAACGTCCCATCTCCATGGGGTTATTCCAGTTACCAGGAAGTGATTTGACCCCTGACCCACAGAGGGAAACCGTGGAAACGCCGTCTGAACCCTGGAGATATAACGACCTGAGCCACCCTCACTCCAACACCAGCCTTAAGGTAACAATCTACTTCCCACCTGTCAATCGCTTTCCTCCGGTGCCAACGTTGTTCTATCATGCAGCCACTGTTTTGGACAGACTTTTCACAAATTCACTGTGTGAGTACAAAGTGTACTCGGTGGTTTAAGTCTGCAATCTAAGATGAATGACCATACCCTCAGACCTGACCATCCCCCATGCCTCCTCTTAGCATTTCCCAGAACTCTGAGGGGTGACGTAAGGCAGGGGTAATTTGGCCCAGAGTAGATACTCTGTGTCTTTGTGGAAACATACGCTTTCAACCCATCACCCTGCCGGAGGACGGGAAGGCTTATTGAAAAGGAAGCTTGATTCAGTGTGTCTGCAGTACCAAAGCACGATTGAGAGGGAGACTTGAATCAGTGTGCCTGGAATGCCTAAGCAGGGGGGTGGGGTATGAGTGTGTCTGTGTGTGGCTGAGGGCCCATGGGGAGAGAGGAAGTGGTACCATTCGGGGCCAGGAGCAGGGGAAGGGTAGAACAGAGGAGAGAGGGAGAGAACAGGGGAAGAAGGGAACAGAGGAGCGAGAGAAGAGGGGAAGAGTCTAACAGAGAAACAGGACAGAGTGTCTGAGCAGACTGAAGGGCTGCTTTCTGCCAGGGCCATGCTAGAACCTCTCCATAGTTGCCCATAGAAACCACGCTGTGAGAAAAGTTCTATCATGAATACTCATTCATGATGGGCTGATTTTAAGTATTCATTTGTTGTGATATTCTTCTACACGGGGGTCAAATGGAATAATTCAGGTACCAGGAAGAGGGGTATTTCATGTCAGAGATTGCAAGACAACATTTGACGTAAGATATGGGACTGGCACTTAAGTTTCATCTATCCATGTTGAAGCTCAGTCCTGGCTGCTGCTAAATCATATTTTCTACATAATACCCTTCTCTCTATCAAACCTTTGCTTTCTCAATCCCTGATCCCACTAAACTGTCTCTTTCTCACTTTAGATGCCTCTGGCACAATAGAGGTGTCACTGTAGATCTCTCATGCTGACTTTTTAGCACACACACACACACACAGCCTTTTCATCAGGCTCCCACAGTTCAGACTCACAGGGATGCCTTTGTGTGACACCTCCGATTCGACATTTCCCAAAGATTTACAGTTTTTGGTTACACTCCTCCCCCTCTCCCACAGTCTCTTTCTCTCTCTCCCTCTCCCCCGCTGATTCTATCTGTCTCCAGTTTGCACACACTAGTGTTTCCCATAGGATTTGTTTTCAGTACTGGTGGGTGTTCCCATAGACTTCCAGTCATTAAGCCAACAACTACCCATTTAAAAGCGTGTCTCGCCAGGAAAAAATAAGTGTATGTGTATATTTGCATACATACGTGTATATATAATATATATGTATATACAGTTTAAGTCATAAGTTTACATACACTTAGGTTGGAGTCATTAACCTGTTTTTCAACCACTCCACAAATTTATTGTTAACAAACTATAGTTTTGGCAGGTCGGTTAGGACATCTACTTTTTGCGTGACACAAGTAATTTTTCCAACAATTGTTTACAGGCAGGTTATTTCACTTATAATTCACTGTGTCACAATTGCAGTTGGTCAGAAGTTTACATAGACTAAGTTGACTGTGCCTTTAACCTGAAAGGCCGCTCAGCAAGGAAGAAGCCACTGCTCAAAAACCACCATAATAAAGCCAGACTACGGTTTGCAACTGCACATGGGGACAAAGATCGTACTTTTTGGAGAAATGTTCTCTGGTCGATGAAATAAAAATGTAACTGTTTGGCTATAATGACCATCCAACGAAGTCAAGGTATTGGAGTGGCCATCATAAATCCCCGACCTCAATCCTATAGAAAATTTGTGGGCAGAACTGAAAAAGCATGTGTGAGCAAGGAGGCCAACAAACCCGACTCTGTTACACCAGCTCTGTCAGGAGGAATGAGCCAAAATTCACCCAACTTATTGTGGGAAGGCTACCGAAAACATTTGACTCAAGTTAAACAATTTCAAGGCAATGCTACCAAATACTAATTGAGTGTATGTAAACTTCTGACCCACTGGGAATGTGATGAAAGAAAGAAATAATAAATTCTCTCTACTATTATTCTGACATTTCACATTCTTAAAATAAGATGGAATTTTTTGAATTGTGAAAAAGTGAGTTTAAATGTATTTGGCTATGTAAACTTCAGACTTCAACTGTACGTGTGTGTATACAGCTATATATAAACTCAGCAAAAAAGAAACGTCTTCTCACTGTCAACTGCGTTTATTTTCAGCAAACTGAACATGTGTAAATATTTGTATGTCATGCTGGAGGGTCATGTCAGGATGAGCCTGCAGGAAGGGTACCACATGAGGGAGGAGGATGTCTTCCCTATAATGCACAGCGTTGAGATTGCCTGAAATGACGACAAGCTCAGTCCGATGATGCTGTGACACACTGCCCCAGAACATGACGGACCCTCCACCTCCAAATCAATCCCGTTCCAGAGTACAGGCCTCGGTGTAACGCTCATTCCTTCAACGATAAACACAAATCCGACCATCACCCCTGGTGAGACAAAACCCAGACTCATCGGTGAAGAGCACTTTTTGCCCGTCCTGTCTGGTCCAGCGACGGCAGGTTTGTGCCCATAGGCGACGTTGTTGCCAGTGATGTCTGGTGAGGACCTGCATTACAACAGTCCTACAAGCCCTCAGTCCAGCCTCTCTGTCTATTTTGGACAGTCTGAGCACTGATGGAGGGATTGTTCCTGGTGGAACTAGGGCAGTTGTTGCCATCCTGTACCTGTCCCGCAGCTGTGATGTTCAGATGTGCCGATCCTGTGCAGGTGTTGTTACACTGAGAGGATGATCAGCTGTCCGTCCTGTCTACCTGTAGCGCTGTCTAAGGCATCTCACAGTACGGACATTGCCATTTATTGACCTGGCCAGATCTGCAGTCCTTATGCCTCCTTGCAGCATGCAATATCTAAATACAGTTGAAGTCTGAAATGTACATACACCTTAGCAAACTACATTTAAACTCAGGATGAACCAGACTTGTGGAGGTCTATAATTTGTTTTCTGAGGTCTTGGCTGATTTCTTTAGATTTTCTCATGATGTCAAGCAAAGAGGCACTGAGTTTAAAGGTAGGCCTTGAAATGCATCCACAGGTACACCACCAATTGACTAAAATGGTCAATTAGCCTATGAGAAGCTTCTAAAGCCATGACATAATTTTCTGGAATTTCCAAAGCTGTTTAAAGATAGTCAACTTAGTCTATGTAAACTTCTGACCCACTGGAATTATAAGTGAAATAATCTGTCTGTAAACAATTGTTGGAAAAATTACTTGTCATGCACAAAGTAGATGTCCTAACCGACTTGCCAAACCTATAGTTTGTTAACAAGAAATTTGTGGAGTGGTTAAAAAAGTTATGACTCCAACCTAAGTGTATGTCAACTTCTTATTTCAACTGTAGGTGTACAGCAGCCCATTATCAGCAACCATCACTCCTGTGTTCCAATGGCACATTGTGTTTGCTAATTCAAGTTGATCATTAGAAAACCCTTTTGCAATTATGTTAGCACAGCTGAAAACTGTTGTGCTGATTTAAAGAAACAATAAAACTGTACTTCTTTAGACTGGTTGAGTATCTGGAGCATCAGCATTTGTGGGTTCGATTACAGGCTCAAAATGGCCAGAAACAAAGAATTTTCTTCTGAACTCGTCAGTCTTTTCTTGCTCTGAGAAATGAGGGCTATTCCATGTGAGAAATTGCCAAGATGCTCGCCTTCTAGGCATTGTTCTTCTGTCCAGTGTCTGTTTATTTTGCCCATCTTCATCTTTTATTTTTATTGGCCAGTCTGAGATATGGCTTTTTCTTTGCAACTCTGCCTAGAAGGCCAGCATCCCGGAGTCGCCTCTTCACTGTTGACGTTGAGACTGGTGTTTTACGGGCACTATTTAATTAAGCTGCCAGTTGAGGACTTGTGAGGCATCTGTATCTCAAACTAGACACACTAATGTACTTGTCCTCTAGCTCAGGCCTCCCACTCCTCTTTCTGTTCTGGTTAGGGCCAGTTTGCGCTGTTCTGTGAAGGGAGTAGTACACAGCGTTGTTCGAGATCTTCAGTTGAGGACTTGTGAGGAGTCTGTTTCTCAAACTGGCAATTTCTTGCATGGAATAGCCTTCATTTCTCAGAACATGAAAAGACTGACGAGTTGCTGAGGAAAGTCCTTTGTTTCTGGCCATTTTGAGCCTGTAATCGAACCTGGAAATGGCAGGTTTCAACAGGTATGCCTTGGTAAAAGTTAATTTGTGGAATTTCTTTCTTAATGCATTTGAGCCAATCAGTTGTGTTGTGACAAGGTAGGGGTGGTATACTATTGGTAAAAGACCAAGTCTATATTATGGTAAGAAATGCTCAAATAAGCAAAGAGAAACGACAGTCCATTACTTTAAGACATGAAGTTCAGTCAATCCGTTAAATTTCAAGTGCAGTCGCAAAAACCATCAAGCGCTATGATGAAACTGGCTCTCATGAGGACCGCCAGAGTTACTTTTCCTGCAGAAGATAAGTTCATTAGAGTTAACTGCACCTCAGATTATAGCCCAAATAAATGCTTCACGGAGTTCAAGTAACAGAAACATCTCTACTGTTCAGAGGAGACCGCGTGAATCAGGCCTTCATGGTCAAATTGCTGCAAGGAAACCACTACTAAAGGACACCAATAAGGAGAGGAGACTTGCTTGGGCCAAGAAACACGAGCGATGGACATTAGACCAGTGGAAATCTGTCATTTTGGTCTGAGTCCACATTTTTGATTTTGGGTTCCAACAGCCATGTCATTGTGAGATGCAGATTAGGTGACCGGATGATCTCCTCGTATGTGGTTCCCACCGTGAAGCATGGAGGTGGTGTGGTGGTGCTTTGCTGGTAACACTGTCTGTTATTTATTTAGAATTCAAGGCACACTTAACCAGCATGGCTACCACAGCATTCTGCAGCGATACGCCTTCCCATGTGCTTTGTGGGCCAATCATTTGTTTTTCAACAGGACAATGACCCAACACACCTCCAGGCTTTGTAAGGGCTATTTGACCAAGAAGGAGTGGGATGGAGAGCTGCATCAGATGACCTGGCCTCCACAATCACCTGACCTCAACCCGTTTGGGATGAGTTGAACTGCAACAGTTTGAAAGATTTTACTGAGTTACAGTTCATATAAGGAAATCAGTCAATTGAAATAAATTCATTAGGCCTTAATCTATGGATTTGACATGACTGGGCAGGGGTGCAGCCATGGGTGGGCCTGGGAGGGCATAGGCCCACCCACTTGGGAGCTGTGATTGTGAGGCCGGTTGGATATACTGCCAAATTCTCTAAAATGACATTGGAGGCAGTTTATGGTAGAGAAATTAACATTTATTTCTCTGGCAGCAGCTCTGGTGGATATTCCTGCAGCCAGCATGCCAATTGCAATCTCCCTCAACTTGTGGCGTTTTGACATCTGTGGCATTGTGTTGTGACAAAACTGCACATTTTAAAGTGGCCCTTCATTGTCCACAACACAAGTTGCACCTGTATAATGATCATGCTGTTTAATCAGCTTCTTGACATGCCAGACCTGTCAGGTGGATGAATTATCTTGGCACAGGAGAAATGCTCACCAACAGGGCTGTAAATAAAATTTTATTTCAGCTCATGAAACATGTTGCATTTTATTTTTGTTCATATATCGATAGATACGTAATGTCTTTGCAATAATCTTGTTTCAACATAAATCTGTTGTTCTCTCTCTTCTGATTGCCCCCCCACCTTTGTAATCTTTATACCTCTGTGTTTTGATTATGTGGCCAGTTGTGATTGCGGCTCTAAAACAGGCCTTCGTTGTAAATTTTCTCTTAACCAGTTGGGGGCGCCAGACTCCCCATGCAGATGGCAGAGGCGTTCAAGCCAATCAGCAGGCTAAACAGAACCAGGTCCAAACTACCGCGTTGTTGTTTTTATGGCCTGTAATTGCTGTGTTGTTGACGACGAATACGACGTCGTCTCATAAAAGCGTAATCTAGTCTTTATGCCACCATAGATCATAGTACATTGCCAGCTGCATGCAACCCAAGCAGGTTCCTCATCTGGACCGGGGTGTGACCGTGGGGCTGAATCTTAAATGATCCCTATTCCCTATGTAGTGCATTACTTTCAGCCCTATGGGGCTCTGACCAAAAGTAGTGCACTATATAGGGAGTAGGGTGCCATTTCAGATGCATCGCAGTCTTTCAGGGGTTCAGACAGCTTGCTAGGATTATTAATGAATAGAGAGCACCAGCTGTACTTCAACCCAATCAACTAGCCGTAACTGTAGAATATGCTACAACATGTTTGTTTTGTTTTCTAACTGTGTGATCTAACGACTTTGATTTGAATTTAGATGTTTTTCTGGTTGGTTTAAACTGCATTTAGTTTTCTTGTTTTATGCACTTTTATACCATTGCCTTTATACCATTTGCCTTTTGACTGAGCATTAATGGTTTTGTTGCATTGGCTAACTTTTTTTAAAATATGCTTATTCCTTTTTGAGAGAAAGAAGCTGACTTGAGAATGACCATCTGTCATTATTTAATTTATTCTTATCTTTCTCTTCGGTAGGATGAGATGTCAAATGCTAACCGTGGAGGCTCCAAGTCCAACCCACCTATGTCTCCTAAAGGGGGCTCCAAGTCGGGGACCCCCATGTCCAGCCAAGGAGCAGGCTCCAAAATGTCTTCTCAAGAAGAGTCCAAATTCAGTACCCCTATTTCATCTCAAGGGGTGGACTCAAAGTCGGTTACCCCAATGTCCAGTCAAGGGGGCGGGTCTATGTCGGCCACTCCCATGTCTACTTCTGCGTCTGATGTTGCCATGGCATCTGTGGGCACACCCCACCAGGAAGAGTTAGAGGAACTGAGCGAGGGTCTGAACAGGAACCTGGACAGAAGCGACAGGAAGCCAGAGAACATCAGCAGTAAGAACACCACAGTACAGGAGGGACAGGACTCCGAGCTGAGAGGAGCAGGAGTCAGAGGAGGGTCAGGACCTCTCACAGGTCAGTACTGTAGTTCCAGGGCATAAACTGAGAACATGGGGATTGGCTATGTTGGGGGACTTGGATTTTGTTACATTAGAAAACCTACTAAAATGTGTTTGGCATCACATTGGCCTCACCACTGTATTCACCATGTCAAACGTACCCGTTTGTCCCAGAAGGTTAGTACTCTAACATGTTATTCCATCTCCTCTACAGACGCAGCAGATGATAACACTGAGTCATCAGAGGTGCAGTCCATCATAGAGTCCACTCCTGAACTGGACATGGACCTCAGTGGCTACAAAGACGCCAGGTAGGGTCAACAGGAACTAGTGTTTCTATCTCCATCTCTGCATCTCTATCCTGAACACTCAATCATCATTTATCTGTCAAACTGTACAGACAATCGCTTCCAGCTTGGTCCTTACAGCCGGATATGAAAACAAACACTTTATTTCATGATGCAGTGTATTGAAGCTGTGGTCACTCAGATGACCTCCCGCTCTCTCCCTCCCCCCATCCATCTCTCCCCCTTCCACCTCCCTCCTCCCATCCCTCTCTCCAGTACTCCTTCTAAAGGAGTAGGTATAGAAAATATGGCGTTCGACAGGAACACAGAGTCTTTGTTTGCGGAGCTGTCCTCGGCAGGACCCGACATGGGAGTAGACATAGCAGACATGGACGAGGGGGCCGACCTGCTCGGTAAGACACGTCCCCTGTAGACACTTGCCGCTCACCTATTCCAAGACCATCATCTCATACCCACACCTTGGGTAAATCTGGAAAACTTTACCTCAGTCCCAAATGAATGGCAAAAACTCAACTGGCACTTGTGTGTACTTGCCATATATACTAGGATGAACTCGCCTTTCTACAGAAAATATTTACTATTTCTCCCCCTTCACATTAACTTTATTTCCATACTGCATACTTCATCTCATTATTTCATATTTTCCTGGTTCTTCTCTTCAGATGAGTTTTCTGGTGTGTATCAACCATTCCATTCACACCCCTTGCATTTTCTCCCTTATCACCCTCTCCCTAGTTCTCCCTTTTTAGCTTCCAAACTATGACTAAAATATACAGTGGGTCTCCCTTTTAGTGAGGTTGTAGGTTAGGTGTTCTTTAGGCTGTATATTGACCTGGTGGAGTCCCCATAGAGTCAAGTCGTGCTGTAAGACGATCTTGTCAAGTTAATCAGTTTTGTTTTCTACCCCACATTGCCAGCATGGGTGTCAGACTCAGACCTTAACTTTCTTGGTAAGACTGAAGGAATGTGTGTATCATGTTGTTTTATATCGTTCCATTTTAGACTGGAGGAATTCCCATTTCTTATTAAAAATGTTTCCTTTTCATCCCTCCTTTTCCCCGAAGGTATGGGTCGTGAAGTGGAGCACCTCATCCATGAGAACACTCAGCTGCTGGAGACCAAGTAAGGCGTGTTTTCAAATCACCTGCATCCATGCTCAAGAAATCAATGGAACATTATTAAATTGCCAGAGCAAGAATGTCCCACGTTGTGTAGTAAATTCACACTACTGCCACCTTCTGTTCACAGAGGGATATGGCTTTCGTCAAAGAGTTCACCTAGCGCAGTGTTTCTGAATCCTGGTCCTGGAATCAACGGGGTGCACATTTCTGTTTTTATCCTAGCACTAAACACCCAATTCCATTAATCAAAGTTTTGATTATGAGTTGATTATAGTGGAATCAGGTGTGTAATGCTAGGACAAAAACAGAAATGTGCACCCTTTGGGTCCCCAGGACCAGGATGCAGAAACAGTGGCCCAGAGAAAGTTGGTGTAGGGCCTAATGATCATGCTGACTAATCTCTGTCCTCACGGTTGCGTCAGAAATGCGTTGAATGTGGTGAAGAATGACCTGATAGCGCGTGTAGATGAGCTGTCGTGTGAGAAGGAGGTGTTGCAGGGAGAGCTGGAGGCTGTGACTCAGGCCAAGACTAGACTGGAGGAGAAGAACAAGGAGCTAGAGGAGGAACTCAGGAGGTCAGTCTTTACTCTGCCTTCCTTCTCTCTGTCTGTTTGTTCCCCTGTTGAGATTAATATGGGATCCCCAGGCATCTCTGTGTGTTCATCTCAAGCATGTGTGTGTCTGGTGTGTGTGTTCATCTCCGGTATGTGTGTCCCCGATGTGTGTTCATCACATGGTGTGTTTCTCTCTTAGGGTTCGGGTGGCAGAGGAAGACAAAGTGAAGACCAAGAGTGAGGAAGATGTGAGTTTGTGTGTGTGAGTTGTTTGTGTGTGTGAGTTGTTTGTGGAAGTGTCTAATGAGGGTGCTGATACCACTCCTGGCAGGCGGATGTTCCCACGGCTCAGAGGAAGAGGTTCACCAGGGTAGAGATGGCCAGAGTCCTCATGGAGAGGAACCAGTACAAGGAGAGACTGATGGAGCTACAGGAAGCTGTACGATGGACAGAGATGATACGGTGAGAAGAGGGAGAGGGAGGAGGGGAGTCTTGTAACTAAGAGCCAATTTATGCTTGATTCAAAAAGGCTTCGTATGGATGATGTGACGCAGGTGCGGAGCCTCCGGAGGCATGCAGAGGCCAAATTTAGTGCCACTGTGGGCCTCCCAAATTTTGTAACAATGCGGAGGGCTCCGTATAGCTCCACATTGACAGGATTGGTTGACGGTTGGTGGCGGCTGGAGGTCCTGTATAAACATAAACTCACTTGATGACAGCTCTGCTCAAAACCTCTGCACTGCTCTGTGAAGCGCAAGAAGTATGAATGCCCTGACTTCTGCAGAGGCCGCATGACCGCCAATGCAGACATCGGATTGACCAAGCAGCGCCTTTTAAAGCTGAGCTACTCCAAAATAAAGTGATGCATATTGAAGAGTTTTTGTCTTCTGTGTTCCACCCACACATTGTTCTTATTGATAAACATGCACCCCTTCTAGTGCGTTCCGTCTTTGGCGACTCTAGCTAGTTGAGTAACAAGATCGTTTTTGTCTCAGCTGAATAGTGATGACTCCATGAAATATGTTGTTATCTTCCCTCAGAGCATCTAGAGAGAACCCTGCCGCCGCAGACAAGAAGAAATCCAGCATCTGGCAGTTGTAAGATTCCCTCCTTTTTTACCACCCCTCCTTTTTCTACTTCCCCTCCTTTTTCACCACCCCTCCTTTTTCTACTTCCCCTCCTTTATCACCACCCCTCCTTTTTCTACTACCCCTCCTTTTTCTACTACCCCTCCTTTTCTACTACCCCTCCTTTTTCTACTACCCCTCCTTTTTTTCTACTACCCCTCCTTTATCACCACCCCTCCTTTTTCACCACCCCTCCTTTTTCACCACCCCTCCTTTTTCACCACCCCTCCTTTTTCACCACCCCTCCTTTTTCACCACCCCTCCTTTTTCTACTACCCCTCCTTTTCTACTACCCCTCCTTTTTCTACTACCCTCCTTTATCACCACCCCTACTTTTCACCACCCCTCCTTTTTCACCACCCTCCTTTTTCACCACCCCTCCTTTTTCACCACCCCTCCTTTTCACCACCCCTCCTTTTTCACCACCCCTCCTTTTTCACCACCCCTCCTTTTTCTACTAACACTCCCTTTTCTACTACCCCTCCTTTTTCTACTACCCCTCCTTTTTCTACTACCCCTCCTTTTTCTACTACCCCTCCTTTTTCTACTACCCCTCCTTTTCACCACCCCTCCTTTTCACCACCCCTCCTTTTTCTACCTCCCTCCTTTTTCTACTTCCCCTCCTTTTTCTACTTCCCCTCCTTTTCTACTACCCCTCCTTTTTCTACTACCCCTCCTTTTTCTACTACCCCTCCTTTTTCTACTACCCCTCCTTTTTCTACTACCCCTCCTTTTCTACTTCCCTCCTTTATCACCACCCCTCCTTTTCACCACCCCTCCTTTTCACCACCCCTCCTTTTCACCACCCCTCCTTTTTCACCACCCCTCCTTTTTCACCACCCCTCCTTTTTCTACTAACACTCCCTTTTCTACTTCCCCTCCTTTTTCTACTTCCCCTCCTTTTTCTACTACCCCTCCTTTTCTACTACCCCTCCTTTTCTACTACCCCTCCTTTTTCTACTACCCCTCCTTTTTCTACTACCCCTCCTTTTTCTACTTCCCTCCTTTATCACCACCCTCCTTTTCACCACCCCTCCTTTTCACCACCCCTCCTTTTTCACCACCCCTCCTTTTTCACCACCCCTCCTTTTTCACCACCCCTCCTTTTTCTACTAACACTCCCTTTTCTACTAACACTCCCTTTTCTACTAACACTCCCTTTTCTACTAACACTCCCTTTTCTACTAACACTCCCTTTTCTACTAACACTCCCCTTTCTACTAACACTCCCTTTTCTACTAACACTCCCTTTTCTACTAACACTCCCTTTTCTACTAACACTCCCTTTTCTACTAACACTCCCTTTTCTACTAACACTCCCTTTTCTACTAACACTCCCTTTTCTACTAACACTCCTTTCTATCTAATTTTCTTTACTCTTTTCTTTTTTGTCTCTGCTTTTTTTGTATTATCTTTGTATTTCTCCGTACACTCCTCATCTCAGGGGTGTCATACCATACCTGAAGCTAAAGTCACTACGATGATTGTTGACCATCATTGATTCTGTTTTCCCCTTTTTGTTTTCAATTTTGTCTTTATTATATATATATTTATTTACATCGCGTTTTGATCTCCAGCGTGTAGGTAAACCTTTGCCATGCTAAGTGTCTTCTTGAATCTGGTTTTCAACAAACAACATTAACAAAACATGCAGGGAGTGCCTGCCTGATCAGGGAATGGCTTTTTACTTCAAGTGACATTTTGTTTTCATTTAAATTCGGAGTGAGCTCACATTTTTTGAAAACTCCTAAGGAAAACCAACACTTATCCTCTTTGTCAAAAGTTTTGAATACGATTCACCTACAAACAGAAGGTGTGTGTACCTAGTACGCATATGAAATGTATTTAACTTAAATGTCTTGTAAATAGCCATTTCCTAATACAGGCTCTCCCTGTTGAGTTTCAGTAGGAATGGCTATGGTGTGTGGTTAATTTATGAATGACATGTATTGTTGGAGAGCGGTGTAATGCATCTGGCTAATAATTTACTTATATTTTAGGCAGAGGGTAAAGCATTTATTTGTTGAAGAGGCGGTGTGTGCGTGAAATGTTAAATGCATGTTTATTGATGAAGAAATCCCTTGTCTTTCCTGTTGCCCTCTGGTCCCTCTGTCTCTGTTATCATGCCTGTGGTTGTTGTTGTTTGTCATATGTGTGCAGGAGGTGTGTTGGGATGTGGGAGGGTGTGTGTGATGGGGTTGTGATGAGAAACTGGGCATACGGTGGAATAGATGGTTGTATTCCAGAGTCAGGTGCAGTATGCCATCTGTGATTGGACAGATTTCTGAATTGACAGACTGAGGTTGTTACCAAAAGGGAAGGCTATTTTCTGCTATATGGAGAGGGTCATGAAGTCTGTTTTGACCTGATGGACTGTAGATATTTGATCTTAAACAGAAAGAATCCTGATATTTTTGGATCTAGCCTTATCTCACTCTTACTTAACAAGCGTTGTCTAGAGCTGGGATTAGCAGTAATAGTTTGTAACTTTTGTTGTGTTCTGTGTTGACATACTAACTGCCTGGTTCATGTTACAGTATTAACCAATGCATTCCCTGCTCTCCCAACCCCTGTAAAATTGCTGAGTGGAGACTGGCTCGCTGTTAAACCCTTCTTTTGGTCATTGGTGTAGTCTTGGGGGTGGAGGGGTGTAAATCAACCCTTGATTTGAATATTTATCCCTTAAACCCTGCCGCTGCTGCTTTGTCCACCCCTCTATATGTGTCTCTGTCTGCTCTTTCTTTCTATCTTCTCCATCCCTGTATCCCTCTCTCCATCCCTCCCTCCGTCCTCCAGTTTCAGCCGGTTGTTCAGTTCAAGTGGTGGAGCAGCTAAGAAGCCGGCCGAGGCGGCTCCAGTCAATGTAAAGTACAACGCCCCCTCGTCCCAGGTCCAGCCCTCCGTGAAGAAGAGGAGCGCAGCGCTGCAACAACTACCCAGTGACAAGAGCAAGGCCTTCGACTTCCTCAATGAGGAGTGAGTGTTGGAGACATCTACTCATCTCTCCATTCACTCATGATCCACCCAATTATTAATGCACCCTTTCACTCATCGAGGATTTAATCCTCCTTTGGCCCCACCTCCATGCCCCCATCTGTTCTGTTTATTTATCTATCTATGCCAGATTGTGTGTCCAGAATAGATGGGTTTTTTTTTTTATGCATCTCCCCGTTCAGGTCTGAGGCAGGCAACATGGTGTCTCGTAGGGAGCAGAAGAGAGCCCAGTACAGACAGGTGAAAGCCCACGTTGAGAAGGAAGAGGACGGCCGGGTACAGGCCTATGGGTGGAGCCTGCCACAGAAATTCAAGGTAGTTCAAGTCTCTTTGTGGATTACTTAATATGGCTGACTTTTAATATAAGTTAGGTTAAGCGACTCCAGGTATTTTGACCACACAATTTTATTTTACAGGTGGCCAACGGTGGTCAGACGTCCGAGAACAAGATGAAGAATCTACCTGTACCGGTCTACCTCCGACCACTGGATGAGAAAGATGCTACCATGAAGGTGTGTATACCAAAGTATGTGAGCTAGAGCGGAGCGTGCCCAATTTGACTGGTGCGTGGAGTGAGTTTCCCAAAGGCTGGCGCTTCGGCCTTCTCGCCCGCTCCAGTAGCGCTCACTTCACAAGCTCAGGCCATGCCCAGCCCAGCATGCATTTGTAGTTTATTTGTGTGCTGCTAATAGCCCTTGCTTTAGTTTCTGTCATCTAGTATGCTAAATATTTTCATAATGAAACTGATAAAACACACAGGTGCAAAATCAGGTGACTTACAAAGATGAAAAGGTCCAAGCACAAGAGAGGGCAGGGCGTGTGGTAATGTAGTGCCCACAACTAAAGAATCATTATGGGGTCAGGAAAGACTGGTATCCCGAAAGTACTTAGTACGTGTACATACTAACAGAAAGGAACGAGGTGAGTAGCTAGCTGTGTCATTGTTGCAAAGTATTTATAAACTAAAAATCACATCTCTTTAAGTTTTGTTCATTTTTGTTCTATTATTTATACAATAGGCCATCATTGATTTTGTCCCAATAGGCCAGGCATATTGCCTCTTTCAAGGAGCTTTATCTGTTTTGATAGGGTTGTTTTACCTAAAATCCTTTTTGGCCTACCTACAAAAACAATAAACTCATTCCTGCCCAACCTGGCAAGAACGGCCCAAAAGGTGTTTAGCGTCCCCAGTGGCTCTGCAAGTGCTTAGAGGGTATTCTCCACTGCTGACCTGTTCTCCAGGCACCATCACATGAGCCTGAAGTCACAGACTGGTCAAACTCATGTTTCTAAAAGTGAATTCAAATGCACTGTAGACTGAGCCTAATAAGGCATTGTTTGTTTAATTTGTAATGAATTCTAAGTAAGTCACAGCATATATATGCAATGTATAGAATAGAATGATTTAATGTGTTGGGTTGTAGTTTGAAATACTTTCTAAACTAGCTCCCTGTCTGGCTCCTGAGCTATTTAGATTGTTTATATGCTGTTTAATATGACATGTAGCCTATTTGAAATGATGAGCACTTCTTACATTCATATTTTCATGTTTATTCAAATACTTTTCCTTCAGGTCATATGGGGTTTGATTTCAATACTTCAAAACAAAATGGTAGGTCTGGGTAGTCACAAAAATATGAGTGGTTTTTAGCAGAGCAGTAGGAAAGGACCGCTCAGCTCCGCTCACAAACTGGTCTGTACACCTATTCTTACCTTGTATGTCTCTCTATATATAGGGACATATTGCTAACTGTGTGTCTCCCTCCCGTAGCTGTGGTGTGCTGTAGGTGTGAACCTGTCAGGGGGTAAGACTCGTGACGGGGGGTCAATAGTAGGAGCCAGTGTGTTCTACAGTGACCTGACCAGCCCTGGTCCTGAGAGCCGTTGCAGGAAGACAGGATCACAGAGCAGTCTGGACAAACTGGACCAGGACCTGAAGGTACATATACACAACACATATGGTCAGCCAGCACACTCACACACACACATGTGCTCATACAATACAGGCACGCTCATACAATACAGGCACGCTCATACAATAAAGGCACGCTTATACAATACAGGCACGCTCATACAATACTTGTGTGGTGTAGGAGCAGGAGAAGGAGCTGCATCACCAGGAGGAGCTGTCCTCTCTGGTCTGGATCTGTACCAGTACTCAGGCCACCACGAAGGTCATCGTCATCGATGCCAACCAGCCTGGGAACGTCCTGGAGAACTTCTTAGTCTGCAACTCCCACGTCCTCTGCATGGCCAGCGTGCCAGGTCTGTGTTTGTGTGCGTTTTTACATGAGCACTCAAGACCCAGCAAAATATGTATATTTATTTTGATTGTAGCTAACCATAACATGTTTGTACACGTTTTTATATGGTGGTCTTGGGTGTATATGTGCTTGCGTGTGTGTCAGGTGCTAGAGAGACTGACTACCCGGCAGGGGAGGAGGTACCCCATAACCCGGAGGCGGGGTCAGGTGCTGAGGGCGGGACTCTCGAAGCCAGCACAACCAGTAGTGGCTCAGGGGGCGAAGCTGGAGTGCTGGCAGGGATCAATGTGGTTGGCTGCTCTACTGAGGGGGCGGTGGCTACCCCCCAGACAGCAAGCCCAGAGAATGAGACCGACACAGGTAAGAGATGTCCCTCTGAAGTTTCTACTGATCTAGTCACACTGGACTGATGTGCCGAGTTGGTGGATACTTTGCTAGTTCCAGAGGTGGGTGATTGCTGGGTTTGCTAGCTCGACGAGAGGTCATGGACCCGGACGAACCCGAGAACAATCAGACCGGAACCCGAATGGAACCTAGACCCGATTGGACCAGAGTGACAAAAACGTTATGTTTATCAGCCAAGTTGGTCTACTGGTTAACAAGTAGGTCTTTAGATGTCGACTAGGCCTTCTGTAAGTTAATACATTCACCTTATTAGCATAAAATAAATATGCTATAGTCTATGCAGAGCTGTGGTTAGGTCCATTCAGTCTGTCAGCTGTAGGTACGTAGACCGAGACCCGATGACAATCAAACAGGACCCGACCCGGTCCCGAGGGACAAGTTACGACTGTCGGGTATATCAGGCCCACTCGGAACAGTGAAGACCTCTAAACTAAACCCTTTCACCCCACTTTCTCCATGGAATGATCCGCTGAATTCCTAGGTCTACCCTACAGGGTTATAGAAACATGTGATTTGGGCTATTGGTTCCCAAATGGGATTCCCGGTCCATTTAAAAAGTAGCCTACTCTTCTTCTCTCTCCCTCCTCCCTGTGTAGACTTCAAGGCTGCAGAGGAGGCTACTGAAGCTACAGAGGTCAGTGCAGGTCCCGCAGGTCCGGAGCATGACTTAAGTCAGAGGGGAGTCTACACTGAACATGTCTTCACTGACCCTCTGGGTGTTCAGAGTACTAGCCCTGGGAAGTCGCCAGCCAACTACACACAGAGGTATGGACAAACACACACACACACGGACAAACAAAAACACACACACAAACACGCATTATACATACTGTTTCCATTCTCAGGGAGTCTGATCTGGTAAAGGATGGTGTGAGCTCCAACCCTAACTTAGAGGAACAGGACCTGATGAGAGAAGAAGCCCAGAAGATGAGCAGTGTTTTACCCACCATGTGGCTGGGGGCACAGAACGGATGGTGAGACGCCAATCTGCTAATTAATCAATCAGATCTGTTTATCAATCTCATATTGATCTCATCAGTCAAACGTGTCTGTGTGTGTGTGTGTGTGTGTGTGTGTGTGTGTGTGTGTGTCAGTGTGTACGTGCACTCGTCAGTGGCCCAGTGGAGGAAGTGTCTCCACTCTATAAAGCTGAAGGACTCTGTCCTGGGCATCGTCCATGTGAAGGGGAGAGTGTTGGTGTCTCTGGCTGATGGAACACTGGCTATCTTCCACAGAGGAGTGGGTAAGGCTGACGTGTTTCCATATGCTTTCTTACATTTGTTTGTGTGTCCGTTGATCTACTTGAATCCCATATAAGGGGATTCACCTGTTTTTGCTTTGTCATTATGGGTATTGTGTGTAGATTGAGGGTGGGGGAAAAAATAAAAGATTTAATGCATTTTAGAATAAGGCTGTAACATAACAGTGGACAAAGTCAAGGGGTCTGAATACTTTCTGATTGCACTGTATATGCTGGTGCTAAACCCCACCCCTTCCCCTCCAGATGGTCAGTGGGATCTGACCAACTACCACCTGTTAGACCTGGGCAGACCCCACCACTCTATCCGCTGTATGACAGTGGTTCACGACAAGGTCTGGTGTGGCTTCAGGAACAAGATCTACGTTGTCCAGCCCAAAGCCATGAAGATAGAGGCATGTCTGACACACACACGGAATCATGCAGGCTCAGACGGACTGACTCTCATTCTAAACACACAGGCTCAGACGGACTGACTCGCATTCTAAACACACAGGCTCAGACGGACTGACTCGCATTCTAAACACACAGGCTCAGACGGACTGACTCGCATACTAAACACACAGGCTCAGGCGGACTGACTCGCATTCTAAACACACAGGCTCAGACGGACTGACTCGCATTCTAAACACACAGGCTCAGACGGACTGACTCGCTTTCTAAACACAGGCTCAGACGGACTGACTCGCATACTAAACACACAGGCTCAGACGGACTGACTCGCATACTAAACACACAGGCTCAGACGGACTGACTCGCATACTAAACACACAGGCTCAGACGGACTGACTCGCATACTAAACACACAGGCTCAGACGGACTGACTCGCATACTAAACACAGGCTCAGACGGACTGACTCGCATACTAAACACAGGCTCAGACGGACTGACTCGCGTACTAAACACACAGGCTCAGGCGGACTGACTGACTCGCGTACTGAACACACAGGCTCAGGCGGACTGACTGACTCGCGTACTGAACACACAGGCTCAGGCGGACTGACTCGCGTACTGAACACACAGGCTCAGGCGGACTGACTCGCGTACTGAACACAGTCTCAGGCGGACTGACTCGCGTACTGAACACACAGTCTCAGGCGGACTGACTCGCGTACTGAACACACAGTCTCAGGCGGACTGACTCGCGTACTGAACACACAGTCTCAGGCGGACTGACTCGCGTACTGAACACACAGTCTCAGACGGACTGACTCGCGTACTGAACACACAGTCTCAGACGGACTGACTCGCGTACTGAACACAGTCTCAGACGGACTGACTCGCGTACTGAACACAGTCTCAGACGGACTGACTCGCGTACTGAACACAGTCTCAGACGGACTGACTCGCGTACTGAACACAGGCTCAGACGGACTGACTCGCGTGCTGAACACACAAGTCTAACCATCCACAGATTATAGTTGTAACCCTCCTCTCCTTTTCCATCCTCTCTCATCTCTCTCCCCCCATAGAAGTCATTTGATGCCCACCCCCGTAAGGAGAGCCAGGTGAGACAGCTGGCGTGGGATGGAGATGGTATCTGGGTGTCGATCCGACTGGACTCTACTCTGAGACTGTTCCACGCCCACACACACCAACACCTGCAGGATGTCGACATAGAACCCTACGTCAGCAAGATGCTGGGTGAGGAACCCAGGGCATTTAAACACCTGTTGTTGTGTTCTATGCTTCTAATGCAACTTGTTTGAGTTTGTGTGTCCTCGTTAGCTGATTAATATGGAACAGGGATTCATGGCGTTAGAAAGCCCAAGTCACGTACAGGAAATATAGACCCGTACTTCATTATTTTATTTTCTTAATAATGAGTCATGTTGATCTCCCTCAGGTACGGGGAAGCTGGGCTTCTCGTTTGTCAGGATCACAGCTCTCATGGTGTCCTGTAACCGTCTCTGGGTCGGCACTGGCAATGGAGTCATCATCTCTATACCTCTCACTGACAGTAAGGGGAAGTAATGCATCTCTCTCTCATCACCGTCTCTTTGCCCATCTCTTTCCCCTCTATGTAATTATTCATGTATCTCTCATCCCTCCATCTATTCACCCTTTCTCTATTTAATGATTCATCTCTCTCTCGCTCGGTCTCTAGCCAATAAGGTGACGGCGGGGCCAGGTAAACCTGGTGGAACAATCTGTGTGTATGGTGATGAGAACAGTGACAAGGTGACAGCTGGAACCTCTGTACCCTTCTGCTCCATGGCTCACGCTCAGCTCTGTTTCCATGGTCACCGAGATGCCGTCAAGTTCTTCACGGCTGTCCCAGGTAGTTTCACTTCTCTTCCCTCTCTTCTTCTCCTCCTCCTGCCTTTTAACTGGATGAAGTTCCTCCATCCCCCAGGTCAGGTGATCCCGTCAGGTGCTGGCGGAGCAGCAGAAGTGGGGAGTGACAAGTTGGTAGAGGAGCACCCTCAACAACAGCAGGAAAGGTCTGTTCTAGTGTTGAGTGGTGGAGAGGGATACATTGACTTCAGGATGGGTGAGTTGGCTAGGACCGTATTATCAGACAATCAATTGACAAGTACTGTCCTTATATGGCAGGGAATGAAAACATACAGATTTGTATAAATTGAAGTGGCTTAATGTTTGTCTGTGTGTAGGTGACGAGGCTGGGGAAACTGAGGAGCCACTGGATGAGCACACTCTGAAGCTGCAGCCTTTCCTGGCTAAAGCTGAGAGGAGTCACCTGATCGTCTGGCAGGTCATGGGCAGTCAGGCCTGAACTTTTAACCCTTGATCTCTAACCCTGCCACAGAGATGAAGAATGGGAGGAGCCTGCTCGAAGCAGGAACAAAGCTGGCCAATCAGATTCACTCCTCTGCATGTTTCTTTTTGTTTTACGGTTATTTTTTATTTAATTTGTAATTTTACTGATTGTATTGAATTTTAAATCTGATACAAGCCCGTTGCTCTTCTATTATTATTTTTATTATTTATTTTTTTTATTATTATTGAAAACTAAATCATTTCTGTTTATTTAATTTTCTTAGGTCATGTTTTACACTTGGTTTTATATTGTATGCCTAGTGTCCAACCAACCCCTTTGTCCAAATACTGCGTGGTGATTGGTGGGAATCAATGTAGGTTCAGGTTCAGTCTTTGGCCACACCCCTGTCCTCATCTTTGCTTCCTTTCAGTAAAGGACCGATGGAACAGAGGAGACAATACTGTATGAAACTGTACGAAACACCTGCACACAGGAGAATAATAATGTCGGTGTTTGAACTGCAAAACCAAATCAACTGCATGATGTCCAATAAGAAAGCAAGTATTACAGGACAATCCAGCGATGGAGCCAATCGTGTGTGTCCTAAATGATACAGGTGTGCTCTTCTTTCATGATCAATTTTATTTTGTGAGAACATGGATGTTGATTTTACGCAATACAGTTTAATCAATTGTCAGTTTTCTGGACTTGGGATCAGTGTTGTTCTCCATGACTATGGTCTATGGAAAACCTGATAGATCGCAGATCAATCATGTCTGCAGCTGCAGGGTCAGAGAATCACCCTATTCCAATACCTAAAAATGCATCCTCCCTTCCTAGGGGTAATTACAACTGGGTTGGATTGATGATTGAGACAGATTAGTAGTTAATTACCTCACGGAAGGTAGGTAGGAAGGCAGGGTTGCACTTTAAGTGTGTTGGAACAGGGTCTCTGACTTTAGTTTCTGGGCCGCTGCTCTCCCATCCTGCTCTCCCATCTTCCTTCCCATCAGCTAGAGCTTGCAGACATTTTACAAAAATCAACTGTTGCCTTAGGTTTGAAAGTTTTTAAAAAATAAGAAAAAGGAAATGTTTAACTGCATTATGGACTTTTGAAGTGTGACGGAGTATGTATACCTATGTGAAAGAATGTTACCAAAGGAAAAATAATTTCAGTTGATCAGAATAAAGTAAATGTACAGTGTTGTAGCAGTATTTTCAACCCGTCTCTCTGTAGATACAATAACATTTTGACAGACCGTCTTTGTTATAAGGTTCGTGGTGTATGGATAGATATATTTTTAAGCCATCTCTGCCAATGCAGAGGTGTGATTGTGTATAATAGCTGGTTTCTCTGCGCCTGGAATCTTTTGTATGCTGAGAGTAGATGTTACCCATAGGCACAGATCTAGGATCAATTTACCCTCCGCAAATCTCAACGTGAACAATTAGGGGAGGAACAACTCAACACTGACATTAGATAAGCGTCTAGGGGCAACGTCTTCCTTTTACCTTTTGTACACTAGGGGACAGAGTGACTGATCTCTGACCAAACAGGATCCCTCCTGATAGGTTGATATGATACTGAAGTTTTCAGAGACTATTTGAAGCCTATTTTTATTATTGACTTTTTGTATGTTTGTCTTTTCGACCCTAATCTGTGGTTGCTTCTAGATGGGGAGTATAAGGTGTCATTTAATCTGTGGTTGCGTCTAGATGGGGAGTACGGTGTCATTTAATCTGTGGTTGCGTCTAGATGGGGATTACGGTGTCATTTAATCTGTGGTTGCGTCTAGATGGGGAGTACGGTGTCATTTAATCTGTGGTTGCGTCTAGATGCGGAGTAAAGTGTCATTTGACATCCTCTGCCGGAGTCTGGTCTGTGTACCAGCAGATTGTGCTGGTGAGTGTTACTACGGTGTCTGTCGTGAGGAGTGAACGAGGGCGTGTGTTTTGCCTTTGCTGGTCTGTGTGTCTGTCTGTCTGTCTGTCTGTCTGCTCTCCAGGAGAAGAGACCTTTCATATCGCAGTTTAGCCATTTCAGTATTTATTTCTATGAAAGAGTCTTTGCAGTTCAGAATGTAACTTTGTACCATATGAAATATGACTATGAATATAAATTGTATATGAAACATTGAAATGGCTTGGGTTTATTGTTTTGACAATGATTGTAATTGGAATGGTTGAATTAGAGAGACTACTGCGCTATACACTACCCTGCTTGTACAAAACATTAAAAACACCTTCCTAATATTGGGTAGCACCCCCTTTTGCCCTCAGAATAACCTCAATTTGTCTGGGCATGGATTGTTCAAGGTATCAAACGTTCCCCAGGGATACATGTTGACTCCAATGCATCCCAACGTTGTCAAGTTTGCTGGATGTTCTTTGGGTGGTGGTGGACCAATCGTGATACACACAGGAAACTGCTGAGCATGATAAACCATTCTTACCCATTTATCCTCTGAATGCCACACATACACAAGCCATGTCTCAATTGTCTTGAGGATTAAAAATCGTATTTTAACCTGTCTCATCCCCTTCATCTACACTGAATTGAAGTGGCTTTAACAAGTGGCGTCAATAAGCTTTCAACTGGATTCACCTTGTCAGTCTGTCATGGAAAGAGCAGGTGTTCCTAATGTTTTGTACACTCCAGGGGAGGTTGAGTGCACTGGGTAGAAGTTGGCATTAGGCACAGATCTGGGGCCAGTGTATCTTCACAAAATCCTTCATTACTGCTCAGGTAAAATGTGAAACTGACTTTAGGTCAGTGCCTAAGATCAACTCCTGTGTTGATGAACAGGTCAAGGTCTCCCCCCCCCCCCCCCCCCCCCCCCAACTTGTGTTGCTGTGACTGGTTGTCCCCAATAACAGTTCATCCATCACCTATCTATGTACTGATACAGCATATCTTTAGACTTGAATTATTTTAACTATCAATTAAACTGACTTGTGGGGGAAACTTGTGTCTCCTCTGCTTTTGGCTTTTTGCAAGATTTTCAAGAATTTTGGAAGCACTGTCAGCTGCTTGTTAACAGACCTGGGTCTTTCCAATGCATGAGGTGTGTTTAAAATCGACGTCATGAAATATACATTGTTTTCAAATTTAAAAAACGCATACATGCAGTGAGCTCAAAGTATTGGCACAGTGACAAATGCTTTAATTTGAGGGTATTTTCATCCATATCGAGTGAACCGTTTCAGAATTACAGCACTTTTTGTACATAGTATCTCATAGCTCTGGTTGATCGTGAGTCTCCTGTAACGCCCTGGACCAGAGATAATCGGGTACCAGTGTCCAAGAGGTTGCTACAATCACAGCTGCATCCTGTAGAGCACTCAAACTCAAGTCTGGACATCGAAGCCAGTACCACTACGTGTTTTCATTTGTTGCCCTCTAATTGGGAACTGTTTTAGACAAGGGACACCAGGTGGGTGCAATTAATTATCAGGTAGAACAGAAAACCAGCAGGCTCTGAACCTCGTAGGGTCGCAGTTGAATAATCCTGGTATAGAGTATAGCGATAGTATAGCATGTAGTAGTTTTAGTGACCACTAGATAGCACCAGTGTCTTGTATATAGTCAACCTCTTCAGGAGTACTTAGTTACTATGCAAGCTCAATGCTCTATGGCAGAGAAAAATACTTGCTTGCTTTATGTGCATGTAACACTGGGATTCCTGACCTGGCGTGGGATCAGAGATCGTTTTACCTGATAATTCTAACACTTCCGGGAATGTTTCAAATAATTTCGATTTTAGGTGAGAGTCAACAGAAGCCCATGCAACTAGTGTAGGCTAGTCATTTAAATTGGGTGCGTTTTAGATTATACTTAATATTAATTTGACAAAGGCTGTGTAGAGAAATACGGTATGGTCCTGATATGATCATTGTACATTGGCCTGTCTGACTGTGCACTGGGCAGGAGCTGTCCCCTCCGCTGTGGTGCTGAGTATAAGAACGTTCGGGATGGCGCGAATCCGGGTGCCATAGCCACGATCATCCCAGAGTAACACGCAAGAGCAGCGACATGATTAGGGAATTGTAAAGAAACAGTGATAAATTAAAACTCCAATAATAGGCTAATAACTTGGGCCAATACATCTGGAATGTCAATCAGTGTACCTTGCTGGGAGGGTTTTCCCGCGATCGTGTAGGTTTAGAGACGTCATGATGATGCTCACTCTTATTGGTTAAGGGACTGCCATGTTCTGAATTAGCATAAAGGACGCAACTGGAAAAGGATCCACTTGGGGGTAAGCTGGTGATGCGTCACAGCCCTTGGTAAAAGAGAGAGAGAAAAAATAACTCAAAATATCGACAATCCTGCGAATCAATGCGTGCCAATGGCAACGAAACCATTCGTGATCTCAAAACGGAACACAAACGTGCTACAGGTGATTCGAGGCATGAGCATTGGAATCGAAGATATCCGGGGTCCCAAGTTCCATAAACAACTTATACAAACGTTCCATAGAAACTTGACATGGAGTATTCGCGGTTGAAGTCCTACACCGTGTAGAGAAGAGCACAATATTTCACCGCATCACTTCTCGAGACCATGAAACAGCACCGAATGTGAGCGCGAGGGAGTGAAACAAGAACAAGTTTAGGCTGAGAAATCCACCAACCGCCGAAGAAGCCAGCAGCCTCACGCGCTGTCAGCAAATCACAAGGAGAAAAGTTCTAAGCCTGCTGCGCCTTTGTCTTTCGCATTGCGTAAGTGAACTAAAAAACAGCTACATAAATGTACAGGGACAGTATTATCTGTCTTGCTGAGATATCAGAATAGCAGCAGAGAGCAGAGGAAAATAAAACAACAACTGCTGTTTTGTATTGACAACAACAATAATAGCAGATCATCATGGATACAGGGGGGTCCTCCGGGCTGGCCAAATCAGCCGCTGTAAAACTGTCCGAGATGGGAGAAAGAACGAAACAGTTTGGCAACGCAATGAAAGCCCCGGACCATCAAAGACGGATCATTTTAGTGATCGTCTGCGTGGCTCTTCTTCTAGACAATATGCTCTATATGGTTATAGTCCCGATTATTCCCGACTACCTTGCTGATTTAGAGCTTGAGCAAGCAGAGCACGTCCACGTAGTTATACATCCTAATTCTTCAATCAACAGCACAATGAGCTCAGCCCAAGCTAAAAGCAACAGGGACAATTTAGACGTCCAAATAGGAGTACTTTTTGCGTCGAAGGCTATCTTGCAGCTCTTGGTGAACCCTTTGTCAGGAACTTTCATAGACCGCGTTGGATACGACATTCCACTCCTGATAGGACTAACCGTCATGTTCTTTTCCACATGTATATTTGCTTTCGCTGAGAACTACGCGACACTGTTTTTTGCTCGTAGTTTGCAAGGTCTGGGCTCAGCTTTCGCCGACACCTCAGGAATTGCCATGATAGCAGATAAATACACCGAAGAATCGGAGAGAAGTAAAGCCCTTGGTATCGCCCTGGCGTTCATCTCTTTCGGTAGCCTGGTAGCACCTCCCTTCGGGGGTATCCTGTACGAATTTGCCGGTAAACGAGTACCGTTTATCGTTCTCGCCGTTGTTTGCCTTATAGACGGGATTCTGCTCTTGACCGTGATCAAGCCGTTCTCGAACAGGACTAGAGACAATATGCCGGTGGGTACCCCCATCTACAAACTAATGGTTGACCCCTACATAGCTGTCGTGGCAGGTGCCCTAACAGTGTGCAATATCCCCCTGGCCTTTCTGGAGCCCACCATAGCCAACTGGATGGAGAGCACCATGCATTCAACTAAGTGGGAAATGGGATTATGTTGGCTGCCTGCTTTCTTCCCACATGTTCTGGGTGTCTACATGACCGTCAAACTGGCTTCTAAGTACCCCAACCTGCAGTGGTTCTATGGAGCCTTGGGCATGGTCATTATCGGGGCCAGCTCATGCACCGTCCCAGCATGCAAAACATTCGGCCAGTTAATCGCCCCGTTATGCGGCATATGTTTCGGCATTGCTCTCGTGGACACTGCCCTGTTGCCAACACTTGCCTTTCTGGTCGACGTGCGTCATGTGTCCGTGTACGGCAGCGTCTACGCTTTAGCTGACATCTCCTATTCTGTCGCGTATGCCATGGGTCCTATCGTGGCGGGGAATATAGTGCACAACTATGGGTTTGTCCAACTCAACCTGGGCATGGGCCTCGTCAATGTCCTGTACGCACCGGCGCTTCTGCTGCTCCGTAATGTGTGCCAAATGAAGCCGTCCTACTCCGAGAGAGATAACCTGTTGGTGGACGATGATGAACCCGAGGGTCTGTATGATACCATGAAGATGGAGGAGCGGAAAGGCAAGAAGAAGGGTTATAGTTCGGCAGGGAACTGCTTGCCTGTGGTGGTGGTGGATGAGAATGGAGGGTTTGACCCGTTTAGAGCACAAACACGTGCCTCTTCAGAGGAATCCTTTGGTCCAGAGTACAGTTAGAATACTCAGAGTACAGCTAGAATACTCAGAGTACAGCTAGAATACTGTATCGCAACATAGAACTACACCTAGAATGGAGTACAACTTAGAACGTCCCCGAATACACTGAGAGTTCGAGAGTTAGGACTTATGGACCTGCCAAAAGAGGGTAGACAATCACTTCACTCTGTAATATACTCATGTGCAATATAGAAATACCCAATCACCCAATCATACTTGTGTGACCCGTTTCAGAAGGTTATTTCATTTCATCGTAATTGAACAAGTCTTCTCTGTATGTATTGTTTCTTATGGTCGTCTAAATGGAGTACTATTGTGAGAGGTCTATCAAATACAGTTGACTATGTGTGCATTACTACTGCAGAGTATTGTAAAAAAGTAAATAGATAAATGTATGTACAAGATTATATTGATATTATAAATACACGTCCAACTGCCAACGCATCAACTAGCCTTTTGTGCAAAAAACAACAACTCCTTTTTAGTACTGGTAACCATTGATTTTCTTTCTTAATTTCGTTGACATATTGACTATAATTTGTATTTAGCTTTTGTTTTGTTTTGTTTTCCTTTTCCATATCTAATATCGAAACGTTGCCTAATTGTGACCTCTGTATTTTTGTAATTTCTTTTTGTGATGTTTTTGTTTTTCTTCGTGAAATGTAGTGTATTATAAACAAATGCGTGTTGTACATATGTGGATATTTACATAGTAAATGATTCAATTGTATTTGGGCCTATGCATATTTGAGTGTGTGCGTGATGTATGCGTGTATGTTGAAACGGTGTATTGTCAAAACGTAATGAAGTGATTATCCGTCATAACTCATTAACAACTTCCTAAATTGAGCACATATATGTTAATATATCGATAATAGTTATAATAAAATTGTATTTAAATATAACGTGTTTTGTGTGTGTCATAATTATTTATAGTGAGATTATAAAATCATCTTTAAATCATACTTGTTGTTCAGTTCTGAATCAAACGAATAGCGTTTGATTAGGTGCGTAATGGTCGCTAGCTAGCAATGTTACCAAATCAACTGGTGGATAGGAATCCTTAATTTTGTCTGTCCTACACCCAATCCATATGTTGAAGAGAATAGACAAGACGATGAAGTTAATACACAAGCCCCCTTCGGATCCTGGTTGAATCAACAGTTTAGTTACAGACATTAGTTAACAATCTCTATTACAAACATAACAATTTCTGTGCGTAATTTTGATTTAGGTGTAAACGCTTTGTAGTCAGAGATTGGAGAGAAAATTACAGTTACAGGGGTGGATTGTTATTCGACCCATACTGTAAAGATAACGAATAGTTTGCCCTTTTGAAATACGGGTATTATGATATATATGATACTTCAACCAACTGATCGTTTCACTGTGGGGTTTATAGATTACATCATTCATCAAAAACTTTACGCACGAGAAACAGAGAGAGAGAGAGTGCGTGTTTTATGGGTGTGTGAGTGAGAGGGGCAGAGAGAGAGAGAGAGAGCGAGAGAGAGAAATGCGAACCGTATTCTTATTATTTAAGAATGATTTAGTTCCTGTAACGTCATGTAAACGTCTACTTGGTGGTGCGTAAAGTCATGGTGCAACTAGCTTGCGCTCAGCGCTGTCCGTGGTTCTGAAAGTTGACACGCGCTGTGAAAGCTCGCAGCAGACGCCCCACAAGGAGAACGGTTCTAACGATATTGTTCTCTCCACAACCAAGTGTAGGTTGTCAAGCTATTCGTTGATGTTCAGCTCTCAAACTCAGAAAAAGCCCCTTCTTTCCCCCGACACACTCTAAATTCAACAATAAAGTCATACGGGCTAACCCGGATTGTAGCTACTAAAATCTCAAGATCATTTTCATACTTTGTCAGAGGTGGGCAGGGGAAGCAAGCCAAGCTGTCAAATAATATGTTCCACGAATAGATTTCGATGGGAGGAGTTTGCTGCTTGCGGGGTAGGTAGAGACAGACAAACACCTAGAGCATCTTTACTAAGCAAGCGCGCTTTAAAAGTAAAAGCCTTGCAATCGGTGTGAGATAGGAGTGAATATCATGAAGCGTGAGACAGAATGGGGAACGATCATTCGTTCGCGTCAAAGGATTTAGTTATGTTAGTTCTATGCACGTACGCGGGACAATATTTAATCTTGTTGCAAACCTTTTTGACCTCTTGAGGAGTGAAGGAAGACATCAATTTCTAAGGTAAGCGGAAATCTTTTCTCTTATCCTCATTATTCACAAATATGCCTAGTTCAGTAAGTTAACAGGTGCACGATGTGCTTAGTTTGGATGACTTGGAAGGAGACAGCTCCTCTATTAATATTTATGGATAGATTGTGATTGTGGTTATGTATCTATAATCTATCTATGCTGAATACAATAATACATTATATTTAACACTAATGCATACCATATCAAAACCTGGTGATAAGATTTTGCTTTATAATTACATTTATAATACGATTTATAATACGAACTCGACAGTGACAGTTATAACGTAGCAATCCTATTTTAAAGTAATCAATTTTTTCCTTTGTTTTGAATTATTTGGATGTACCGGCTTCATGCAGAAGGCTGAACTTCAACCAACTCTTGTGAGTTTGAATTCCTCCTGACCGATCCTGGCTGGATAACAACATGCCTATCCTGGAGAGAGAGCCGCCGAAAGGCCGAAGGGAAAGCTATGTATGAAAGTCTTAGGTTATATATATATCGATATACTAATATTCTTTATGCACTAAATCGATACTTTCAAATTGTTTAAAACACTGAGGGTAATGAATTGTTTAATAAGGATTGTGTCTGGCTGTAACTTGCTATCAACTATTTCTAAAACAAATCTTTGCTTTATCTATACGGGCATATTATGAAAATGTAGGCTTTATCGGACAACATTATAAGGTGAATTGTAATAAGTCTATGTTATTCAGGTCGTCGCAGAAGTGAGTAACAATAACTGAATCGATAGTCATTTATTGGTGGATAATTAGCATAATCTAAAATCTGCTTGCTTTACTTGTTTCACTCAGTTTACATTGTTGCTGTTTTATCACAATGTTGCTTGTGACTGACAAAATACCATTGCTGAGACACTATTTTAGGGAATTCGTTTCTTACCTTGACATGTACCACAGTCCTTTTTGTAACCTTAATTGTTTTCCAAAGTATGCACTTATTGATACAAATTGGCTTCTTACTTGTTCTATTTCTTAACAAATTGTCATGAGAAGTGATTTTCACAAGTGTCTTGCAGAACTAACGCATTGATTAACAATAGAAAAAGTATGCAGCAACAAGCTTGAAAGCTATTCCAAGTGTAACAGGTACAGGCGCTGCCTATGGGGCTGAAAATAACATGGATGCTGAAACGCTGTGTCCTTGTACCGACCGCTAGGGGCAGAAACTAGAGAACTGGAAGGCTTTTATTACACTGGTAAATTAAAATACACTCAGATTTGATGTAATGCAAATGTATGATCCAACACAGAGCTTTGGAAGCCGTGATACTTGCGCCCAAATAATTGTTCTCTGTCTAAACTTTTATAATGTAAAAGCCAATTTATCGAGGCTTTTATTGTTGTTGGAAGATATACACATTCTGCGAATTGTAAAGAATACAGAGAAGTAATCCGGGAAGTCAAACGTCTCAACAATTCACGTTTCTGTTGCCAGAGCACTTTAGCTATATGCTACTAGAATTTACACAGCACCATTGGTTTAGGTTACGGCGAATATGAACGAAGCACAAGCCCGTGGTGTGACACTTCAATTGCCCACTGGGGATCAATTAATTAAACAAAATTTAATTCAGAACGATACGATTCTAATGGATCTCGCCCAAGAGTGGCCATTCGCTTGGGGCTAATTCTAAGGTAAAATATCACCTACATATCCATTCAATCATACCTATTTCACATTTGATTTACACACTAAAAATAAGGGTTCCTCAAAGGTCTTTGGGAAGGGTGATGGTTCTATGTGGAACCATAATAACCCAAATAATCCCTTCGAGCCCTTCAATGGTTATTTGCAGTTCAGATAAGGGTTCTTTCCTCTTTTAGTGATGATTAACATGTAGGGCAGTTGGTTCATTAGAATATGTTGGGGCGTGGTTTGCGCACAGCTCTTTTTGTGCAACCGTGAGTGAGAGTGTCATTCCAGTTTATTTAATATGTTGTGTTGTATTATAATATATCACTTATGCATATGGCCAGTGATTGTATCTTGTTAAAGACTCACATATGGCCTTGTGTCAATTGAGAACGGTTGACTAAATGCTGGCACACTTTATTCAACCAATCAATAAAAACAGTAATAATGTCTTGCGGAAGTTTAACAATGCATTATGGCAATTAAACCCTAATTAAAAACCCTGTATTGTTCTTCAAAGAACATTTCAGATTGAAAACATTATTTATAGAACCATTCTCCATAAATGTTCTATATAGCACCAAAAAGGGTTTCACTATGGTTACAAGCCATATTAACCCTTATTTGGCACTATATAGAACCCTTTTATTTTAGTGTGTAGTTAACCCATTCTCACAAGTTACACTGGCCAGAATGACAGAACTGATTCAAACATATCAGGCCAAATTGGGACAAATAATTAGTCAACACTCAACACACTTACTCCCACTCCATATACAGCACTTTCCATTAGCATTTTATTCAATATAAAATAACCATAGCTGTTTCGATCAAAAGGAGCGTTTTCGTATCCCACAGGGCGCTGTAAAATTAATTCTCGACTTGGCTTCAAGCAGTTCGAATGAATAATTCACTCAGGTTCTAAGAATACAAGCTTTAAAGAGAAACTTCATGAAGAAAATTAGGTATTTTAATGTTCAGACGAATGAATACATGCCTACAGGCAGGAAAACAGCTTCCTTATAATGATGAACACATTTTGTCCTTTTGGGTGCAGCATCATTGAGTCAATATTTATCCCAATCCAACCATTACAGAGGGTGTGATTGATTGATTGATCTCACAATGTTAGGTCCTGCCCAAGGTGCCTGTCCCACCCCTGAAACAGACTCTGGACATGTACCTGAGCTGTATGAAACACCTGGTGAAGGAGGAACAATATCAGAAGACTAAAGCCATCGTGGTGAAGTTTGGAGAGCCAGGCGGCACTGGAGAGCTGCTGCAGAAGAAACTACTGGAGAGGAGTGACAAGACATACAACTGGGTAAACTCCCTCCCTCCCTCCCTCCCTCCCTCCCTCCCTCAGACAAGCACTGTGTCCCAAATGGCACCCTATTGCTTATATAGTGCAAGGGCTCTGGTCAAAGGTAGTGTGCACTATAGGGAATAAGGTGTCATTTGAGAGGTAGACAAGACCCTCTAGTAAATGTAAACATGACACCTTATACATTCTGTTAGCCACTGTGGGAGTGTGATCCTTGTTAGGTTTCTATTGTTTTGAAACAGAAGTCAGATTTGGTGTGGGATGGGATGCCAGTTTACCTTTTAGTTCCCATATGTGTGAAGCATGCAAAGTAGTATACCCTTCTACACTCCTTGAAAAAATGGTGCTATCTATAATCTTTTTTGTTGCAATTAGAACCCTTTTAGTTCCAGGTAGAACCCTTTTGGTTCCAGGTGGAACCCTTTTGGGTTCCATGTTCAGTGCCTTCAGAAAGTAGTTACACCCCTTGACTTTTTCCATATTTTGTTATGTTACAGGCTGAATTTAAAATGGATTACATTTAGATTTAATGTCACGAACCTATACCCAATACCCCATAATGTCCAAGTTGAATGATGTTTTTCCAAATGTTTCCAAATGAATTAAAAAATAAAATTCTGAAATGTCTTAGATCAATAAGTATTTAACCCCTTTGTTATTGCAAGACTAAATACTTTCAGGAGTAAAAATGTGCTTAACAAGTCACAGAAGAAGTTGCAGGACAATAATAGTGTTTAACATAATTTTTTAATGACTACCTCATCTCTGTACCCCAGATATACAATTATCTGTAATGTCCCTCAGTCGAGCAGTGAATTTAAAACATAGATTCAATCACAAAGACCAGGAAGCTTTTCCAATGCTTCACAGAGATGAGTAAAACAAATTAAAAAATAAGCAGACATTGAATATCCCTTTGAGCATGGTGAAGTTATTAATTACACTTTGGATGGTGTATCAATACAGCCAGTCACTATAAAGATAAAGGTGTCCTTCCTAACTCAGTTGCCGAAGAGGAAGGAAACCTCTCAGGGATTTTACCATGAGGCCAATGGTGACTTTAAAACAGTTACAGAGTTTAATGGCTGTGATAAGAGAAAACTGAGGATGGATCAACAACATTGTAGATACTCCACAATACTAACCTAATTGACAGAGTGAAAAGAAGGAAGGCTGTACAGAATAAAATATTCCAAAATATGCATCCTGTTTGCAACAAGGCATGAAAGTAATACTGAATTTTTGTCCTGAATACAAAGTGTTATGTTTGGGGCAAATCCAATACAACACATTACTGAGTACCACTCTCAAGCAAAGTGGTGGCTGCATCATGTAATGGGTATGTTTGTAATCCTTATGGACTGGGGAGTTTTTTCAGGATAAAAAAAAATACTGACTGGAGCTAAGCAAAGGCAAAATCTTATAGGAAAACCTGGTTCAGTCTGCTTTCCACCAGACACTGGGAGACTTTTTTCTAAGAGTGTACAGTATACTTCGACATCACTTCAGGTTGAAACATTGTAGAGCACAAGTAGAAGTAAACACGACCTAAAGGTGTGATATATCAGGAGTGTGTCGATAACGGAAAGCTAAACAATCTCCTTTGATAACCCATTGGAGACCTGTCCATAAAGACTGTAGAGTCTCCACACTGTGATTGAAGACACTATCAACTTCATAAATGGCCCAATACACTTGGACCATCAATAACAGCTGGCAACGGAAGGAGGAAAGAACTAAAGCTGTGGCCATAGATCTATCAGATCTGCCACTTGGTGTCTGCAGGACCGATCCATCACTGGCCACTTAGATGATCAGTCAGTCCTGAATTAAAGTAGCTTTCTGATATCTATCAAACTCCCACTCCTCCGCCACAGCCTCTCTCCTCCTCGAGTTCTTTTGTCCTCTCTTTCTCTTTGTTCTCTATCAAACTCCCACTCCTCCTGCTGCAGCCTCTCTCCTTCTCTCCTCCTGTAGTCTTTTTGTCCTCTCTTTCTCTCTGTTCTCTATCAAACTCCCACTCCTCCTGCTGCAGCCTCTCACCTCCTCTACTCCTGTAGTCTTTTTGTCCTCTCTTTCTCTCTGTTCTCTATCAAACTCCCACTCCTCCTGCTGCAGCCTCTCTCCTTCTCTCCTCCTGTAGTCTTTTTGTCCTCTCTTTCTCTCTGTTCTCTATCAAACTCCCACTCCTCCTGCTGCAGCCTCTCACCTCCTCTACTCCTGTAGTCTTTTTGTCCTCTCTTTCTCTCTGTTCTCTATCAAACTCCCACTCCTGCTGCTGCAGCCTCTCACCTCCTCTACTCCTGTAGTCTTTTTGTCCTCTCTTTCTCTTTGTTCTCTATCAAACTCCCACTCCTGCTGCTGCAGCCTCTCACCTCCTCTCCTCCTGTAGTCTTTTTGTCCTCTCTTTCTCTCTGATATCTTTCAAACTCCCACTCCTGCTGCTGCAGCCTCTCACCTCCTCTACTCCCCTCCATCTTGCTATGATATCCAGTGCACTCATGATATTGATGGCTTCTCACACTGATGCCCATGAGATTCCCTTCTAAGAATACGTTTTCAGTATTGTGTTTAAAGCCAGTTCAACAAAGCCACAGTTTAAAAACCTGCAGGAGCAGCTTTTGGCACCTTGTCAACATGGATGGACAAAGTGGAGGCCTTGTGCCTGTGTTCTCTCTCTCTCCCTCTCTCTCTCTCTCGCCATCTCTATCTCTCGCTCTCTCAGGTTTATGACTACTGGCTAGAAGATATGTATTTGAATCAGAGATTGGCCCTACCAGTCAACTCCAATCCTGCCATGGTCTTCCCAAAACAAAACTTTAAAGATCGCAAAGACTCACTCAGGTATGTGAAAGACTCACTTCCTCAGTGTGAATAAGATTAGTGCTGTTTGACTGACAACCAGTTTAATCATACTTGACAACAGGGAGTCATGTACAGTACATACTGTAGCAATCTCGGCACCCAAACCAAATCAGCTACTCTGACGAGAGACTATGTACATTGAGATGATTTTGACTGTTTGAACTAGGTACTTACTTATTTAGATAGTTAATTATTTATTTATTTATTGCATTTTCTCATCCTGAATCCCTCCACAACTTAGAAGCTGTCCAACTATATAATGGTAAATACAATATACGGAGTACAATATTGTATTATACTGCAATATACAATGGTGCTGGTGCAATGCAATACATGGCTACTATGCTTCCTGTCCTGTACTGTAAACCACATTTGGTGAGAGATTTCTAACAATGTTTTCAGCAGGCTTAAACCAAACCAGATTCACAACTATGTTTTCTGCAGGCATGAACCAAACCAGATTTACAACTATGTTTTCAGCAGGCATTAACCAAACCAGATTTACAACTATGTTTTCAGCAGGCATAAACCAAACCAAATTTACAACTATGTTTTCAGCAGGCATAAACCAAACCAGATTTACAACTATGTTTTCAGCAGGCATTAACCAAACCAGATTTACAACAATGTTTTCAGCAGGCATAAACCAAACCAGATTTACAACAATGTTTTCAGCAGGCATTAACCAAACCAGATTTACAACAATGTTTTCAGCAGGCATTAACCAAACCACATTTACAACTATGTTTTCAGCAGGCATTAACCAAACCAGATTTACAACAATGTTTTCAGCAGGCATAAACCAAACCAAATTTACAACTATGTTTTCAGCAGGCATTAACCAAACCAGATTGACAACAATGTTTTCAGCAGGCATTAACCAAACCAGATTTACAACTATGTTTTCAGCAGGCATAAACCAAACCAGATTTACAACAATGTTTTCAGCAGGCATAAACCAAACCAGATTTACAAGTATGTTTTCAGCAGGCATTAACCAAACCAGATTTACAACAATGTTTTCAGCAGGCATAAACCAAAACAGATTTACAAGTATGTTTTCAGCAGGCATAAACCAAACCAGATTTACAACTATGTTTTCAGCAGGCATTAACCAAACCAGATTTACAACAATGTTTTCAGCAGGCATAAACCAAACCAGATTTACAACAATGTTTTCAGCAGGCATTAACCAAACCAGATTTACAAGTATGTTTTCAGCAGGCATTAACCAAACCAGATTTACAACTATGTTTTCAGCAGGCATTAACCAAACCAGATTTACAACTATGTTTTCAGCAGGCATTAACCAAACCAGATTTACAACAATGTTTTCAGCAGGCATAAACCAAACCAGATTTACAACAATGTTTTCAGCAGGCATAAACCAAACCAGATTCACAACAATGTTTTCAAGCAGGCATAAACCAAACCAGATTTACAACAATGTTTTCAGCAGGCATTAACCAAACCAGATTTACAACTATGTTTTCAGCAGGCATTAACCAAACCAGATTTACAACTATGTTTTCAGCAGGCATTAACCAAACCAGATTTACAACAATGTTTTCAGCAGGCATAAACCAAACCAGATTTACAACAATGTTTTCAGCAGGCATAAACCAAACCAGATTCACAACAATGTTTTCAAGCAGGCATAAACCAAACCAGATTTACAACAATGTTTTCAGCAGGCATTAACCAAACCAGATTTACAACTATGTTTTCAGCAGGCATTAACCAAACCAGATTTACAACTAAGTTTTCAGCAGGCATTAACCAAACCAGATTTACAACTATGTTTTCAGCAGGCATTAACCAAACCAGATTTACAACATTGTTTTCAACAGGCATAAACCAAACCAGATTTACAAGTATGTTTTCAGCAGGCATTAACCAAACCAGATTTACAACTATGTTTTCAGCAGGCATTAACCAAACCAGATTTACAACTATGTTTTCAGCAGGCATAAACCAAACCAGATTTACAACAATGTTTTCAGCAGGCATAAACCAAACCAGATTTACAAGTATGTTTTCAGCAGGCATTAACCAAACCAGATTTACAACAATGTTTTCAGCAGGCATAAACCAAAACAGATTTACAAGTATGTTTTCAGCAGGCATAAACCAAACCAGATTTACAACAATGTTTTCAGCAGGCATTAACCAAACCAGATTTACAACAATGTTTTCAGCAGGCATAAACCAAACCAGATTTACAAGTATGTTTTCAGCAGGCATTAAGCAAACCAGATTTACAACAATGTTTTCAGCAGGCATAAACCAAAACAGATTTACAAGTATGTTTTCAGCAGGCATTAACCAAACCAGATTTACAACAATGTTTTCAGCAGGCATTAACCAAACCAGATTTACAACAATGTTTTCAGCAGGCATAAACCAAACCAGATTTACAAGTATGTTTTCAGCAGGCATTAACCAAACCAGATTTACAACAATGTTTTCAGCAGGCATTAACCAAACCAGATTTACAACAATGTTTTCAGCAGGCATAAACCAAACCAGATTCACAACAATGTTTTCAGCAGGCATAAACCAAACCAGATTTACAACAATGTTTTCAGCAGGCATTAACCAAACCAGATTTACAACTATGTTTTCAGCAGGCATTAACCAAACCAGATTTACAACTATGTTTTCAGCAGGCATTAACCAAACCAGATTTACAACTATGTTTTCAGCAGGCATAAACCAAACCAGATTTACAACTATGTTTTCAGCAGGCATTAACCAAACCAGATTTACAACTATGTTTTCAGCAGGATTAACCAAACCAGATTTACAACAATGTTTTTAGCAGGCATAAACCAAACCAGATTTACAACAATGTTTTCAACAGGCATAAACCAAACCAGATTTACAACTATGTTTTCAGCAGGCATAAACCAAACCAGATTTACAACTATGTTTTCAGCAGGCATTAACCAAACCAGATTTACAACTATGTTTTCAGCAGGCATAAACCAAACCAGATTTACAACTATGTTTTCAGCAGGCATTAACCAAACCAGATTTACAACTTTGTTTTCAGCAGTCATTAACCAAACCAGATTTACAACTATGTTTTCAGCAGGCATTAACCAAACCAGATTTACAACAATGTTTTCAGCAGGCATAAACCAAACCAGATTTACAAGTATGTTTTCAGCAGGCATACACCAAACCAGATTT
This sequence comes from Oncorhynchus nerka, assembly GCF_034236695.1. Classification (NCBI taxonomy): domain Eukaryota; kingdom Metazoa; phylum Chordata; class Actinopteri; order Salmoniformes; family Salmonidae; genus Oncorhynchus; species Oncorhynchus nerka. The sequence goes on from NC_088423.1 coordinate 16,308,319, forward strand.
ACAACAATCATTACATTACATTTAAGTCATTTAACAGACGCTCTTATCCAGAGCGACTTACAAATTGGTGCTTTCACCTTATGACATCCAGTGGAGCAGCCACTTTACAATAGTGCATCTAAATCTTTTAAGGGGGGTGAGAAGGATTACTTTATCCTATCCTAGGTATTCCTTAAAGAGGTGGGGTTTCAGGTGTCTCCGGAAGGTGGTGATTGACTCCGCCAGCCTGGCGTCGTGAGGGAGTTTGTTCCACCATTGGGGGGCCAGAGCAGCGAACAGTTTTGACTGGGCTGAGCGGGAACTGTACTTCCTCAGTGGTAGGGAGGCGAGCAGGCCAGAGGTGGATGAACGCAGTGCCCTTGTTTGGGTGTAGGGCCTGATCAGAGCCTGGAGGTACTGAGGTGCCGTTCCCCTCACAGCTCCGTAGGCAAGCACCATGGTCTTGTAGCGGATGCGAGCTTCAACTGGAAGCCAGTGGAGAGAGCGGAGGAGCGGGGTGACGTGAGAGAACTTGGGAAGGTTGAACACCAGACGGGCTGCGGCGTTCTGGATGAGTTGTAGGGGTTTAATGGCACAGGCAGGGAGCCCAGCCAACAGCGAGTTGCAATAATCCAGACGGGAGATGACAAGTGCCTGGATTAGGACCTGCGCCGCTTCCTGTGTGAGGCAGGGTCGTACTCTGCGGATGTTGTAGAGCATGAACCTACAGGAACGGGCCACCGCCTTGATGTTAGTTGAGAACGACAGGGTGTTGTCCAGGATCACGCCAAGGTTCTTAGCGCTCTGGGAAGAGGACACGATGGAGTTGTCAACCGTGATGGCGAGATCATGGAACGGGCAGTCCTTCCCCGGGAGGAAGAGCAGCTCCGTCTTGCCGAGGTTCAGCTTGAGGTGGTGATCCGTCATCCACACTGATATGTCTGCCAGACATGCAGAGATGCGATTCGCCACCTGGTCATCAGAGGGGGGAAAGGAGAAGATTAATTGTGTGTCGTCTGCATAGCAATGATAGGAGAGACCATGTGAGGTTATGACAGAGCCAAGTGACTTGGTGTATAGCGAGAATAGGAGAGGGCCTAGAACAGAGCCCTGGGGGACACCAGTGGTGAGAGCGCGTGGTGAGGAGACAGATTCTCGCCACGCCACCTGGTAGGAGCGACCTGTCAGGTAGGACGCAATCCAAGCATGGGCCGCGCCGGGAGATGCCCAACTCGGAGAGGGTGGAGAGGAGGATCTGATGGTTCACAGTATCGAAGGCAGCCGATAGGTCTAGAAGGATGAGAGCAGAGGAGAGAGAGTTAGCTTTAGCAGTGCGGAGTGCCTCCGTGATACAGAGAAGAGCAGTCTCAGTTGAATGACTAGTCTTGAAACCTGACTGATTTGGATCAAGAAGGTCATTCTGAGAGAGATAGCGGGAGAGCTGGCCAAGGACGGCACGTTCAAGAGTTTTGGAGAGAAAAGAAAGAAGGGATACTGGTCTGTAGTTGTTGACATCGGAGGGATCGAGTGTAGGTTTTTTCAGAAGGGGTGCAACTCTCGCTCTCTTGAAGACGGGAGGGACGTAGCCAGCGGTCAGGGATGAGTTGATGAGCGAGGTGAGGTAAGGGAGAAGGTCACCGGAAATGGTCTGGAGAAGAGAGGAGGGGATAGGGTCAAGCGGGCAGGTTGTTGGGCGGCCGGCCGTCACAAGACGCGAGATGTCATCTGGAGAGAGAGGGGAGAAAGAGGTCACAGAACAGGGTAGGGCAGTGTGAGCAGAACCAGCGGTGTCGTTTGACTTAGCAAACGAGGATCGGATGTCGTCGACCTTCTTTTCAAAATTGTTGACGAAGTCATCTGCAGAGAGGGAGGAGGGGGGGGAGGGGGAGGAGGATTCAGGAGGGAGGAGAAGGTGGCAAAGAGCTTCCTAGGGTTAGAGGCAGATGCTTGGAATTTAGAGTGGTAGAAAGTGGCTTTAGCAGCAGAGACAGAGGAGGAAAATGTAGAGAGGAGGGAGTGAAAGGATGCCAGGTCCGCAGGGAGGCGAGTTTTCCTCCATTTCCGCTCAGCAGGCATTAACCAAACCAGATTTACAACTATGTTTTCAGCAGGCATAAACCAAACCAGATTTACAACTATGTTTTCAGCAGGCATTAACCAAACCAAATTTACAACAATGTTTTCAGCAGGCATAAACCAAACCAGATTCACAACAATGTTTTCAGCAGGCATAAACCAAACCAGATTTACAACAATGTTTTCAGCAGGCATAAACCAAACCAGATTTACAAGTATGTTTTCAGCAGGCATACACCAAACCAGATTTACAAGTATGTTTTCAGCAGGCATTAACCAAACCAGATTTACAACAATGTTTTCAGCAGGCATAAACCAAACCAGATTTACAAGTATGTTTTCAGCAGGCATTAACCAAACCAGATTTACAACTATGTTTTCAGCAGGCATTAACCAAACCAGATTTACAACTATGTTTTCAGCAGGCATTAACCAAACCAGATTTACAACTATGTTTTCAGCAGGCATTAACCAAACCAGATTTACAACTATGTTTTCAGCAGGCATTAACCAAACCAGATTTACAACATTGTTTTCAGCAGGCATAAACCAAACCAGATTTACAACAATGTTTTCAGCAGGCATAAACCAAACCAGATTTACAACAATGTTTTCAGCAGGCATAAACCAAACCAGATTTACAACTATGTTTTCAGCAGGCATTAACCAAACCAGATTTACAACTATGTTTTCAGCAGGCATTAACCAAACCAGATTTACAACTATGTTTTCAGCAGGCATTAACCAAACCAGATTTACAACTATGTTTTCAGCAGGCATAAACCAAACCAGATTTACAACATTGTTTTCAACAGGCATAAACCAAACCAGATTTACAAGTATGTTTTCAGCAGGCATTAACCAAACCAGATTTACAAGTATGTTTTCAGCAGGCATAAACCAAACCAGATTTACAAGCTGCAGTACGTGGAGAGTATCAGTAGCCAGTCTGCATCATCTCTTCTCTACATCTCTGCTGCTTATTAAATGAGCTGTGGTCTGCCAGCCTGACAGACAACACACAAACACACACACACAAACACACAATTACACGCACACACACACACACACACACACACACACACACACACACACACACACACACACACACACACACACACACACACACACACACACACACACACACACACACACACACACACACACAAACACAAGCACACACATACACACACACGCAAGACCATCCAGATACAGACTATGTACTGTTAGTCAACATTAGCTTTTGTCAGCTCACAGTGAGCTAAGTGAAAACTAGCAGGACCTCCAGAACAGCCTGCTAATAGACCGACAGAGACTCTTATTAGATTAGGAGTGAAAGATCTAAGCAGTCCGCTGAGACTGGTGGCCTGCTTAGCTGGCTGCCCTCCTCCTCTCCATCCTCAGCCTCCATACAGGGGTGTGGTGGTGAATGTGTGGTTGGGGGGTGTAATAAGTATCTGTGTGTGTATGTTTGTGTGTGTGTGGTGTAGCCCACTTTGTATATTGATCTGGGGTTTGAACACATAAACACTGAGACAAATGACAGAAAACACCAGGGCTGACGTGGCGCTGTGTTTTGCTCCTTATCTAGATACACACACACACGCACACACACGCACACACATACACACATACACACGAAAACACACATGCACGCACGAAAACACACACACGCACGCACGCACGCAAACACACACACGCACGCAAGCAAAAATACACACACACACACACACACACGCACGCACGCACACAAACACACGTGCACACACACGCGCACACACAGCATAGCCCTATAATCTAGTAGAAATGTAATTATAGCTCTCCAATGAGAAAAGGGGGGAGTGGGTTGTGGTGTGTCTTGCGTGCATTTGAAGCATCGTGAGCAGATGGAGATGTTAAAGTAACAGCCTGGAACTGTTTGTCAATCAGTATATGTGGATATTTAAATTAGGGATATGGATGAATAAAATATCCACATACAGAACAATTATATAGTTACAATTCAGTAATACATATTTTAATTATTTATTTAACCAGGCAAGTCAGTTAAGATCAAATTCTTATTTACAATCAAGGCCTAGGAACAGTGGGTTAACTGCCTTGTTCAGGGACAGAACGACAGATTTTTACCTTGTCAGTTCAGGGATTCGATTCAGCAACCTTTCGGTTACTGGCCCAACGCTCTAACCACTATACTGTATATATATGGAGAAAAGTGTGAGAAGAAGAAGAGTGTATTATAGTGTATAGTGTGGAGTATATTGTAGGGTATAGTGTACAGTATAGTGTAGAGTATATTGTAGAGTATATGGTAGAGTATAGTGTAGTGTATAGTGTAGAGTATATTGTAGTGTATATGGTAGAGTATAGTGTAGAGTATTTTGTAGAGTATTTTGTAGAGTATATGGTAGAGTATAACGTGAAGTATATGGTAGAGTATATGGCAGAGTCCAGTGTACAGTATATAGTAGAGTATATTGCAGAGTATAGTGTATAGTGCAGAGTATAGTGTAGAGTATATTGTCGAGTATATCGCTGAGTATATCGTAGAGTTTAGTGTAGAGAATAGTGTAGAGTATATTGCAGAGTATATTGTATAGTATAGTGTAGAGTATATTATTGTATGTTGTAAATTGTATAAGAAGGGTATATTTGAATAATGGATGCCAGTAATTTAATGAATCTACTGTTACATGAACACTTTGTATTGTGCCAGTCTTATTGATGTTGTGTGCGGTGTGCTGAATCAGTCTTTCTATTCTCTATCTTCTCAGATTTGCTGCTCACCTCATCACAGGAGTTCTGGAGTACAAGGAACGTATTGACACGTGAGTGCCCTTAAATACAGTTTGTCCACTCTAGTCTATTCTATACCGTAGAAGGTGAGAATGAAGATAATCTATATTCTACAATATAAAGGGGAAAAATAACACTTTTATTTATAAAAACAATATACAGACAATCTAGAACAGGGGTATTCACCTCTTATCTTACGAGGTCCAGAGCCTGCTGGTTTTCTGCTCTACCTGATAACTAATTGCACACACCTGGTGTCCCTTGTCTAAATCAGTCCCTGATTAGAAGAGAACAATTAAAAAATGCAGTGGGACTGGCTTCGAGGTTCAGAGTTGAGTTTGAAGGATCTAGAATGTAAGTGGATAAAACGGTCCTGTAGAGCAGCTGAGGTTGTCTGAAGTCCCATGCCTCTGTGTCTCTGTGTGTTTCCTGGGCCTGCTGCCTGACAGGTGGGCGTTGCCTGTGTACTATTTATCATAAACATAAATAACAAATAGAAACAGAGTACACAGACCTCATCTAGAAAATAAAACAAACAAATATGTATTTATTTATACAGAAACAGAGTACACATACCATGTAGAATATAAATGTCCTCTCCAGAGCAGCTGAGGGTTGTCTGAGTCTCTGTGTCTGTGTGTCTCCTGGGCCTTGGGGTCTGACAGGCGGGTGTTGCCTGTGGACTTTGCTCGGGGCCAGCTGGCAGGGACCCCTCTGTGTATGAAGCAGTATTACCGTCTCTTCAACACATACCGTCTGCCCGGCCACAAGAGGGACACCCTCGTCATCCACAAGCCTGGGTCGACTGAGCAGGAGCACATCATCGTGGCATGCAAGAACCAGGTCAGAGAGAGACTAAGGGCTCGATTCAATCCATAGCGGTGTGATTGAAATGTAAAGATAATTTCCGATTGAGCCGACGTATGCAGTGTTTACCGTGAATGCAGTCTCAGCGAACGCGGGAACAATGCCTTTAAATTTATTTTATGCTGTAGCGAAGGTCTTTAGCGCTACGGATTGAATTGAGCCTTAAGATTGCGTATCAAATGGCAGCCTTTTCCTATCCTTATGGGCCCTGGTCAAAAGTAGTGCATTATGACCTCCCGGGTGGAGCAGTGGTCTCGGGCACTGCATTGCAGTGCTTCCTGTGCCACCAGAGACTCTAGGTACGCGCCCAGGCTCTGTTGCAGCCGGCCGCGACCGGGAGGTCCATGAGGCAACACACAATTGGCCTAATTTTGTCGGTCATCCTCCCGTTAGGGAGGGTTTGGCCGGTAGGTCATCCTCCCGTTAGGGAGGGTTTGTCTCATCTGCACCAGCGATTCCTGTGGCAGGCCGGGTGCTGTGAGCGCTAACCTCCGACGCAGTGAGTGTTTCCTCAACACATTGTTACGGAGGATGCATGCCTTTCGACCTTCGTCTCTCCCGAGCCCTTACAGGAGTTGTAGCGATGAGTCAAGATAGTAACTACTAACAATTGGATACCACAAAATTGGGGAGAAAAGGGGGTAAAATAAATACATTTTAAAAAAGTAGTGCATTATATCAAATCTAATTGTACAATTTTCTTCGTAAACAACAGGTATGGACTAACAGTGAAATGCGGGCCCTTCCCAATAATGCAGATAGAAAGAAAATATTTAGTCAGAACAGAGAATATTGTTTCTCATGATCTGAGAGTCTTTAGGTGTCTTTTGGAAAACTCCATGCGGCTGTCATGTGCCTTTTACTGAGGAGTGAGTGGCTTCCGTCTGCCCACTCTACCATAAAGTCATGATTGGTGGAATTCTGCAGAGATGGTTGTCCTTCTGGAATGTTCTCCCATCTCCACAGAGGAACTCTAGAGCTCTGTAGGAGTGACCATCGGGTCCTTGGTCACCTCCCTGGCCAAGGCCCTTCTCCCCTGATTGCTCAGTTTGGCCGGGTGGCCAGCTCTAGGAAGAGTCATTGGTGGTTCCAAATTTCTTCCATTTAAGAATGTTGGAGGCCACCATTGATTTGATTTGATTTTGATTTGATCTCAAGGATTATCAATGGAAACAGGATGCACCTTAGCTCAATTTTAAGTCTCATAGCAAAGGGTCTGAATACTTATGTAAATAAGGTAAATAAGGTATTTTATATTTGCAGAAGTTGCAGAAGGGTCAGAATACTTTCCGAAGCCAATGTATATTATTTATGTCATTGTTCAAAGTTCATAAAGGTAAAACGTCAGAAACATCAACATAAACAATAAACAATGCGAAGACCGTTAAAGTAACCATGACTATTAGGGTGGGAAGCCAAGAGTTATCTTTTACAATGAATCTCACTCCCGCCACATGAAAAGGCTAAAAGGGAGGTCAAGGAAAAGAGTCTTTCCGTACCTAGTGATGGTTCCAGGAACTATCAATCAGTGGTACATATTAAGAAGCCATCCCTGTGGAGAAATGGAATATTAAATTAAATTACTGATTGAATCTGCCATTTTGCCAGAGAGCCACCTTGAGTCACAAGGACAATTGATCAGGTTGCGTCCCAAATGCCCCCCTACTCCCTATGCAGTGCAATACTTTTGACCAGGACCCATAGGACTTTAATTAGCCAACTGCCATATGGACCGATGTACAGCAGGAATTTAGTTAGCCTGCTACCGTATGGACCGATGTACAACAGGACTTTAGTTAGCCTGCTACCGTATGGACCGATGTACAGCAGGACTTTAGTTAGCCAGCTACCGTATGGACCGATGTACAGCAGAACTTTAGTTAGCCGTCTACCGTATGGACCGATGTACAGCAGAACTTTAGTTAGCCGTCTACCGTATGGACCGATGTACAGCAGAACTTTAGTTAGCCGTCTACCGTATGGACCGATGTACAGCAGGACTTTAGTTAGCCTGCTACCGTATGGACCGATGTACAGCAGGACTTTAGTTAGCCTGCTACCGTATGGACCGATGTACAGCAGAACTTTAGTTAGCCTGCTATCGTATGGACCGATGTACAGCAGGACTTTAGTTAGCCTGCTACCGTATGGACCGATGTACAGCAGAACTTTAGTTAGCCTGCTATCGTATGGACTGATGTACAGCAGAACTTTAGTTAGTCTGCTACCGTATGGACCGATGTACAGCAGAACTTTAGTTAGCCTGCTACCGTATGGACCGATGTACAGCAGGACTTTAGTTAGCCTGCTACCGTATGGACCGATGTACAGCAGAACTTTAGTTAGCCAGCTACCGTATGGACCGATGTACAGCAGAACTTTAGTTAGCCTGCTACCGTATGGACCGATGTACAGCAGGACTTTAGTTAGCCTGCTACCATATGGACCGATGTACAGCAGAACTTTAGTTAGCCTGCTATCGTATGGACCGATGTACAACAGGACTTTAGTTAGCCAACTGCCATATGGACCGATGTACAGCAGGAATTTAGTTAGCCTGCTACCGTATGGACCGATGTACAACAGGACTTTAGTTAGCCGTCTACCGTATGGACCGATGTACAGCAGAACTTTAGTTAGCCGTCTACCGTATGGACCGATGTACAGCAGAACTTTAGTTAGCCGTCTACCGTATGGACCGATGTACAGCAGAACTTTAGTTAGCCGTCTACCGTATGGACCGATGTACAGCAGAACTTTAGTTAGCCGTCTACCGTATGGACCGATGTACAGCAGAACTTTAGTTAGCCTGCTACCGTATGGACCGATGTACAGCAGGACTTTAGTTAGCCTGCTACCGTATGGACCGATGTACAGCAGGACTTTAGTTAGCCTGCTATCGTATGGACTGATGTACAGCAGAACTTTAGTTAGCCGTCTACCGTATGGACCGATGTACAGCAGGACTTTAGTTAGCCTGCTACCGTATGGACCGATGTACAGCAGGACTTTAGTTAGTCTGCTACCGTATGGACCGATGTACAGCAGGACTTTAGTTAGCCTGCTACCGTATGGACCGATGTACAGCAGGACTTTAGTTAGCCTGCTACCGTATGGACCGATGTACAGCAGAACTTTAGTTAGCCAGCTACCGTATGGACCGATGTACAGCAGAACTTTAGTTAGCCTGCTACCGTATGGACCGATGTACAGCAGGACTTTAGTTAGCCTGCTACCATATAGACCGATGTACAGCAGAACTTTAGTTAGCCTGCTACCGTATGGACCGATGTACAGCAGAACTTTAGTTAGCCTGCTACCATATGGACCGATGTACAGCAGAACTTTAGTTAGCCTGCTATCGTATGGACCGATGTACAGCAGGACTTTAGTTAGCCAGCTACCGTATGGACCGATGTACAGCAGAACTTTAGTTAGCCTGCTATCGTATGGACCGATGTACAGCAGGACTTTAGTTAGCCAGCTACCATATGGACCGATGTACAGCAGAACTTTAGTTAGCCTGCTATCGTATGGACCGATGTACAGCAGAACTTTAGTTAGCCGTCTACCGTATGGACCGATGTACAGCAGGACTTTAGTTAGCCAGCTACCATATGGACCGATGTACAGCAGAACTTTAGTTAGCCGTCTACCGTATGGACCGATGTACAGCAGGACTTTAGTTAGCCAGCTACCATATGGACCGATGTACAGCAGGACTTTACTTATTCTGCTACCGTATGGACCGATGTACAGCAGGACTTTAGTTAGCCAGCTACCATATGGACCGGTGTACAGCAGAACTTTAGTTAGCCGTCTACCGTATGGACCGATGTACAGCAGGACTTTAGTTAGCCAGCTACCATATGGACCGATGTACAGCAGAACTTTAGTTAGCCTGCTACCGTATGGACCGATGTACAGCAGGACTTTAGTTAGCCTGCTACCGTATGGACCGATGTACAGCAGAACTTTAGTTAGCCTGCTACCGTATGGACCGATGTACAGCAGAACTTTAGTTAGCCGTCTATCGTATTGACCGATGTACAGCAGGACTTTAGTTAGCCTGCTACCGTATGGACCGATGTACAGCAGGACTTTAGTTAGCCTGCTACCGTATGGACCGATGTACAGCAGAACTTTAGTTAGCCTGCTACCGTATGGACCGATGTACAGCAGAACTTTAGTTAGCCGTCTATCGTATTGACCGATGTACAGCAGGACTTTAGTTAGCCTGCTACCGTATGGACCGATGTACAGCAGGACTTTAGTTAGCCGTCTACCGTATGGACCGATGTACAGCAGGACTTTAGTTAGCCTGCTACCGTATGGACCGATGTACAGCAGGACTTTAGTTAGCCTGCTACCGTATGGACCGATGTACAGCAGAACTTTAGTTAGCCAGCTACCGTATGGACCGATGTACAGCAGAACTTTAGTTAGCCTGCTACCGTATGGACCGATGTACAGCAGGACTTTAGTTAGCCTGCTACCATATGGACCGATGTACAGCAGGACTTTAGTTAGCCGTCTACCGTATGGACCGATGTACAGCAGGACTTTAGTTAGCCTGCTACCGTATGGACCGATGTACAGCAGAACTTTAGTTAGCCGTCTACCGTATGGACCGATGTACAGCAGGACTTTAGATTAATCTATTTTGAGGTCCTATAATAAAGCACATCAAATCAGATATCTGTTTTAACCTGTAAATATTCTAACACCTTTTCATGTTCATGACAAATTTCCGCTCGGGTACAATAAAATGAATCCTTATCCAAACATTTTTGTTTTTCCTCTTCTCAGTTCTTTGTGTTGGACCTAGTTGTAAATAAGAAAAAGCTGAAAGAAATGGACATCTTAACCCAGTTGGAGAAGATAGTGAAGATGGCGGAGAACTCAGAGGAGAGACAGCCTCCATTTGGTCTGCTGACGTCTGATGGAAGAACAGAATGGGCCCAGGCTAGAGAAGTGCTCATCAAAGGTTTCACTTCAGACACCTTACAGTCTGCATTATATCATAACTATAATAATAACGCAGATATCAAGTAGTAATATCCTCATAGTAATAACTCGAAATAAATCTCGGCAAGACTATGAGAACACATATATTTGCATAAACTCACCTAGTCTGTCTGTCTCCAATCCTCCCTCCCTCCCTTAGATTCGGTAAACAGAGAGTCATTGGCTGTGATTGAGAAGTGTCTGTGTGTGTTGTGTCTGGACAACCCCAGTGGGATGGAGGTTGGGGATACCAGCCGAGCCCTGCTGATGCTCCATGGAGGAGGCCATGAGAAGATGGGGGCGAACCGTTGGTATGACAAGCCAATGCAGGTAAGGCCATGCCAATGGCACCACGACCCGTATTCATACAGTGTCTCAGACTCCGAGTGCTGATCTAGGACCAGTTGTTCCTTTTACAGAGGATAATACAGAATAAGATAATATGGATGGGGTTGACCTGATCCTATATCAACACTTATAAATAAAGGCCCTGGGCCCGTGGAATGGAATAGAAAGAAGCGTAGACAGTTCCATGTAGGATGTGTAACCCTCCTCTATTTCAGTTTATTGTAGGGGAGGACGGAGTCTGCGGAACAGTGTGCGAGCACTCACCCTTCGAGGGCATCGTTCTGGTGGCATGTACTGAATACCTGATGAAATTTATGTAAGCAAAGGAACAAAACATGAATGCATCCTTATGGTGGTAGATTTATGTGGAGTTGACAACTGGTATCCCCCAAGGTTCTATTGTGGGTTCTGTGTAATTTAGTTAACAGCCAGTTTATTACATTATACATCTTAAATCAGATCATTCACATTTACAGCTAATGTATTAATCAAATCAAATTGTATTATTTGAGGTCTGTCATAAAGCAACATGCTGTTGATGAATAATACATTTATAAATAATAATACATGATTCTAAGGAAGTCATGTGACGTGCTCTCTCCACAGGACTGGAAGTCCCTCCAAGATGGGGAGGGCCACCAGCGTGTCGGAGCTTCCTACTCCTGCTAGACTGCTCTGGAAGACCACACCTCACATCCAGGACCTCTTGAAGGCCTCTGCTGAGAGACTACAGAGGTAAGACACACACACACACACACACACACACACACACACACACACACACACACACACACACACACACACACACACACACACACACACACACACACACACACACACACACACACACACACACACAGCATAGCCCTGCCATCTAGTAATCTACCCTTAATCTTACCCCCTCACTACAATAACCAATGCATTTTGAATCCAAACGTTGTTTCTTATTCATCAATGTTTTCTATTCCTCAGGCTGGTTAGAGATCTGGACATGGATGTGCACAAGTTTGAGGTCTATGGAAAAGAATTCATCAAGAAACAGAAGATGAGCCCAGATGCATACATACAGGTGGCTCTACAGCTGGCATTCTACAGGTACAGTACACCTGTATGAAATGTATCTAAAATAACATGTGGTTGGTTGCTTTGACAAATTATACTGTATCAGCACACTATTCATTTTAATACATTGTTTGCTAATTAATGACAGTCTTTTTAAAACAACAAAAACCTCAAGGAACTTTGTTTCGTTGGTCACACATAAAGTGAATTTATGGAAGTGTCTCCATTGATATACAGTAATTATATATATTTTCTTTTTAATTTCTCAGATGCAATGGAAGGCTGGTGTCCACTTATGAAAGTGCATCTATCCGTCGTTTCCATGAGGGCCGGGTGGACAACATCCGCTCAGCTACCTCCGAGGCTCTGGCCTTTGTGAAGGCCATGACGGACGAGAAGGCATCTCTCTCTGTGAGTCATTTTTCTTACTTAGTCCCCCAATTACTGGGCTACTCCCATTATACTGTTCATCATGTCCTCTTAACTGGTGCCACCGCCTCCCTCCCACCAGAGTCGAGAGTTGTTCCAGCCACAAACACACAAGCAATGCACAGAAGTGCGCGCACACACACACACACACACACACACACACACACACACACACACACACACACACACACACACACACACACACACACACACACACACACACACACACACACACACACACACACACAGAAGCAGCTGATCCCTCTACATATTTCATGCACAATCTCTCATATGACTCCTTGTCTCCTCTCATAACATGTTCAAAATGGAGTAATCATATTTAGCTCATAAGACTTAATGTAATTATTTATTTATGATCTTGTTTGTATTACATTTTACAGGATTCTGAAAAGATGAAACAATTGTGGGATGCAATTAACGCCCAGACAAATTACACAATCACAGTAAGTGCAGATATTTGAATAAACTGTCCATTGCATAAGTCAATTTGATAAAGAGAAACATCTTTTTCAAGGCCTAGATTCAATCAGATCAAGCATTAACCGCTGCTCTTGTGATCCTTGTCACGAAGCCACACCCGCCCCACTCGCATTAAAGGTTCAGAACGAGAGTGTAGCCTATATAGAAATAATGACGCGAAATTGAAAATCATTCAACTAAATAATAAGGATTTCTATCAGCCTAATCGAGGTGTAGATTACATCTCACCTTCCAGTGTTCGAACTTGTAAACAAGGCTGCATGGGATTTCTCTTAATGCAACTCTGTGCTTCCAGTGGCAATGTCCGCTTTAGTTATAATGCCGGTAGCCGGTAGCCACTTTTTGATTTGACAGCTCTAACGCAGTTCCACCTCAGACACCGCCAAAAACTATGCAGATGTTGGCTAAAACAGATCTGATTGAATTGGGCCCTAATTAGCTTAAATACATGGAGCGCTAAGGGTTCTTGGTGTTTCACAGGCTATTACAGGGTTGGGAATAGACAATCACCTTCTCGGACTCAGAGAGATCGCACAAGAGCTCAAGATGGAGAGGCCGGAGATCTTCACAGATGAAACCTATGTGGCCAGTAACCAGTTCATTCTCTCCACCAGTCAGGTATACCCTCTAGTCATCGCTTTGCTATGTGGCTATTGCTAGTGCAGCCATAATATATGCTATATAATATGTGCAATTTAGCAGACGCTTTTATCCAAAATCATGCATGCATACCTCTAATCTCAGTATTTGACAAGCAGCTAGATGACAATAATATTATTTCAACCAATTGTGTTATAACTATTTATTACATATATATATATATATATATATATATATAAATCATCTATGAAGTAATCAGTAACAGTTTATATAACTACTTATAAATCCCTAGTTAAAGTATACCTGAGTATACCTGAGTAGATGGCAGTGGCAATTTTAGCAATATTAACACTGAGCTAAACGCTAGAGCTGCCGCTTTCAAGGAGCGGGACACTAATCTGGACGCTTGTAAGAAATCCCGCTATGCCCTCTGATGAACCATCAAACAGGCAAAGTGTTAATACAGGCATTACAGACTCGGTCAAGGAGAGGTTGACTAAGATTGAATCCTACTACACTTGCTCTGATGCTCGTCGGATATGGCAGGGCTTGCAAACTATTGCCAACTACAAAGGGAAACCCAGCCGCAAGCTGCCCAGCAACGTGAGCCTACCAGACAGGCTAAATGCCTTTTATTCTCGCTTTGAGGCAAGCAAACTGAAACATGCATGAGAGCCCCAGCTGTTCCGGACGACTGTGTGATCACGCTCTCCGTAGCTGATGCGAGCAAGACCTTTAACCTGTTGCTTCTACTCGGGACGCTTGCGTCCCAACTAGAGCTCTGGAAATGCAAATGCGCTACGCTAAATGCTAATAGTATTAGTTAAAACTCAAAAGTTCATTAAAATACACATGCAGGGTATCGAATTAAAGCTACACTCGTTGTGAATCCAGGCAACAAGTCAGATTTTTAAAATGCTTTTCGGCGAAAGCATGAGAAGCTATTATCTGATAGCATGCAACACCCCAAAAGACCCACAGGGGACGTAAACAAAATAATTAGCATTTCGGCGTTACACAAACCGCACAATAAAATAGAAAACATTCATTACCTTTCACCATCTTCTTTGTTGGCACTCCTAGATGTCCCATAAACACTATTTGGGTCTTTATTTCGATTAAATCGGTCCATATAAAGCCTAGATATCGTTATATGTAGACTGTGTGATAAACGAAAAACATCGTTTCAAAACGTAACGTCATTTTTTAAAATTCAAAAAGTCGACGATAAACTTTCACAAAACACTTGAAATACGTTTGTAATGCAACTTTAGGTATTAGTAAACGTTAATAAGCGATAAAATTCATCAGGAGGCGATGTAAAGATCATTAGCTGTCCGTCTGGAAAGATGTCCGGCTAGAAACTCAACGAAAATATCCGGTCCTAGACCGGATTAGATACGGTGTCCTGCATGTGTTTGACCAAGAAAAAACTCGAAGGGAAATGACAAGACTCTAGACACCGTGTGGAAGCTGTAGGTACTGCAACCTCAGTCAATTAATTGTGGTTCACCTTTATCAATGGGATCAAGTAGCGCATGGATATATTTTCCCATTTTCAGTGATCAGTTTTTCCTGTGCTTTTCGATGTAAATGCCGTTCTGGTAAAGCCACAGCAGTGATTTAACCAGTTTTTTAAACGTCTGAGTGTTTTCTATCCACACAGACTAAGCAAATGCATATACTATATTCCTGGCATGAGTAGCAGGGCGCTGAAATGTTGCGCGATTTTTAACAGAATGTTCAAAAAAGTAGAGGGTCGACTGAAGAGGTTAAACAGGTGAACATTCACAAGGCCGCGGGGCCAGACGGATTACCAGGATGTGTACTCAGGGCAAGTGTCTTCACTGACATTTTCAACCTCTCCTTGACCGAGTCTGTAATGCCTACATGTTTCAAGCAGACCAACATAGTCCCTGTGCCCAAGAACGCGGAGGTAACCTGCCTAAATGACTACTGCCCTGTAGCACTCACGTCTGTAGCCATGAAGTGCTTTGAAAGGCTGGTCTTGGCTCAAACAACACCATCAACACCATCATCCCGGAAATCCTAGACCCACTCCGATTTGCATACTGCCCCAACAGATACACAAAGATAACACAATCGAAATTGCACTCCACACTGCCCTTTCCCATCTGGACAAATGAAACATATATGTGAGAATGCTGTTCATTGACTACAGCTCAGCGTTCAACACCATAGTGCCTACAAAGCTCATCACTAAGTTAAGGACCCTGAGACTAAACACCTCCCTCTGAAACTAGATCCTGGACTTCCTGGCGGGCCGCTCCCAGGTGGTAAGGCAAAAACACATCTGCCACGCTGATCTTCAACACGGGGCCCCTCAGGGGTGCATGCTTAGTCCCCTCCTGTACTCCCAGTTCACCCACAACTGCGTGGCCAAGCACGACTCCAACACCATCATTAAGTTTGCTGACGACACAACAGTGGCCTGATCACCGACAACGATGAGAGCCTATAGGGAGGAAGTCAAATACCTGGCAATGTGGTGCAAGGACAACAAACTCTACCTCAACGTGAGCAAGACAAAGGAGCTGATCGTGGACTACAGCTGCAACATCGAGAGCATCCTGACCGGTTGCATCACCTCCTGGTATTGCAACTGCTCGGCATCCGATCGTAAGGTGCTACAGAGGTTGGTGTGTATGGCCCAGTACATCACTCGGGCCAAGCGTCTTGCCATCCAGGACCTCTATACTAGGTGTTGTTAGAGGAAGGCCACAACATTTTTTTAAAGACTCCAGTCACTCAAGTCATAGACTGTTCTCCCTGCTACTGCACGGCAAGCGGTCCTGGTGCACCAAGTATAGGTCCAAAAGGATCCTTAGCAGCTTCTACTCCCAAGCCATAAGACTGCTGAACAATTAATCAAACGGCCACCCAAACTATTTGCATTAACCCCCCCCCCCCCCCCCCCACTGCTGCTACTCACTGTTTATTATCTATGCCTAGTCACTTTACCCCTACCTACATGTACAAATTGCCTGAAATACCTCGACTAACCTGTACCCGCGCACATTGACTCCGTACCGGCACCCCCTGCTGTGCTCACTTGAACAGGAAGGTGGCGCGGCGGTCCTTGTTGTGGGCAAATTTTGTCATCAAACTTTGTCATCAAAGTCTGGCATTCTCTGGATTTATGGTGCTTTCAAGACAAATGGGAACTAAAAAAAAACATGGTCGAATCATGATGTCAGTGATCTTCAGGTTGGAGCTCTAGAAAGAGGCGCGAGTTCCCGACTTCGGAAATCCCAGTTGGATGACCGTTCAAAACATATTTTCTCAGTCGGAACTTGTTTTTTTTTCAAGTTTCCAGTTGTCTTGAATTCACTGAAGTCTGAGATTTCCCAGTTCCAAGTTTCCAGTTGTTTTCAACGTGGCAGAAGTCATGCTGGATTGAAAGCATGGCCAATGTATTCAACCTTTTCTGGTCCATGGTGTTGCATGTGAATGTTTATCTTTTTAAGCTTGGAAAAGAGACCCTTAAAACCCAGACTTGGACTACACACCCTCTCCACTGAATAGCTGGCTACTGACTGCTTTGCAATGCTTACAGTTAGCCCCTGATTCCTTCCAACCCATCATTGTTGAATTTGAATGTTTATGTCCAATAGCCGATGAGCACCGATACGTTTTATCTATAATTTTTCTTCAAATGACAAGGATTGAAAAGGATTTGCCAGTAGATTGTTCGACTTGATTCATGATAATGACTGCTTGTTTAAAGCTTGCCAGCTAAGATTTTGAAAGTATGATATTGACATGATCAGTCCAATCAAAGCTACGGTAGATTTGACGTCATTTTATCTGCATCCAATGATCTTGAGCTTTCTTGGATGGGCATTACCAATCCCTACACTCTGTGTTGTCCGCTGGCTGCCCCTCCACCACAGAAAGCAATGATCTAGGCTGAAACACCTGCATTTGGGAGCTGCCTTACACAAGAAAGCAAAAAAGAGACCATTCTTGTATTCGGCTTTATTAACTGAATGATTATTTACATTGTTTACAAACTGATATGTGACACGTATTAATGCCAAAATAACATGCAAAACAGACAACAAAAGGGTGCCCCACCTGCCCTGAATAATGGGGCAGGTAGATGGGTATTAACCACTGGTAGATGGGTATTAAGCACTGGTAGATGGGTATTAACCACTGGTAGATGGGTATTAACCACTGGTAGATGGGTATTAACCACTGGTAGATGGGTATTAACCACTGATAGATGGGTATTAACCACTGGTAGATGGGTATTAACCACTGGTAGATGGGTATTAACCACTGGTAGATGGGTATTAACTGGTATACATCCTCCTCAGGTCCCAACCACAGTGGAGATGTTCTGCTGCTATGGCCCGGTTGTTCCTAACGGCTACGGGTGCTGCTACAACCCCCAGTCAGACCACCTCCTCTTCAGCGTGACCAGCTTCCACGGTAGCACCGAGACCTGCTCGGCAGTGTTCATCAAGGCTCTAGACGAGGGCCTCGTAGAGATGAGGGATCTGTGCAGGAAGAGTAATAAGCCTCAGAGCAGCGCTGCTCCTGCTGCCTCGAAGGCGGTTGAGAATAACCAAGGAGCAGGCAGCAAGCTTCCAAGCACACTTCAGAAAACAGGGAAGTAATTCATACCAATGTAGCTTATGACGGCTTCAGAGTCACACTCAACTTCCGCCGCATCCCGGTATGTCGTAAAAGGAGCGTTAACTAGTTGTCCTGTGTGTATTTTCATGTTTGTGCAATCAGGTTTTTGTTTTACGACTTATTCTCTCAATTCAATCAGAAAATATGAAGCCTTAACTATGTAACTATGTACATAAAACTAAGAGTTAATAATTTAGCTGTAATGACTACAAAGAATTAAACATGGAAAAAAACATAGTTGTAGACTCTCATTCATCATTGACACTGTGTGGGAGTCAAGACAGAGCAGAGATATCTGGTCTACTAATAGGAAACTAAAGCCATGCCTGCTATTTCAGCACTGTAGTGACGGACAGCTCCTCTTCACCGAGAGGATGAATGAACTAGCTCCTAAATGATCTCAGTGTATGTACGCTCAACATATATTCATCAGCTTTGTTGAAACAACTCCTAAATATATACCGGAATATACCATTATTCACATTTGTCATGCAAACAATCATATTGTAACTAATGGGATTAAAGTAAACTAGGTTTAATCGTCAATATAAGGACGATGACAAAAAGGGATTTCTATCAGGTAAAGTCTAAAGGATGACAGGCACTTTAATGTTCTATATTTTTTACTTACGTTTGTTAAGAAATTATATGACGTCATATACATGATATGTGAAGAATAACAGTTGACGGATATACAGGAGCTCATTGCTTGAGACAAAAAATACTTCAATGATTCTTAATTCAGTAGCAACCGTTGCTATGTATCAGTATATTTGTGCTGTGAACCATATTTGTCATGTCCTATATGTGTGTATATGTGACGCAATAGTTTGAGTAATGAAAACGTCTGTGTTACCTTACTGCATCAGTTCAGTAGGATGAACTGAGCTTTACTCACTAAGTGGTGATAATGTAACGTGAATCATTGTGTGTATGTTTCTATAGTATACCAGTAGTAGTGTAGAAACATTAAGAATACAATACAGTCATTCAAGGCTTTACTGGGCAATAATAAAATAGCTTACGCAGCAAGGCTTGCACATGCAATTCATATGAAATCTATTCATTATCTTAGCTATTTTTGGTATTCAGCAATATTTTGGTCACAGTAGAATGTAGAATGTGTTAGAACATATAATACAGTAATGTCCTCTTGTGTGTAATAGAGAAGTGTCTTATTGTAACAAGCAAAAACCTGCATGTTTTAGATGATGGTCTCATGTTCAAAACCTGTCAGTTTGTCCTTGTAAATGTTTCATTACTATCACAAATATCGAAGTGTTTAAATGTTAATTGTTGCTGTTTCATGTTATTGTTGTTTTGTGTTAATAATGTATTTTGCTGGACATTTGAATGTGAACCAGGTGACAGCGCAAGTATTTTATCAGATGTACTTTTTCTCACTTTATACCTCACATAGTCACCCTATCCTCCTTTCTCTCTCTAGTTCCCTATGCATGCACAATGAGGAAAAGAAGTCTTAGAAATGCACGTTAAGTGCACTTAAAAAAGCTTAAAAAGCGATAAAAAAAGGTCTGCTTGTTGTTGTACCTGTATATGAGTCCATACAAAACATAAACAGATTTGCCTTAAACTTTTGACTGATATGCTTACAGTACAGTATTTCTAGAGGTATTTCCATAGGTATAGGTAGTCGAGATTATGTGCAGGATTGTCTCATACCGTTTCATCAAGTGGATGTGGTGATTCTGTGGAAGAAGAAATGTGTTACCTGTTTGTGTGACGTATGGAAATGAATAGGAATGTAGTAGTGGTGTTGATATGCTGGTTTTTGAGTTTCATATTTTGATTGCTTTCCTAATGGCACCCTTTTCCTTTTATATTGCACAACTTTTGACCAGGACTTTGCTCAAAAGTAGTGCACTATATAGGGAATAGGCTGCCATTTGGGATACAAACTTTATATATTGATAATGGTCTAATGTGTGTTTCCACTCATATTATGGAATCTAAGGCATTGATTGATACTGATTGCAGTAGCGCAGAATATCAGCATGATTCACATTTAAAGGCAAGGTTTCCCCTTTCGTGACGCCCTCTATTCACGGTAAACAATGCATGTCAGCTCAATCGGAAATTAACTTTACATTTCAACCACGCTACAATGCAGATCTTCAGTGCTACAGATTGAATCGATAGGGAGTGATAGGGAGAGTACTGTAGTTTGTGCTGTATCAATTGTATTTATTTTATATAGTCAATTGAATTTTCAGTGAATGCATACAAATCTAGTAAAACATTGAAAAGCTTATTTATTTTTGTAGTTAAATACATACATTTATTTTCATCCAAAAACCGATATGATATACGCACTTGAATTGTATTGGAGATATTTATGAGAATATATTGTAACCTTTTGCTGTGTAGAGAATACTGCAATAAATAAAATGAATTCCAAAATATCACGAGGCTAGCTTCTCCTTGGAATAACACACTCAATTCCTAGGTCAATCCTCAGCTGTGAATGGGGGTGCAAGAGAGCGAGTGTATCCCAAATGACACCCTATTCCCTACGTAATGCTCTAACATGAAAGTACTGCACTCTATAGGGAATAGGGTGCCATTTGGGACAAACAAGGACACAATCCGTTAAATATAAAGTGTATGGGAGTAGCCTACAGTATACTGTAGTAAGTCTCTCTAATGAACATCTGTGTCAACTGCCACAACAATTGGAGGTATAACAACCAGCCTGTTTTGCCTGAGTCAATCTGTGTGTATTATAAGGTCACATCTCTAACCCATAGAAATATCAAAACTAGAATGGAGATCCATTCATTGGTATATTCAAAATGGCCGCCGGTCCACTCATCACAGAACATAGACTTGAATGGGTATCTCTATTCTACTCATTCAATTTCAATGTCTTACCCATTCCATAGACGGGTTGGTTGTTTAGCCACAAAACCTATCCGTGTACAACTATGGGGCAAAACAGACGAGGTTGGCTTAGATATTTGACAACATGTAAACTATATTTAGTCTCAATGTTTATTGAAAACATAAATACATTTGCACAATGAACACTTGTTGTCTTTCAAATACATTGTTACAGTTGTTGGTTACTTAGCTAGCCAATATTAGCATTGACATGAAATCAGTCAAAACAAGACATGGTATAAAGAACAAGATAAAACAATCTGAAACAAGCCACCTACGATTCCCTAAATGGCAGCTTCTTGTCATTGTTACTAGCTATCTGATCGTTTAGAATCATAACAATACGCGGCTTGCGGCCACATCGATGCGCGCTTCATTTTCGTGACGTTGTCAGCCAACCCGTCAAAACAGCAGACGGCTTAGTTCCACTGGCATCTGATTGGGTCTAAATGATTTTATGTGTGTAACGGCCGTCGTTGGAATGAGGTGAGGACCAAAGCGCAGCTTGGTAAGTGTTCATCATATATTTAGTAAACCGAGAACACTAAACAAAATAACAAAGGCGAAACGAAACAGTTCTGAAACGTGACATACACATAACAGAAAATAATCACCCACCACTCAAAGGTGAAACCAGGCTACCTAAGTATGGTTCTCAATCAGGGACAACGATTGACAGCTGCCTCTGATTGAGAACCATACCAGGCCAAACACAGAAATCCCAAATTGTAGAAAAAAGAACATAGACTGCCCACCCCAACTCATGACCATGACCATACTAAAACAAAGACAAAACAAAGGAACTAAGGTCAGAATGTGACAATGTGAGAGAGCTACACACACTATGAAACTGTACCTCACATTAGCACAACAGCCAGGAAGCCTATGAGCTCTGGAGCTTTCCAGAGAACTATCTAAGTTGATATATTATATGACCGTATTTCTCAACTCCAGTCCTTGAATACTAATGGGCTCCCAAGTGGCACGGTCTAAGGCACTGTGTTAGAGGTGTCACTAGAGATCCTGGTTCGATTCCAGGCTGTATCACAACTGGGCTGTAATTGGGGGTACCGTAGGGTGGTGCACAATTGGCTCAGCATTGTCCAGTGTCGGCTGTCATTGCAAATAATAATTTGTTCTCAACTGACTTTTCTAGTTAAATAAATAAAATCCCCCGAACAGCACACACTTTTGTTGTAGTACATCTTTTTGTTGTACTACAAAAAATGCACAACTGATTCAACTTGTCAAGAATTTGATGATTAGTTGACAGGTGTAAATAGGTGTGCTTGTCCATGACCACAACAAAAGTATGTACTGTTGGGGGTACTGGAAGACCGGAGTTGGGAAACATTCAGATATGATACTGTATTTAATTATATACATTTTATGAATTTGTACAAATGACTACATAAAATGATGGATGTCACTCTCCCCACATTGAGGCACCTTACAGCACCTGAAGCCAACTGAGAAGAGCTGAAAAGTAAAACTTGACAACACAAAATCTCAACAAGTCCTGGAAGGTGACAATGCTCCAGTACCGGAGACAAAATCTTCCATTATACTAGATTATCCACAGATGTACCTTAACATTTTGATATTTTTGTACCCCAGAGAACAGAATTGTACCCTAACTGTACCCTTATATCTGAGAATGTGGTAGAGTGTGTGTTATTATTATTATTAGAACAATGATATTTAATTAAGCAGACGCTTTTATCCAAAGTGACTTAGTCATGCGTGCATATAGTTTACGTATCGAACCCATTATCCTAGAGCTGCAAGCGCCACGCTCTACCAACTGAGCTGTTGACGAGCCAGCCGTTGACCAGTCCAGACGGACTTGGACAGGTTAGGATCCATGGATGTAGGAAGCCCACCTGTGGATGGGTGAGGTGGGAACATCAGTGCTGATCGGTGTCTGCCACGCAGCAGACAGAAAGACAGGCTCACCTGCTGACTGCTATTGACTGACTGGTGCTCAGAGCTGACCTCTACACTGTTGTTTACATCTCTCCCCTGTTAGGAGACAGGCTGATTATGTGGTTCTGTTATGAAACAGTGTTCTAGAGCAGAGTAGAGTAGAGTGGAGTGAAGAAGAGTAGCAGACTCATTTACTCAAAGCAACAAACAGAACTGTCAACATGGACAGGGACACATATTCAATACATGTGTCCCATGCAGGAATTGAACCATAACCCCTGCTGCTATTTGTATTTGTATTTATTATGGATCCCCATTCACACTCTTCCAGGGGTCTAGCAAAATGAAGGCAGTTTATACAATTTATTTAAATTTTATATAATACCCATTTGAATGCAAATGGGTACTTTTAGGTCCATCTCTGAGAGACATACCCTGTTAATACAGTACAAGCCTATTCTATTCTGTTTTATTCTTTTCTATTCTATTTTATTCTATTGTCTCAGACAGGATAGAAACTAGATGAGTTCAAATTCCCAGCCCACACACAGTACGTTCATAATGACCATTTATTCAACAGGCTGTCCTTTGTCATCATTTGTACAGTATTCAGCTCTAATGTTGCAGCAGCTGATCACCCTGTAGTTTGAATCACCTTCTCTAATTCAGCATTTGCACATGGATGAGAAATGACAGCCACAAGGAAACCATGAGTCCATTCAATGGGCAATTATCCTGTTTCATACCAACCAAAACTATAACTGTCATCTAAATATGTTGTTCAACTCCATTGATTTATGAATATGATTCAGAGCTTCAACAACAGTCATGATGTAGCCAGTCATCTCTGAAAAGCAAACTGAGCATGATGACATTTCTATTTCTTTCCGGAAATGAATCTAGATGTGCATCTCAAATGGCATACTGTATAGTGCACTTCTTTTGACCAGTGCTCTATGGGCCCTAGTCAAAAGTAGTGCACTAACTAGGGAATAGGGTGTCAGTTGGGACACACACTAGATAGCAAACATTCTCACACCGTCGCCTTGTGTTTCAGTTATTCAGACAACTCAGTCAGTGACATTTAAAAGTAAATTCAAAGAAAATAATACTGTCTACCACACTAGACTGCCATTCTTAAAATCGTTCAATTAAGCCAGACTATGGCTGTCTGTTTTCCTCACTAAAGGATCTTGATAATAACCTTCCTGGCATTCATGAAGGAGCTGTTCTTGAGGAAGAGGTTCCTATCTGGCTAAGTTTTTATACAACGTCTCAGAGCCTAATTGGCCGAGAAGTGAAGGCCTATTAACTAATAGCTTTCTGTTACAGTTATATGCCAAGAGCTGAGTGAAGGGCTGCATCCCAAATGGCACCCTATTCACTATTTACTGCAGTATGGGTAAAGAAGTGCACTAAATAGGGAAAAGAATGCCATTTGGGAAGCAGACCAGGTATTGTAATGTATCCCCACCTCAGAACTCAGATCTCAGAAGTCCATTTAAAAGGCATAGATAGACGTAAAGGTACTGATATGTACCTCTTGTCACTTTATCCAATCCTCCACAGACATTCTTACACTGAAAAGTATTTGTTTTATTTTGACTGGTTGCTTTTAAGACTTGGACTACTTTGGAAATTTAAAAAAAAAGAACCCTAGTAATGGTTGAGTGCTCAATCTTTCTGCACATGAATAACCAACAAGTGGGTGCTTTTTGTAAACTAATCACATCCCAAAAACAGATAAGGATAGGATTGGAAAATGTTTTGAATGGCACCTATGCATTTATTTCCTTACAGTACCTAAACAAATATCTTCAACTGCATTTCAGCTCTAATCCAAATCATATTACTATAAATATATCTAAACAGTGTTGGCAACACGTGATTCATATCCTCATCTTTCTAAACAGTGTTTGCAACACGTGATTCATATCCTCATCATAAAATCAATAACCAATTTGAGGGTTGACATTGTGGAGTGGTTCCAGATTGCAGGCCATGCTTAGACATGGGTGTAAATCTTAGCCTATTGTACGCTGTGCAGGACGAGGATGCCATTGGAGTGATTTATGCTTTTGTGTGCGTGTGTGTGTGTGTGTGTGCCGCAGCGTTCGGGCTCCTACTAAATGACCGGGGTTCATTTGAGTGGTCTACGAGGTGGATAGAGGCCCCTGGGTGACCAGCGGGAGGAGCTGGTTGGTAAAACAGCACGATGTGTGTGTGTGTGTGTGTGTGTGTGTGTGTGTGTGTGTGTGTGTGTGTGTGTGTGTGTGTGTGTGTGTGTGTGTGTGTGTGTGTGTGTGTGTGTGTGTGTGTGTGTGTGTGTAGAAAGGTATGGGACGTGAGGCAGGCGGGGGTCTTAGTCATCAACAGGAAAGGCCCCAGCAGGGCTCTGATTATTAAGGAGATAAGAACCCCTAATGAGGGACCCACTAGCATCTTCATCTGCATCATTCACACCCATCATTCATCATCATCAGGTCTGATTCCTATTTTCCACTGATTTCCCGTCCTCAGAAAAAAATTAAATAGTACTGTAGACTCAGTTGGAAGTGAATAGAGAAGACTGTGTTATTTTACTGTACCGTTTGTATAGATTTGGATAGTATGTAATCTGTGCCCACGATACAACAGAACAGGATACCCTTCTGGACTACAGTCTTGAACAGGATAAGGGACTGTATATAATTCCTCCTATACATGCCAAACCAACTCAGCTATCACACTCTGCATCTCTCTCTCTCTCTCTCTCTCTCTCTCTCTCTCTCTCTCTCTCTCCAGAGAGTGTTGACCAGGATGCAGAGAGAGAAAGAATGAGATGGAGAGATATGGAGAGAGAGAAACAGAGAGAGCGAGATGGAGAGAGAGAGAAAGATAGAGATATAGATAGAGAGAGATGCAGAGTGAGCAGCCACATGACTAGATGAGAGTTGAGAGTCTCTCAAGAGAATAAGTGGTTGTGCCAGGCTGTCATCTTAAGAGGAGACTCAACCATCCACAAAAGCATTACAAGGAGACAATCATTTAATTCTAATCTTCGCATCAGAGTAACGATTCTGGGCTGCCTGCCCTGGTCTCACAGCGTAGCATGAGAGGAGAGAAGCTCAGAGAGGAGAAGAGAGGAGAGCCAGTTGCATAAGTATCCACTATAAAGATCAATCCGAGTCGCCAGGACAGAGAGAGAAGTTAAGATAGAAAGCTCCTCATTAAGGACAGTGCATAGTGACTCCTCTACTGCTTGCCTCACAAGCCCCGTCTCACTGATGCATATTTGTGGACTGGTGAGTTCTCTGAAGGACATTGCAGCATAGTTGTCGTGACTTGTAGGTGAACAGAGACTGTATATACGCCACTAATATCCCACTTGTCAAGGGAGGGTAAACCAGAATGCATAAGTTTGCAGTTTGTATGCATATAGACTGTCATTTAGGTCACATGGACCTATACTGCTGTTAAGGTCATTTCCCCCAACTTTCTACTTCTGTGTACAGATGAGTTGTGAGAGGGGTGGAAAAAGTCAGATAGAGGGAGAGGGATGGAGGGAGTGGGATGGAGGGAGAGGAATGGAAGGAGTGGGATGGAGGGAGAGGGATGGAGGGAGAGGAATGGAAGGAGTGGGATGGAGGGAGAGGAATGGAAGGAGTGGGATGGAGGGATGGAAGGAATGGGATGGAGGGAGAGGGATGGAAGGACTGGGATGGAAGGAGAGGGATGGAAGGAGAGGGATGGAAGGAGAGGAATGAGGGAGAGGGATGGACGGAGAGGGATGGAAGGAGAGGAATGAGGGAGAGGGGTGGAGGGAGAGGGATGGAGGGAGAGGGATGAGGGAGAGGGGGAGAGGGATGGAGAGAGAGGGATGGAAGGAGAGGAATGAGGAGAGGGGTGGAGCGAGTGGGAGGGAAGGAGAGGAATGAGGGAGAAGGATGGATGGAGAGGGACGGAAGGAGAGGGATGGAAGGAGTGGGATGAGGGAGAGGGGTGGAGGGAAAGGGATGGAGGGAGAGGGATGGAGGGAGAGGGATGGAAGGAGAGGGATGGAAAGAGTGGGATGGAAGGAGAGGGATGGAAGGAGAGTGATGGAGGGAGAGGAATGAGGGAGAGGGATGGAGGGATAGGGATGGAAGGAGAGGAATGAGGGAGAGGGGTGGAGGGAGTGGGAGGGAAGGAGAGGTATGAGGGAGAGGGGTGGAGGGAGTGGGAGGGAAGGAGAGGAATGAGGGAGAGGGGTGGAGGGAGAGGGATGGAGGGGGAGGGATGAGGGAGAGGGATGGAGAGAGAGGGATGGAAGGAGAGGAATGAGGGAGAGGGGTGGAGGGAGAGGGATGGAGGGAGAGGGATGAGGGAGAGGGATGGAGAGAGAGGGATGGAAGGAGAGGAATGAGGGAGAGGGGTGGAGCGAGTGGGAGGGAAGGAGAGGAATGAGGGAGAAGGATGGATGGAGAGGGACGGAAGGAGAGGGATGGAAGGAGTGGGATGAGGGAGAGGGATGGAGGGAGAGGGATGGAGGGAGAGGGATGGAAGGAGAGGAATGAGGGAGAGGGGTGGAGCGAGTGGGAGGGAAGGAGGGAGAGGAATGAGGGAGAAGGATGGATGGAGAGGGACGGAAGGAGAGGGATGGAAGGAGTGGGATGAGGGAGAGGGGTGGAGGGAGAGGGATGGAGGGAGAGGGATGGAGGGAGAGGGATGGAAGGAGAGGGATGGAAAGAGTGGGATGGAAGGAGAGGGATGGAAGGAGAGTGATGGAGGGAGAGGAATGAGGGAAATGGATGGAGGGATAGGGATGGAAGGAGAGGAATGAGGGAGAGGGGTGGAGGGAGTGGGAGGGAAGGAGTGGGAGGGAAGAAGTGGGATGGAGGGAGAGGAATGAGGGAGAGGGATGGAGGGAGAGGAATGAGGGAGAGGGATGGAGGGAGAGGAATGAGGGAGAGGGATGGAGGGAGAGGGATGGAAGGAGAGGGATGGAAAGAGTGGGATGGAAGGAGAGGGATGGAAGGAGAGTGATTGAGGGAGAGGGATGGAGGGAGAGGGATGGAGGGAGAGGGATGGAAGGAGAGGAATGGAAGGAGAGGGATGGAAGGAGTGGGATGGAGGGAGAGGAATGAGGGAGAGGGATGGAGGGAGAGGGATGGAAGAAGAGGGATGGAGGGAGAGGAATGAGGGAGAGGGATGGAAGGAGTGGGATGTAAGAGGGATGAAGGGACAGTCAGCAGCAGGGCAGGAGAGGCTGACTGAGGAGAGAAAAGGAGTAGAACTTCATTACAGACCGTGGATGGTCCCAGCACTGTGTCCCAGACGAGAGAGGCTGTGTAAGGAGACAAACAGAGGCTCTGTCATGAGCAGCCAGACCCAACACAGGCTCTCCCCACAGTCAAAGCCCACCACAACCCCACATCAGACCCCCATCCTCACAACCAACGACCAGCGGCCCCTCGAGCCGCTCCCCAGCCCAACGACCACAGTCCCCCAACCAACCTCCACATACGCCCCCCACCCCCAGCCAGCCAACCATACCACCAACCCCGTCCCCAGCCTCTCCCCAGCCAACATTACATCTCCGCATCCACCCCCACCTCCCACCCCCAGCCAACCATCACTTCCCCATAGCTGTTAGCTACTCCATCAATCAGTCCTCATCCCACAACCACATGCCGTAGAGCATCTGATCACTACTCGCTAGCCCACAACACCGGCCGCAACCAACGACTCAGCCAATTATAGTGATCCATTAAAGCATGAGCAACTGACGGGTGCACAAAAAGATGAAAGCACCGCCCCAATGCCACGGCAACGGTAGCCAGTGTGTTCCAGTGCTCCATCTACAGCCAGCCAGTTTGTTGTTGTTGACAGAGAGAGAAGAGACAAAAGCTATTCTGCTGTTGATACACGTCCTGTCCTCCGACCAGGGGAGGAGAATAAATCACAAGGCCAGAACGAGTGGAGAGGAGAGATTAATAATGTCTTGCTTGGTGTGTTTGGGTTGTGTCAAGCCTCACCTTTTCTATGTTCCTTAAAAAGAGGTAATGTCCCAATTGGCACCCTATTCCCAACATAGTAGACTAGCAGCCTTATAAAAATAAAAACAACAGTAAAAAGACAGCGAAAAATAATAGTAGCAAGGTTATATACAGACACCGGTTAGTCAGGCTAATTGAGGTAGTATGTACATGTAGTGATGGTCAAAGTGACTATGCATATATTATAAACAGAGAGTAGCAGCAGCGTAAAAGAGGGGGTGGGGTGGGACAATGCAAATAGTCCGGGTAGCCATAGGATTACTTGTTCAGAAGTCTTAAGGCTTGGGAGCTGCTGAGAAGCCTTTCGGTCCTAAACTTGGCGCTCCGGTACCGCTTGCCATGCGATAGTAGAGAGAACATTCTATGACTGGGGTGGCTGAGGTCTTTGACAATTTTTGGGGCTTTCCTCTGACACCGCCTGGTGTAGAGGTCATGGATGGCAGGTAGCTTAGCCCCAGTGATGTACTGGGCCGTACGCACAACCCTCTGTAGTGCTTTGCTGTCTGAGGCCGAGCAGTTGCCATACCAGACAGTGATGCAACCAGTTAGGATGCTCTCGATGTTGCAGCTGTAGTACCTTTTAAGGATCTGAGTACCCATGCCAAATCTTTTTAGTTTCCTGAGGGGGAATAGCCTTTGTCGTGCCCTCTTCACGACTGTTTTGGTGTTTTTGGACCATTCTAGTTTGTTGGTGATGTGGACACCAAGGAACTTGAAGCTCTCAACCTGCTCCACTACAGCCCCGTCAATAAGAATGGGGGTGTGCTCGGCCCTCCTTTTCCTGTAGTCCACAATCATCTCCGTTGTCTTGATTATAATAGGTTGTTATTCTGGCACCACCCGGCCAGGTCTCTGACCTCCTCCCTATAGGCTGTCTTGTCGTTGTCAGTGATCAGGCCTTTCACTGTTGTGTCGTTGCAAATGTAATGATGGTATTGGAGTCGTGCCTGGCCACAAAGTCGTGGGTGAACAGGGAGTACAGGAGGGGACTGAGCACGCACCCCTGAGGGGCTCCACTGTTGAGGATCAGTGTGGCGGATGTGTTGCTACCTACCCTCACCAACTGGGGGCAGCCCATCAGGAAGTCCAGGATAGTGTTGCAGAGGGAGCTGTTTAGTCCCAGGATCCTTAGCTTAGTGATGAGCTTTGAGGGCACTATGGTGTTGAATGCTGAGTTGTAGTCAATGAACTGCATTCTCACATAGGTGTTATTTTTGTCCAGGTTGGAAATTGCAGTGTGGAGTCCAATAGAGATTGCATCATTTGTGGATCTGTTTGGGCGGTATGCAAGTTGGAGTGGGTCTAGAGTTTCTGGGATAATGGTGTTAATGTGAACCATTACCAGCCTTTAAAAGCACTTCATGGCTACGGAAGTGAGTGCTACAATTCTGTAGGCATTTAGGCAGGTTGCCTTAGTGTTCTTGGGCACAGGGACTATGGTGGTCTGCTTGAAACATGTTGGTATTGCCTCCCGGGTGGCGCAGTGGTTAAGGGCCACCAGAGACTCTGGGTTCGCGCCCAGTCTCTGTCGTAACCGGCCACAACCGGGAGGTCCGTGGGGCGACGTACAATTGGCCTAGCGTTGTCCGGGTTAGGGAGGGTTTGGCCGGTAGGGATATCCTTGTCTCATCACGCACCAGCGACTCCTGTGGCAGGCCGGGCGCAGTGCGCGCTAACCAAGTGAGGTGCACTGTGTTTCCTCCGACACATTGGTGCGGCTGGTTTCCGGGTTGGATGCACGCTGTGTTAAGAAGCAGGGTGGCTTGGTTGGGTTGTGTATCGGAGGACGCATGACTTTAAACCTTCGTCTCTCCCGAGTCCGTACGGGAGTTGTAGTGATGAGACAAGATAGTAGCTACTAAACAATTGGATACCATGAAATTGGGGAGGAAAAAAAAAAGAAAAAAACATGTTGGTATTACAAACTCAATCAGGCACATGTTGAAAATGTCAGTGAAGACACCTGCCAGCTGGTCAGCACATCCCCGGAGCACACATCCTGGTAATCCATCTGGCCTCACAGCCTTGTGATTGTTGACTCACGCCGGTTTCAGAGAGCATGATCACACAGTGGTCCAGAACAGCTGATGCTCTCATGCATGCCTCAGTGTTGCTTGCTCGTGTCACTGGGCAGATCGCGGCAGTGCTTCCCTTTGTCGTCTGTAATAGTTTGCAAGCCCTGCCACATAAGACAAGCATCGGATCCAGTGTAGTATGATTCAATCTTAGCCCTGTATTGGCACTTTGCCTGTTCGTCAGACAGCATAGCAGGATTTCTTCTAAGCTTCCAGGTTAGTTAAGTTAAGAACAAATTCTTATTTACAATGATGGCCTACCCTATGGGACTCCCAATCACAGCCGGATGTGATACAGCCTGGAGTCAAACCAGGGACTGCAGTGATGCCTTTTGCACTGAGATGCAGTGCTTAGACCATTGCGCCACTCGGGAGCCACACCATAGAGAGCAGGACACATGGGAGTCTTTGATCAAAAGCACACATTACACAGTATGGCCCACTAGGGATCCCAGTGCAATAAGCTTCTTACCCACAACACACTGGCAAATTATGAGATATGATAAGAGAGCATTAAAAAACCAATGGGCCATACAGCCCATAAAGTAACATTGGTGATTTTCACAGCTAGGCTATGGCTCAGGAGCTTTACCTCAGACTTTGTGTGCATTCCAAATGGCCCCCTATTCCCATATAGTGCACTCATTTTGACTAGAGCCCTATGGGCCATAGTAAAAAGTAGTCAATAGGAAGAAGGGTCCCATTTGGGATGCAACCTCTGTTTACAAGTGAGTTGTTTATATTTACTTCCAGAGGGCTGTTATATGAAGACTGTAGGAGGTAGTGAAGGTATATAGCAAGATGACACTTTTAAAGTAATGAGTCCTTTGATAGTAGGCTGGGGACAGGACAGCATTGGTTGGTGACAGAGAGAGATAGAAAGAAAGGAGGAAGAAAGAGAGAAAGAGAGAGAGAGAGAGCAAAAAAGAGAGAGAGGTACTCCATCATGGCGGAGGCTAGGAAACTCATCCTATGACCCTAAATCACAGTGTTATTGCTCTAAACAGATCACAGCACCAAGATGGCTCCCCTGGGACCACTGCTCAGCTCCAGGTTTATAGGTTACTTGGGTAATTGAACAGCAGGAGGTAAAATGTTTAATACACCAATCTGTTAAGGGAAGTGTAGCTTCAGCTACTCACTAAACCATGGGTAGATGGAGTCTTTTAATTTGAATTTTTTTCTCTCCATCTCTCTCTCTCTTTCTATCTCTCCCTCTCTGTCTTTTCCTTGCTATATGTCTTTTATCTTCTTCTCTCGTTCTTTCTCTCACTCCTTGTTGTTGTGTTCTTGTTGTGATGGGGCCTGGCTTTAGAGGGATGGAGAGACGGAGGGATGGTATCATAAGTGGGATGTATGTCTCAGTGTAAATAAGCCTGCCACACAGCACAGATGGGGTCCTTGCTGTGGATTGGTGATGGTCCTGTAGCTACTGCAGAGTAGAGGGATGGCTGTGTCTTCACTTTATTGCTTTTAGAAGGGAAACTTGTCAGGAAAACTAGCTCTGAGCAGGCTGGAGTTTGGACAATGAATGACAACATTTTTGGAGAGTGGCCATATAACTGCAAATTGTCTCCACATGTTTACAGTTACCCAAAAGAAACACATATCAAAAGTTGTGTTAAAACAAACTGGAAGGAAGTGTTCTCATTTGCATATGGTTGAGTTTGATTATTGCCAAGTCACTGCGTTGCCTCTGGGAAGATGTCACAGTAGGCAATATTCTTCGCTTCTAGTATGCTTGTGACGATTGTCACCTAAGCTAAAGTTTGGCCTGATTATGAATAACCAGACAATGTTAATGAAACTGTTTATTAGACGCACATGTACTTTCTGAATATAATGTGGGATTAGCGATGTATTTCAACGTCTTGATTGTTGATCACCTGCAAACGTGTGGTCGAATGCTGTCAATGGGTTTATGTGAGCAAATCCTGTTGTCATGCGTCGCCCAGAACTTTATCACAGGAGGTTGGTGGCACCTTAATTGGGGAGAACGGGCTCATGGTAATGACTGGAGCGGAATCAGTGGAATGGTATCAAACATGGTTTCCAGGTGTGTGATGCCATTCCATTTGCTCCGTTCCGGCCATTATTATCAGCCGTTCTCCCCTCAGCAGCCTCCTGTGAACTTCATGTTCATGTATTTATGATCAGGAAGTACAACTGTGATATAATGATGTTTGATGATTCAATTGTGAGGGTTATCCTTAAATGTAGATGCTTACCTTGTTTTCCTTGTTTATTAAAGAGGGTTCATTTCCTGGTCTGAGAATTGACAATCAAGAGCGCATAGAGCAGGGGTGTCAAACTCATCCCATGGAGGGCCTAGTGTTTGCTGGTTTTTGGTTGTTCCTTTCAATTAAGACCTAGACAACCAGGTGAGGGGAGTTCCTTACTAATCAGTGACCTCAATTCATCAAGCAAGTCCAAACCATTAGTGTGGGAATTGGAAAGGATATGGTCACTTGTCAAATGTTTGCAGACGGGAGAAGTATTGTATTGAAGATGTTGCAACTGTGATGGGGATCATACTCTGGACTTCCTTGAGTGCCCTGTTAGGTGGAACGAGGTAGAGGTGTCAAGGATCAAGGCTGTACAGCAGGTCTCCTATATGGAGGCAGTGAAGACGGTCGACAGGGCAAGAGGCAACAGTGTTGAAGATATGGCGGTAGATGCATTGCAACCACTTACTAGTGTTTGAAGTCAATTGTGTGATCTGGATACACTCATTGTGAAGAATGTAGATTGCATGGCGTTTATAGCCACAGTGATTCATTGTACAGCACAAGGGTCTAAGAAGCCGGACATCATATCTGCAGCCGAGAAGTTTTTGGGGCTGCAAGACTTCAAGGCAGAAGCACTGCAAGGACTAAATGTCCCGCCCTCACTGGGGTCTTTTGAGCCTGTGTTGGGGCCGGATTAGAATTAGTTTTTTTATTTTTATAGAAAAGCCGGTTGTTTTTGTTTAGTTAATTTATTTTTTGATAGCTTGTGTGATATTTGATTTATTTTCACCCACTTGATTTACTTTTTGGGGATCCTTATTATTCGCCCGAACAGTAGGTGGTGGAATGCACATCAAATTGTTGCGAACGCCATTATACTATAGAAGAACAAGAAGAATGGACACTGTCCTCTGTGGAATGAGTTTGGCACACATGGCATACAGTATTGTAGTGCAGCGGTAGCTTATCTAAAGCATGGGTATAGCACAGTTATTGATATGTGTGCTGTTATAAATACCTATGTTAATTATTTAAACATGTATGTATGATATTTGCTTTGAATGTTCATTGACCAGATATGTGTAATGGTTTCACATTGGTCAGTTGCATCATGGGTATTTGTATTTAGACACCTGTCATTTGTTTGTTTGTGGGACAGAGTCAGGGTAAGGCTGGCATGTTGTTGGGTTAAACAGGCATATTATTGAGACTGGGGTTTTCCTTTGAAAGAGCTCTACTTATTTTGATTAACATTGTCTTTGATCGACGTCACAAATGGTGTCAGAAGTTCCGGAAAACCCCGCCACAGTGAGGAGTGCAGTCAAGCTATAAGATGGAGGAAGGTGATGTGAGGCTCGAGTTGGCAAACACTGCTGACCAATGGTTCTGGTGGCTGACCACAGAGGATGACCTGTTCAAAAGGGGCTACAGAGGTCATCAGGGCCTCTATCCAAGGAATTCCCACAGGCCTGGCAGCACTGGGCAGACATTTACCTGGCTGACTCATCGCTGCAGCAGCTTATCCAAGTGTAGCGGTTTCTGCTAGAGGTGATGGGGCGAGGCCTGTCTCTGGGGAAGGAGCTGTGTGACTGTGATACCTGCCCAGGCAGCTCAATTCTAATATTCTTTTCACTAATAGGTATTTTGACCAATCAGATCAGCTGTGAAAAAGTTTGGAAGTGAAAAGACCTGATGTGATTGGTCAAGATCAATTAGTAGAAAAAATATCAGAATTGGTCTGCCTGTGTAAATGCAGCCTAGGAGAAGCTGTGCATGTGACTGGGAAGTCTTACCTTGTGGCATGGACGGATGTTACCACTGCAACAAGCACGGACACATACTGGCTACCTGAGGGTTCATTTCCTGGTCTGAGAATTGACAATCAAGAGCGCATAGAGCAGGGGTGTCAAACTCATCCCATGGAGGGCCTAGTGTCTGCTGGTTTTGGGTTTTTCCTTTCAATTAAGACCTAGACAACCAGGTGAGGGGAGTTCCTTACTAATCAGTGACCTTAATTCATCAAGCAAATCCAAACCATTAGTGTGGGAATTGGAAAGGATATGGTCACTTGTCAAATGTTTGCAGATGGGAGAAGTATTGTATAGAAGATGTTGCAACTGTGGTGGGGATCATACTATGGACTTCCTTGAGTGCCCTGTTAGGTGGCCCTGTCAATAGCCTTCATTTCTCAGCACAAGAATAGACTGACGGGTTTCAGAAGAAAGTTCTTTATTTCTGGTTGTTTTGAGCCTGTAATCGAACCCACAAATGGTCATGCTCCAGATGCTCAACTAATCTAAAGAAGGCCAGTTTTATTGCTTCTTTAATCAGCACAACCATTTTCAACTGTGCTAACATAATTGCAAAAGGGTTTTCTAATGATCAATTAGCTTTGTAAAATGATCAACTTGGATTAGCTAACACAACGTGCCATTGGAACACAGGAGTGATGGATGCTGACAATGGGCCTCTGTACGCCTATGTAGATATTCCATAAAAATAAGCCGTTTCCAGCTACAATAGTCATTTACAACATTAACAATGTCTACATTGTATTTCTGATCAATTTGATGTTATTTTAATGGACAAAAAAAGAGTTTTCTTTCACAAACAAGGACATTTCTAAGTGACCCCAAACTTTTAAATGGTAGTGTATGTCAAAAGCCCTCATCAGCTCTACTACTAGTCAACGTGTCTACAGCTAGAGATGCTAAGGCTGCCAGGGATTCCAGGACCAGGGCACCCCCCCCCCCCCCTCCACGTCTCCCCCTTCACCCCCAGGCAGTGAGCTGTTCACTGGGGCCGTGGCATGGTGTGCTGCCCTGCCACCCCCAACCCCAGCCCAGCAGTGACAGCTCCTTAATGAGCCTAGTGCATGGAGAGGACCTGGAGGTCCACTCTGCCAATACAACTGACTAGCCTGACAGCCACTCAACCCCCTGTTTACAAAGCCGGTGGAGGTCCTTGCCACACACTCCCACACACACACTCTCTCTATTCTCTCCACAGGCCCGTGTCACAAAGCCAAAGGTACAGGCCCCACTGTATAACATTAACAGTGATAAATAAATATGGCGAGGAAAGGACTGCACCTGACCAGTAACCATCCAAATCTAACAAAGTCCAAACAGCAATCCCTCTGCAAAACTTCCTTGCTAGACTGCAACTTTCTCCACCGAAAAGTCTTATTTCCCCTCTGAAACAGATGTGTAGGGAATCTAATCATATCCTAAAAAAATTATCAAGGGCCAAAACCTGGCAAAATGTCTCCTTTGAAATGTGGAAGAAAACATCTGTCAATGGCTGCTTTGATATGACAGAAACACAGCTGTCTCTGCTACGCTGTTGACTTCGGTTGACTTCCATAGCTTTGCATGGCAATATAGTCAACATTATACTGCACACCTGTCCTCTCCCTCACGGCCTTACCGAACCCTAGGATTCCAACATTCTGATCCTATTAGAAACTCTCATGCCATTTTTAAAGCTAAAATAACGTTCCCTTGTGTTCCCGTAATAAGCTGCTGCCTGTGGCACTTTGAAATCACTGCCAGAGGAGAGAGAGAGAGAGAGAGAGGGGAAAAGAGAGAATCTGTTTCGCTTTCTGACATGATTGGTCGACTCTAGTGTGGACACAGAGCAGATGGTGTTATGTAGTGCATGGAGAGAAGACGTTGCAACAAGTGTGCAATTACAGGCCCAACGAGGTGCTACTGCTGGGGTTCAAAACAAGCTCCAGGAGAGAAAGATTATTCAATGGCAATGCAAAACTAGACTTCAAATCCAGCCTGTGCCATTGGACAGTTTCGGGTTGAGTCCCAATTGGCACCCATCCCCTATATAGTTTGCTACTTTTGACCAGAGCCTGTATAGGGAATAGGGTGCTATTTGGGAGGCAGCCTACATGTATGCCCCCCTTGACTTGTGTGCCCCCACAAAAATGGTAATTCAATGTTATAATCATCATGCTACTGTCTTGTGAAATGCTGACAATCAGTTTATTTATGCAGCCCCTAAGTGGTAATCACTAGTGTCATATTATTATGTGAATGTGATCATGTACCCGTATCATTACTGTCAAAAAGTTCATTTGGCAATAATATGTCATCTTTCCCACGCAGACGCCAGACCATTTCATTTGCTCAGCCAGCTGTTTTGTTACACTTGGTGAAATTGTGTGTTTTATTTGAAGTATGAATACTGAATGTCTTCAACCAGACGTCATACTAAACTCAGATGTATGGTATTGGGTCCTCCTGCTTGGCCATCAGCGCTCAGCTGCTTCATACTTCACCTCCAGCTACCTCAGTCAATATCCATCCTCCCTCACTGTCATCAAGATGAGAAAAAAAATTACTCACCAAATGCCGGATGTGATTTCCCAAACCAAACTTTTTTCGCTGCATGGCCTTGAGCTTGTCTGAACTCTAACCTAAATATTTCACTTTCATTCTGTCTTCCTCTTTCTCCTCTGCTTTCTCCTCCTCTCTTCTCATCCGCGGATTTTCAGAGGTAGGAACGGCACCTCTGTTCCTGACCGGGTGGTGTGTGAGGATAATTTGTCTCTCCTGTGGCCCTGGCTGTAACACGCTGAGATGGTTCCTGGTCCAAAGGCAACTTCCTCCTTCAGAACCACTGATTCTGCAGTATTCTGATTATAACCTCGAGTCAAACAATGAGGAGAATACACGAAGGAGGAGTGGAAATCCGAACCATCAGCAATGCTATTGTTTATGTGTTCTAAACAGGCAAGCCTACAATAGCATAGCACTCACTAGTATCATACTCATTGTCACACTATGCATAGGGTTGATACTCATGTAAGGGCCAAAACAACTCTTGCTAACCTCTACATTGTGTAACAACTGTTTGGCTGATGTTGCAATGTCAAAGATGAACTGGACCAAAGACGATTTAGCGAAATACCCTGCACATCAAACTATTTCTGCTAACGCCCATTGAGTACGTTGCCCGTGTGTTGTCAATGGGCTGTGCAGTGCATTCTTGGAGATTCTGGTTCAAGGAGTCAATTGGCCTATGAGTCAACTTGTTCTCTGTAAAATTGTATATATTTGGAATCGTGACATTACATACTCTGGAGCTAAATAAGCAGTTCCTCAACTTTCTACAAGGGATGCTCCAAGCATTATTCATTTCTCCACTCATTGGCCAAAAAGAGTAGCATCTTCTCGTTTCTTGGAGTATCTTTGACTGTACCGTCAATGTGCTAGCAACCCTCCAGCAAGAGGTAGCAGTGATGGGAAGCTTGCCAAAATACCAATTTCTTAATGAATCCCTTCGATGATTAATTAGCTGTGTACCACCTGTATCATCTGAATAATTTCTATTGATATAAAAAAAAAATCAGTCTTGTCAGTTACTGTAGCTACCAGTATCTAGGTTTTGAAATTGGTAGGTGCTAATGCCATGGCATTGAGATGCACTTCGCATAAAGCTATCCTAGTTATTGAAACTATTAACATTAACAAAACTAGGGAAAATAAAAAGAAACTGTACAAAACATGAAGAACACCTGCTCTTTCCATGACTCAATAATAGGAAGATGTTTTTAATGTTTTGTACACTCAGTGTACAGTTGAAGTCGGAAGTTTACATACACTTAAGTTGGAGTCATTAAAACTCATCCACAAATTTCTTGTAAACAAACTATAGTTTTGGCAAGTCGGTTAAGGCATCTACTTTGTGCATGACACAAGTAATTTTTCCAACAATTGTTCACAGACAGATTATTTAACTTATAATTCACTGTATCACAATTCCAGAAGTTAACATACAGTAAGTTGACTGTGCCTTTAAACAGCTTGGAAAATTCCAGAAAATTATGTCATGGCTTTAGAAGCTTCTGATAGGCTAATTGACATCATTTGAGTCAATTGGAGGTGTACCTGTGGATGTATTTCAAGGCCTACATTCACACTCAGTGCCTCTTTGCTTGACATCATGGGGAAATCAAAAGAAATCAGCCAAGACCTCAGAATGTGGTTCATCCTTGGGAGCAATTTCCAAACGCCTGAAGGTACCATGTTCATCTGTACAAACAATAGTACGCAAGTATAAACACCATGGGACCACGCTGCCGTCATCCTGCTCAGGAAGGAGACGCGTTCTGTCTCCTAGAGATGAACGTGCTTTGGTGTGAAAAGTGCAAATCAATCCCAGAACAACAACAAAGGACCTTGTGAAGATGCTGGAGGAAACAGGCACAAAAGTATCTATATCCACAGTAAAACGAGTCCTATATTGACATAACCTGAAATGCCGCTCAGCAAGGAAGAAGCCGCTGCTCAAAAACTGCCATAAAAAAAGCCAGAATATGGTTTGCAACTGTACATGGGGACAAAGATCATACTTTTTGGAGAAATGTCCTCTGGTCTGATGAAACAAAAATAGAACTGTTTGGCCATAATGACCATCGTTATGTTTGGAAGAAAAAGAGGGATGCTTGCAAGCCAAAGAACACCACCCCAACCGTGAAACACGGGGGTGCCAGCATCATGTTGTGGGGGTGCTTTGCTATACAGGAGGGACTGGTGCACTTCACAAAATAGATGGCTTCACGAGGAAGGAAAATTATGTGGCTATATTGAAGCAACATCTCAAGACATCAGTCAGGAAGATAAAGCTTGGTCGCAAATGGGTCTTCCAAATAGACAATGACCATTGACAATGGTAAAAGCTGAAATAAATCATTCTCTCTACTATTATTCTGACATTTCATTCTTAAAATAAAGTGGTGATCCTAACTGACCTAAGACCTCATTTTTACTGGATTACATGTCAAGAATTGTGAAAAACTGAGTTTAAATATATTTGACTAAGATGTATGTAAACTTCCGACTTCAACTGTATATGGTTATGTTGTCAGTTGTTATCAAATATACCATGCAAATGCTATGCAAATAAGATCCATATGAATTTCAACATCTTGGGTATTCACTATAAATACAACTACGTTAGCAATTACCTTTTGGGATACAACTGTATAAATGACATGAAGATTGAATTGCTTTTTTTCCAGAATGAATTTCAGTTGTGGCAAGTTGGATAAGATTAAATATATAGTAGGCATACAAGAGCAACATTCACATGACTGACATGACAAATCCTGACAAGGTATATACAAGATAAATGTAAGTCACAAAAAACGTTTTAATTAAAGAGCCGTGTTGTACAAGATAAACACAAGTCACATATACATTTTCATTTTAAAGCCATACTGATGCCGGTATAATACTGTTAGTGGCTCTCTTGGGGGTTTAAG
Source organism: Oncorhynchus nerka (assembly GCF_034236695.1). Taxonomy (NCBI): domain Eukaryota; kingdom Metazoa; phylum Chordata; class Actinopteri; order Salmoniformes; family Salmonidae; genus Oncorhynchus; species Oncorhynchus nerka. The sequence continues at coordinate 16,349,078 of NC_088423.1, forward strand.
CGATAAAGACCGGAGTCTGTTCCCAGATGGCAGTACATATTGGCAGTTCAGTGGATGTGTAAGATCCATAATGATTACTTTACCCCTCTTACATGCTCTCGTTGTAAATGTCTCGAATAGCCTTTTGCTTTCTCCCTACAATCTTACCACTGTCCTGCACAACCCCCTCCAGGGTATTCTGACTTGCCCATGTTAGGGAGCCAAACCAGGCAATGACACTAAATGTTAAAACAGGCTCTATAAAACATCTGTAAAAGGACTAAATAATCAACTCCACTCTACTGTACCTCAAAAGGAATAAATAGCCCGCAATAGTAAACATGTCTTATATAATACATTTTCTGTGGCACAACTGTCATGGTTAATGTATTTACTTCTGTGAGATAACAGTTGGTTTGTTTAGGGGCTGATGATGCAGGCATAGAAATAGAATGAATAGGATAGAATCACTATTTATTTGGATACATGTTGGGTTGAGGCTGGTTCAACGGCAGTAGAATCACAGCAGTCCTGTATACTGCAGTGTGTTGGGTTGGTGAGCTCTGGTTTCAGGATCCCTCTTTGTCTGTTCAGACACCATCCTCCTCTCTCTCTCTCTCTCTCTCTCCCCATGGCAAGCCAGGGCACTCCCCAGTACAGTCCACCCCAAAAAAGCACTCCCTACAGGAGTTAGCCTCACAGTGTTTGACTTCCCTTAGCTTTATTCAAAACACTCACAGCAAATACAGTTGAAGTCGGAGGTTTACATACACCTTAGCAAAATACATTTAAACTCAGTTTTTCACAATTCCTGACATTTAATCCTAGTAAAAATTCCCTGTCTTAGGTCAGTTAGGATCACCACTTCCTTTTAAGAATGTGAAATGTCAGAATAATAGTAGAGAGAATTATTTCTTTCAGCTTTTATTTCTTTCATCACATTCCCAGTGGGTCAGAAGTTTACATACACTCAATTAGTATTTGGTAGCATTGCCTTTAAATTGTTTAACTTGGGTCAAATGTTTTGGTTAGCCTTCCACAAGCTTCCCACAATAAGTTGGGTGAATTTTGGCCCATTCCTCCTGACAGAGCTGGTGTAACTGTATCAGGTTTGTAAGTCTCCTTACTTTTTCAGTTATGCCCACAATTGTTCTATAGGATTGAGGTCAGGGCTTTGTGATGGCCACTCCAATACCTTGACTTTGTTGTCCTTAAGCCATTTTGCCACAACTTTGGAAGTATGCTTGGGGTCATTGTCCATTTGGAAGACCCATTTGCAACCAAGCTTTATCTTCCTGACTGATGTCTTGAGATGTTGCTTCAATATATACACATAATTTCTCCCCCTCATGAAGCCATCTAGTTGTGAAGTGCACCAGTCCCTCTTGCAGCAAAGCACCCCCACAACATGATGCCATCTATTTTGTGAAGTGCACCAGTTCCTCCTGCAGAAAAGCACCCCCACAACATGATGCTGCCACCCCCGTGCTTCACGGTTGGGATGGTGTTCTTTGGCTTGCAAGCCTCCCCTTTATCTTCCAAATATAACGATGGTCATTATGGCCAAACAGTTCTATTTTTGTTTCATCAGACCAGAGGATATTTCTCCAAAAACGTACAATCTTTGTCCCCATGTGCTGTTGCAAACCGTAGTCTGGCTTTTTTTATGGCGGTTTTTGAGCAGTGGCTTCTTCCTTGCTGAGAGGCCTAAACAGCTTGGAAAATTACAGAAATTGATGTCAAGGCTTTGGAAGCTTCTGATAGGCTAATTGACATAATTTGAGTCATTTGGAGGTGTACCTGTGGACGTATTTCAAGGCCTACCCTCAAACTCGCGTTCTGTCTCCTAGAGATGAACGTACTTTGGTGCGAAAAGTGCAAATCAATCCCATAACAACAGCAAAGGACCTTGTGAAGATGCTGGAGGAAGCATGTACAAAAGTATCTATAACCACAGTAAAACTAGTCCTACATCGACATAACCTGAAAGGAAGAAGCCACTGCTCCAAAACCGCCATAAAAATGGCAGACTTTTTCTTAAAATAAAGTTGTGATCTTAACTGACCTAAAACAGGGAATTTTTATTCGGATTAAATGTCAGGAATTGTGAAAAACTGAGTTTATATGTATTTGGTTAAGGTGTATGTAAACTTCTGACTTCAACTTCTGATCTCAACATTCTAATAATTATTTAGAACACTAAAGCTTAGCAGTTACAGTAAGATATGAAGCCTTTTCAGTACAGGGCTCCCCCTAATCAATGTTTAGTAGTACTCTAAAACTGAGATGGTAAGCAAGATATCAAACTTTAATTTATGATAATGCTGTGCAAAAACTGGCCCTGATCACTTACATGATAAACATGTAAGTGATCATGTTTGGTGACAGATGGTGTCTGAAAGGTCACAGAGACACACGTATGGGGTCCCATCAAAAAAGGAACAATCCATGAGCTTCTCTGCTTTGCTCTGGAGGGTCTCCTTTGTGAAGGCTGCCACCAAAGAGCCTTTTGATATCAGCATGCTACAGAGGTAGGCCCCCACACCAGGCTCTAATTCCATAGACACACAGCCCCCTTCCCTGTGGATGGAGGGAGATATTGCTGTCATTCACATATACCTGGTGAGCAGTTGATACTCAACACCCTGCGGAAGCATTCATTGGATATTCATCCTGTTTCGTATATAATAATTATTATACATTACAGGACCGGGGCATTTATTCCTCATACAAACAAATTATCTATTAATATCCCAAATGTCTTTGAAAATGCTAAATCATGCATTCTCCATCAATAATACCAAAGATTGTCTATTATAATCACAAGATAGTTGAGTGACCGCACTACTTTAAAAATGGTGGAAGCTTCAATGGCATTGTCCATGCTAAAACAGGTTATATCCATGATGAGTTCTCCATCTATCCCTAATACAACAGGCACAACTCGATTTATATATATATATTTTTTCAAAGTTGACGAAATGCATTCGTAACAACCTAAACATTACGAAACACCTATTCAATTAAATAAGCCTCACGTAGCAAATGTTTATGTCACGCCCTGGTCTAAGTATTTTGTGTTTATCTTTATGTATTGGGTCAGGCCAGGGTGTGGCATGGAGTTTTTGTATTGTGGTGTGTTTTGTCTGGGGGTTTTGGTGTGTATGTTAGTGGGATTGTAGCTTAGTAGGGTGTTCTAGGAAAGTCTATGGCTGTCTGGAGTGGTTCTCAATCAGAGGCAGGTGGTTATCGTTGTCTCTGATTGGGAACCATATTTAGGCAGCCATATTCTTTGGTTGTATTGGGGGGTGATTGTCCTTAGTGTCCTTGTTCCTGTCTAGGTTAGGTTACACCAGTATAGGCTGTTTCGGTTTTCATTACGTTTATTGTTTTGTTGAGTTTGTATTTAGATTCGTGTTACGTTTGTTTATTAAAACATGGATCGTAATATACACGCTGCATTTTGGTCCGACTCTCCTTCACCATTAGAAAACAGTTACAGAATCACCCACCACCAACGGACCAAGCAGCATGTCAACAGGCAGGAGCAGCTGCAGTGGGAGAGGCTGCACCACCTGGAGAAATGGACATGGGAGGAGGAACTGGATGGTAAAGGACCCTGGGATCAGCCTGGAGATTATTGTCGCCCCAAAGCCGAGCTAGAAGCGGCAAAAGCGGAGAGGCGCTGGTATGAGGAGGCAGCACGGCGACGTGGATGGAAGCCCGGGAATCAGCCCCAAAAAATTATTGGGGGGGGGGCTTACAGGGAGTATGGTAGGAGGTAGGAGACCTGGTAGGAGACCTGCGCAAACTCCCTGTGCTTACCGGGGGGCTAGAGAGACCGGGCAGGCACCGTGTTATGCAGTGGCGCACGGTGTCCCCAGTGCGGGTGCATAGCCCGGTGCGGTATATTCCAGCTCCACGTATCGGCCGGGCTAGATTGAGCGTCGAGCCAAATGCCATGAAGCCGGCTCTACGCATCTGGTCCCCAGTGCGTCTCCTTGGGCCGGTGTACATGGCACCAGCCTTGCGCTCAGTGTCTCCGGTTCGCCTACATAGTCCAGTGCGGGCTATTCCACCTCGCCGCACTGGCAGGGCAACCGAGAGTTTTCAACCAGGTAAGGTTGGGCAGGCTCGGTGCTCAAGAGCTCCAGTGCGCCTGCACGGTCCGGTCTATCCAGTACCACCTCCACACCCCAGTCCTCCGGTAGCAGCTCCCCGCACCAGGCTTCCTGTGCGTTTCCTTGATCCAGTACCACCGGTTCCAGCACCACGCACCAGGCCTTCAGTGCGCCTCGCCTGTTCAGCGCAGCCAGAGCCTGTCTCCTCTCCTGCGCTGCCGGAGTCTCCCGCCTGTTCAGCGCAGCCAGAGCCTGTCTCCTCTCCTGCGCTGCCGGAGCCTCCCGCCTGTTCAGCGCAGCCAGAGCCTGTCTCCTCTCCTGCGCTGCCGGAGTCTTCCGCCTGTTTAGCGCTGTCGGAGCCTTTCTCTTCTCCTGCGCTGCCGGAGTCTCCAGTCTGCCCAGCGCCGCCAGTCTGCCCAGCGCCGCCAGTCTGGTCAGCGCCACCAGTCTGCCCAGCACCGCCAGTCTGCCCAGCGTCGCCAGTGCTCCCAGTCTGCCCAGCGCCGCCAGTCTGCCCAGCGCCGCCAGTCTGCCCAGCGCCGCCAGTCAGCCAGACTCTTCCAGATCTGCCAGTCAGCCAGACTCTTCCAGATCTGCCAGTCAACCAGACTCTTCCAGATCTGCCAGTCAGCCAGACTCTTCCGGATCTGCCAGTCAGCCAGACTCTTCCGGATCTGCCAGTCAGCCAGACTCTTCCGGATCTGCCAGTCAGCCAGACTCTTCCGGATCTGCCAGTCAGCCAGACTCTTCCGGATCTGCCAGTCAGCCAGGATCTGCCAGTCAGCCAGGATCTGCCAGAAGTGCCAGTCGGCCAGGATCTGCCAGTAGCACCAGTCAGCCAGGATCTGCTGAGACCACCAGCCAGCCAGGATCTGGTAGATCTATCTACCTGCCTGAGCTTCCTCTCACTCCCGAGCTTCCTCTCACTCCCGAGCTTTCTCTCACTCCCGAGCTTTTTCTCACTCCCGAGCTTTCTCTCACTCCCGAGCTTTCTCTCACTCCCGAGCTTTCTCTCACTCCCGAGCTTTCTCTCACTCCCGAGCTTCCCCTCAGTCCCGAGCTGTCTCAGTCCTGAGCTGTCCTTCAGTCCCGATCTGCTCCTCAGTCCAGTGGGGTTCTGGGTGAGGACTACTAGGCCATGGTCGGCGGCGAGGGTGGACTATCCAGGGACGCGAGGAAGAGGGACTAAGACATTAACTGAGTGGGGTCCACGTCCCGCGCCGGAACCGCCACCATGGACAGACGCCCACCCGGACCCTCCCTATTGTGTTTAGGTGCGTTCGGGAGTCCGCACCTTAGGGGGGGGGGGGGTTCTGTCACGCCCTGGTCTAAGTATTTTGTGTTTATCTTTATGTATTGGGTCAGGCCAGGGTGTGGCATGGAGTTTTTGTATTGTGGTGTGTTTTGTCTGGGGGTTTTGGTGTGTATGTTAGTGGGATTGTAGCTTAGTAGGGTGTTCTAGGAAAGTCTATGGCTGTCTGGAGTGGTTCTCAATCAGAGGCAGGTGGTTATCGTTGTCTCTGATTGGGAACCATATTTAGGCAGCCATATTATTTGGTTGTATTGGGGGTGATTGTCCTTAGTGTCTTGATGTCCTTGTTCCTGTCTAGGTTAGGTTACACCAGTATAGGCTGTTTCGGTTTTCATTACGTTTATTGTTTTGTTGAGTTTGTATTTAGATTCGTGTTACGTTTGTTTATTAAAACATGGATCGTAATATACACGCTGCATTTTGGTCCGACTCTCCTTCACCATTAGAAAACCGTTACAGTTTAATTACATTTTTTGTTGACGCCACTCTCTCATTGACCTCCATGAAAAATTACTTACTTCGTGGGCTTATTTTCGTGGACAGATTTTGGGCTGAGTAAAACCTCTCACTTCGCCTCTTTCTCCCTGATAATACTATGCTTTTATGAGTGTTTGGATATTTCACAACTGATTACACTGATTAAACCAAAATCAATAAACTGTAGAAAGAGTCGTGTTTGTGTCTTTCTTCACAAAACATCACCAATATCAGCTGCTGTTATCTTTTACAGCTTTGAACATCTTTTATCAACAAACTGAGAGACACTTCATACACTGTAGGGGAGAGTTGGGTAAGTTGAGCCAAAGGGGTAAATTGAGCACCCTTGTTTCTAGGAAACCATACAAAGATTAACCATCTGACCAAATATTTAGGAAGAGGTAATCATTTCATGGAGTCTGTGAAGGAAGAAACCACATGGAAAAATTAGTAGTAGGCAAGTTAGGTCCAAAAAAACTATTTTCACCAAGTCAAATCAATTTGTTTTAAGAGGTTTCATGATGCTTGTATCTATACCAAAGTAGATATTTTTAAGATTGTTCTATACATCAGTTGGGGTCTATAAGCTTCAATATGAGGTCCCAAAAATAAAAATCAAGTTAATTTTTGTAGCCGTTTGGGCTAATATAATCAAAATGTTTGCCTTGAGGTAAGTTGAGCCAATAGCCATGGGATAAATTGAGCAAATTAAAGTGTTTTCTTCCCAAGCATAATGCAAGGCATTATTGATGGGATATGAGGTAACAACAGGGCCTGGTCTATGTTAAATGTGTAAAACAAAGTACAAAGTGTTTGTTAGGTGTTAAGCTTGTGTTAAAATATCCTCCTGGGTGGCACAGCTGTCTAAGGCACTGCATTTTAGTGCAAGAGGCTTCACTAAAGTCTCTGGTCTGAATCCAAGCTATCACATCCGCCCGGGATTGGGAGTCCCATAGGGCGGCGCACAATTGGGCCAGCGTCGTCCGGGTTTGGCCGGGGTAGGCATTCATTGTAAATAAGAATTTGTTCTTAACTGACTTGTCTAGTTAAATAAAGGTAAAATGAAAATGATTAAAATACAAAGTGATTGGGATTATGTTGAATTGTGTTTGGGAAATAAAGATAGGCTAAGTTTTAAAAAGTGGTAATATTTAATTCAGTACAGAAATGTGTATGCAGCTCAATTTACCCCATACGCTGGGTAAATTGTACCAAGATACCACTTTTTTAGGACAAGCTGTCCCGGATTATCGCTTATCATGTTACATCTACTCCTGAGTCCAGGTTGAAGTAGTGTATTATATGTGACTCATTTCAGGAAACGAAGCGTATGTCGTGCGTCACTATTTCACAGGAGAGCCATCTGAACATAAATAAAAATTGTTTTATCAAAATGCATTTTTTTTTTACAGAAAGGCCTTCTGGAACATGTGTACTTTCATATATCTTAATAACAAACTTGTTTGTATGCCATCTGTAAATACAAATAAAATTGTTAAATTATGAGCCTAGTTGGTTTAGCCAAGGAAAAATATTGCAATCTTCCCGCTAGCCATGATTGGCTGAGATAATGAGTGGGCTGGACATGCCGAGAGATGAGTTCGGATTTGTCTGCCATGTAGCACGCTTCTGTCTATAATATGAGTCAGTATGTGTAGGTAATCCTTTCTAACATGGCTTTTTTGAAAGATTTCACGTAGTAGAACTGCATAACTGTTGCTCTCCACTTTCTGGAGGACCGAGTTTGGAAATCAGTGGAATTAGAGTATGATAGCTACGGAGATGTAGAAAATTCTGGCATTTGATTGCAAACAGGCAGTCAAAAAGAGAACACACAGAAGGATCTGGATTACATTTTCAAACTGAAGGCAACCATGGCATCCGTGACAGAAAGTGGGTAGCGTCCATCCATGGTAAGAGCTAGTTACATTGTCAGATATTACACGTTTCTAACTTAGTCAGAAAGTAATTTTCATTTCAAGTTCAAGTATACTTTTAGCTAGCTAGCTAATGTTAGCTGGCCAGCTAGCTAACATTACGTGTATGATCTGTGTTGTACTATTATTTGTTTCTCAGAGCCAGAGCCATTTGCATTTGCCATTTGCATTTCTAGTTATAGCCTAATGTTAGCTAGCTAATATTGAACCTGCTTGGTTAGCTACCTGCAGATTCATACATGGTAGAAATGTTATGAGTTGGGATTATAGTTCATTGTTTAGCTAGCTACATGTCTAAACAAAAGACTCCACTATGCAAGGAACTGTTTCAATAGACTGTTTATGATGTTACTGTGACAACTGTCGATAGACGTAGCTGGTAAATTCACTCTGGCTATCTACTCCAAATTCGCAGAATAATTGACAAATTTACGAACACTCAATACCCATTGAATATGGCCGGTGTCAGTAAACGTTGGCAAAGAAAACGTTATTAAATGTTGTCAGCAGCACAGTTGCAATCACCAACTCTCTGGATAACATAAAAACAGCCTAACCAGCTCTGCTAGGGTGAGTAAAATGGTCAGAGTGAGCTGTTCTCTCATTTGTGTCTGGACGTTCCAAGCAAGCTAGGCAACGTTAGCCAGTTAGCTTGGGAGCTTGACTGTTGTTGTTAGGTCAAAACGTTCTGATCAACCCTACTTTTCAGCCAGAGCGTCCAGTGTGCGCTCAGAACACTCCGAAAGTGAAAAGCTCTGAATTTACGAACAGACAATCTGACAACGCTCTGAGTTTACAAACGCGCAGAGCACACTCGTAAATTTACGACACACCCATAGTATAAATCAGCCTTTAGTCTTGACATCTTTGGTTGTTTAGTACATTGCCTCACATGTGAATCCTTAAAGAGATGGGTGGGGCTAAAGCTTAAGAGGGTGTGAACGATGTTGAATGGTTGTAGACAAAGAAGAGCTCTCCAATAAGTACCCAAATATTCAAGGATCATTTTCTCAAAAGTAAGGTTACAAGTTTTCAACTTTCAAAGAATAATTACTTTCCCATTGTTCCTCAACTGTAGTGTATGATATACCATTTTCTAGCTCTGAGTCTTTACTTTTATCCAATGTAAAAAAAACACAATTTCAAATTTTGCTACATAAGACTGAATCGAGCCGGTCAGTCACATAATAGGGAATAGGGTGTCATTTGAGATGCAGTCCTGCTCTTGATTCATATGAAAATAAGACAAATTTCTAGCTGGCACGGAAATCAACCTTCATCCTCCCTCTAGCTAGCAGCCTGACTGAGACTGACTAGATCTTGTCATTACTTAATGAGGTGTCATGTACAGTTTATATAAAAGGTATGACCTTATTAAACTATGAGTGAAAGGGTAAGGCGATGGTTCTGAGAGGATTTAAAACATTAAAGCTGAGCTGTATGGGGACTGGAACTGCCTGGGACTCGGCCTGTCTATAACCTAATGTCCACCGAAATAGAACCGTCAGTCATTGACGTTGTTAAGGTGACAATATAATCTGTACCGTTGTTTCTGTGAATATAATTCATGGACATTTTTGTAGGGGTTGATACATTTTTTGTTTGGGCAAATCAAGTCTGACATTTTATAGTTTAAATTACAAACTTTATGAAGTATTAAAAAAGCAATTTGAAAGACAGTACAATGTTATATTCATTATCGGTGCCTAGGATCATGCAACAAACTGAAGACAGAAACCATATGCATATAAAAGAGACTAACAATAATATAACCACTTAATGGAGGTCCATGGTCAAGATATTCTGAAATATTTTAAAGAAACTAAATGATCATGGCACACACACGTGATCATTCCCTCATACAGTAAGCTTCTATCCAGTGCAGAAAAGAGTCCAACTAGCCGAAGACTGATGATCATTTCCCTAAGAGCAACTGGAAAAATCTAGCTTTAAATCAAAATCTCTTTTAGAGATTGATCTGAGCTCTCTCTCCTCTCTAAGAACTGCTCTATTCATTATTTCCTTTTACTGGATTTCTGACAACCAATTCAATTAGTCTGGATATGTGTGGGCGTAAAAAAAAGGAAACATGACAGACTCAAAAGATGGATGGCAACCTTTGCTTCACCATTAAAAATCACAATCACACCGTATCGAAGCTCCATCCATTTGTTTATTAGCTACTACCAGCAGAATTAGTAGACTAACTTTCACTGGAATGGCACGTGGAGAATAGCGGACTGAAACACTTCCTCTGCCATTCTATTCAAATGTATTTCTCCATGAACTTCAAAATTAACAGCCAACAGTGGACAGCGGATGACGTATCAAATGGCATTTCCTCCATTTACTATGTGGTCGTAAATAGAAATGTATGAATCACAAGAAGGTAATAGATCAGCTATGGACCTGTGTTACTGTAGCTTTTCAGTATGGTGAGGGAGAGATGGTGACTCATCATCCACCTGACCTTAGTGGCAATCTGTGGGGACGGTCTGTCTGGCTTCTGTGGCGCGGGCGGTATAGGGGGTGGCGCCTGTGTGTGTGTCTATGGTCTAGGGGGAGTCAGAGCCGACCTCCTGGTAAATGAAGGAGTAGAGGCTGATGTCAGGACAGCGGATGATGCAGCGCTGACACACTGAGCTGTAGTACTGACCCAGGAGACCAAACACATTCCTAAAAACAAGAGACAGAAACAAATGTTGGATCTTAATTTGACCAGTTTCCCTCAGCAGGAAAATTATCCTGCAGCAACAGGAAATATTAGTTATTGTGTGGATTATAGGGGTTGATACATTTTTCTTTAGGGAAAATCAAGTATGACATTTTATAGTGTAAAGTACACATTTTAGAATCCTTTTAAACCTTGAATACACTACACGTTTGCATTTCCTACTGTGTAGGACATGTCCTGCATCAACAGGGTGATCAAATTAAAATACTATATCTCATTCACCAAGCATCAAAGTGTCTGACCTAATGCAAGACCAGCTGAGCATCTAACAGAGGACAAACATTCAAAAATTGTATTGTAATTTTTATTGATGTGATTTAGTAAAACCAATTGTTCACCAAAAATACAAAATACTATAATCAATATCATCACAAAGTGTTTGACTATGCAATGTTGAAAATCCTCCAATACATTTCAGTTTTGTATGTAAAGAGCCATGGGATTACACCAGACATGGAGAGCAAAAAACAACAGACTACAGTACAAGCTTCATTCATTCATTCATTCATTCGTCAAAGCAAAGGGTCTGATGTGAGCCGAGGGAGTACCGTAGACATGCTTGAGAGGGAGATGTGTTTTTAATACGGAGAAGCTGCACATCAGACTTTTCCCAGATCAGACTACTCCAGGCTGTTTTTTCCCGGACTAAAGATCCGGATGCTTCTGCGTACGTGCGGAACCCGTTCTGGATCACATTGTGGATCACGTTCTGGGTCACATTCTGTGCCTGTTTATTCTCTACTCCTATAGAACTGGCTACTCTGTTGAACGGTGCTTGTTTAATAAAGTTAGATCAAACTGAATCAATGTCTGGCTGAATCAATGTATTCTACATAACATAACTGAATTTAGTAGCATAGTAGAACATTACTGTAAGACAACAACACCACATTTTTCTTTCATGTGGCCAAAACTCAACAGCGTGCACCACTAGGCAAAATAGACAGGTAGGCTACGCTACAGTACACCATCTGCTCTAAAATACGCTCACTGTGCATCATTCAAAACAACACTTTAGATTACTTCAAAACTACACTGTATAACTTAAGAAGATCTAAATGCATATCCCCATGAATCTGATTCAAATCACATGGTTGGTGTGCAGATGCTACATGGGAGTTTCACCTGTAACACTTGAAGAATGATCAATTAAAATGAAGGGAAGGAGACCACAACAATTGTGTGCTTAAAGTAGAGGTAAAGAAACCCCTGCAGAAGCTTCAGGATAAAAATGTCTGAGATAAGTCAGATACGCAGCCTTTTAAAAAATCAAATGCCTTTCAGTATTACAGTATAGAAAGAGCACCATGTGAGGGTTAGGGACATGGTAGTACACATGTCAGATATAGAGAAGGACTGTGCGTGTGTGTGTGTGTGTGTCTTACCTACGCTGACTTGTCTCTGTGTGAGGAAGGAGTGCATGGTGTGGAAGTCTGTCATCAGGTCGCTGTCACGTAGGTGAAGTAGGCCACGTCTCGGCCCGCCTCGGCAGCTGCCAGCATCTGGAGCAGAGCTGGGAGGGGGTGGGGGGAGATTGAGAGAAAGAGAGAAACAGAGAGAGAAAGAGAGGGCGAGAGAGAGAGAGAGGAGAGGGAGAGATGGACCGATGCTTTCTATAGACACAGTACAACACCGGATGACAGGATCATAGGGTTCATGTTCTAAACACAGCAACAACTCACACAAACAGATACAGACAGTGCAATTTCAACTGGCTGTGGAAGTCATTGTCTCAAACCAGGGCTGAACTTGAATGTTTAAGGGATATACAATGAGTATACAAAACATTAGGAACACCTGCTATTTCTGTAATATAAACTGACCAGGTGAAAGCTTTGATCCCTTATTGATGTTAAATCCTCTTCAATCAGTTTAGATGAAGTGCAGGAGACAGGTAAAAGAAAGGATTTTTAGGCCTTGAGACAATTGAGACATGGATTGTGTATGTGTGCCATTCAGAGGGTGTAATGGTTTTCCTGTGGTGAAGGAGAAGCGGACCAAAATGCAGCGTGGTGGTTATTCATGTTCTTTAATAAAGGAACTAGACATGAAATAACTAACAAATCAATAAATGTGGAAAACCAAAAACAGTCCTATCTGGTGCAAACACAGAGACAGGAACAATCACCCACAAACCCAGGCTACCTAAGTATGATTCTCAATCAGAGACAACTAATGACACCTGCCTCTGATTGAGAACCATACTAGGCCGAAACATAGAAATACCCCAAAACATAGAAAAACAAACATAGACTGCCCACCCAATTCACGCCCTGACCATACTAAATAATGACAAAACAAAGGAAATTAAGGTCAGAACGTGACAGAGGATGAATGGGCAAGACAAAATATTTAAGTGTCATTGAAAGGGGTATGGTAGTAGGTGCCAGGCGCACCAGTTTGAGTGTGTCAAAAACTGGTCCACCACCCAATGTACATCCAGCCAACTTGACACAACTGTGAGAAGCATTGGAGTCAACGTTGGCCAGCATCCCTGCGGAACGCTTTTCGAAACCGCGTAGAGTCCATTTACTAATGAATTGAGGCTGTTCTGAGAGCGAAGGGGGTGCAACTCAATGTCAGGAAGGTGTTCCTAATGCTAAGTACACTCAATGTATGATCCTGGGGATAGGTTGATTCCACCCCCACTTTCTCAGTCCCCCCCTGAGGAGCCAGCCCTAGAACGGGGGATGACAGGGTCTGGCCCCAGAGACTAGTGTATGTTTAATAAAGAGGCTGATTAATGAAGTAACCGGGTACAGAGTGAAGCAACGGTAACACGCTAACGAACACTGCTGAATAAACATCTTCAACAGTGGGGGCTGAAGCTAGTTTATTTTTCTTTCACACTTTCCTTTCCTTCTTTTTCCTGTTGTCATCTCTCTTTCAACTATTCCCACAATTTTAAGTATGGATGGAGCTATTTGAGCGAGACCAGGCAAATAGAGGGGCACATTGGGCTATATTAAGTTTCTGTTCTCCCCAGAGGCATGCCATTATGAAGACAGTGGGGTAACAACACTGCCAGTTGACTTCATAGAGAGAGGGGCCCTCCCTGTCTGGCTCTGGACCGATGCTAGGCTAATTAACTAACTGGGATGCATGCTGACATATATATACAGAAGGAAGTACCAATGATGAAGGTGGAAAGAAGGAAGAGGATGGGGATAAAAACACAGAGGAAGATTTTGGCAATTAAGTGATTTTTATACTTACCCAGAGCCACATGAACTCATTGATACTATTTTTATGTCTAGCCGTTCTGGTAAACTTCCAGTCATTTTTTTAGCAGTTTAAATGAAATATTATGATATATATCCATTGATTATTGGAGGATATAACCCAAATATAGTGTCAAGAAAAAGTATGTGAACCCTCTGGAATTACCTGGATTTCTGCATAAATTGGCCATCAAATTTGATCTGATCTTCATCTAAGTCACAACAATAGAAAAACACAGTGTGCTTAAACTAATAACACACCAATTATTGTATTTTTCTTGTCAATATTGAATACATAATTTAAACATTCACAGTGTAGGTTGGAAAATGTATGTGAACCCATAGGCTAATGACTTCTCCAAAAGCAAATTGGAGTCAGGAGTCAGCTAACCTGGAGTCCAATCAATGAGACGAGATTGGAGATGTTGGTTAGAGCTGCCTTGCTCTATAAAAAACACTCACAAAATTTGATTTTGCTATTCACAAGAAGCATTGCCTGATGTGAACCATTCCTCGAACAAAAGAGATCTCAGAAGATCTAAGATTAAGAATGGTTGACTTGCATAAAGCTGGAAAGGGTTACAAAAGTATCTTTAAAAGCCTTGATGTTCATCAGTCCACGGTAAAATACTAAACAAGAATGGTGTTCATGGGAGGACATCACGGAAGAAGCCACTGCTGTGGTTGCATCATGGTTTGGGGCTGCTTTGCTGCCTCAGGGCCTGGACAGCGTGCTATCATTGATGGAAAGACATTTAGCAGGAGAAAATAAGGCTATCTGACTGTCAATTGAAGCTCAACAGAAGTTAAGTGATGCAACAGGACAACGACAAAAAACACAGAAGTAAATCAACAACTGAATGGCTTCAACATAAGAAAATACGCCTGCTGGAGTGGCCATGTCAGAGTCCTGACCTCAACCTGATTGAGATGCTGTGGCATGACCTCAAGAGAGCAGTTCACACCAGACATCCCAAGAATATTGCTGAACTAAAGCAGTTTTGTAACGAGGAATGGTCCAAAATTCCTCCTGACCGTTGTGCAGGTCTGATCCACAACTACAGAAAATGTTTGGTTGAGGTTATTGCTGCAAAAGGAGGGTAAACCAGCTATTAAATCCAAGGGTTCACATATTTTTTCTTGCTACTGTATTTGGGTTCCATTTGTTTGATGCCATTCCATTTGCTCCTTTCCAGACATTATTATGAGACGTCCTCCCCTCAGCAGCCTCCACTGCCCCAGATATATGCCTCATCACAATTCTATCTCGATCTGCGGACAATTCTTGGACTTCATGGTATAGTGTCTGCTCTGACATGAACTGTCAACTGTGGGATCTTAGATAGGTGTGGTAATTTCTAAATCATGTCCAAACAACTGAATTGGCCACAGGGGATTCCAATCAAGTTGTAGTGACTTCTCAAGGATGATCAAAGGAAATTGGATGCACCTGAGCTTAATTCTTCATTTATCTACACACAATATCCCATAATGACAAAGCAAGTACCCTTCCTGTTTCCATTGATCATCCTACAACTTGATTGGAATCCACCTGTGGTAAATTCAATTGATTGGACATGATTTGGAAAGGCACACACCTGTCTATATAAGGTTCCACAGTTGACAGTGCATTTCACAGTAAAATCCAAGCCATGAGTTTGAAGGAATCCTCCAAGACAGGATTGGGGGAAGGATACCAAAACATTTCTGCAGCATTGAATGTCCCCAAGAACACAGTGGCCTCCATCACTCTTAAATGGAAGAAGATTGGAATCACCAAACTTCCTAGATCTGGCCGCCTGGCCAAACTGAGAAATCGGGGGAGAAGGTCCTAGATCAAGGATGTGACCAAGAACCCAATAGTCACTCTGACAGAGCTCCAGAGTTCCTCTGTGGAGATGGGAGAACCTTCCAAAAGAACAACCAACTCTGCAGCACTCCACCAATCAGGCCTTTATGGTAGAGTGGCCAGACGGAAGCCACTCCTCAGTAAAAGGCAAACGACTGCCCGCTTGGAGACAGCCTGCTTTGCCAAAAGGCACCTAAAGTACTCTCATACCTGATGAAACCAAGATTGAACTCTGGCCTGAATACCAAGCGTCACGTCTGAAGGAAACCTGGCACCATTTCTACGGTGAAGCATGGTGGTGGAGGCATGGACTGGGAAACTAGTCAGGACAGAGGGAAAGAGCAAAGTACAGAGAGATCCTTGGTGAAAACCTGCTCCAGAGCGCTCAAGACCTCAGACTGGGGCATAGGTTCACCTTCCAACAGGACAACTACCCTAAGCACACAGCCAAGACAACACAGGAGTGGCTTCGGGACAATTCTCTGAATGTCCTTGAATGGCCCAGTCAGAACCGGACATCAACCCGATTGAACATCTCTGGAGAGACCTGAAAACAGCTGTGCAGCGACGCTCCCTATCCAACCTGACAGAGCTTGAGAGGATTTGCAGAGAAGAATGGGTGAAACTCCCCAAATACAGGTGTGCCGAACTTGTAGTGTCATACCCAAGAAGACTCGAGGCTGCCAAAGGTGCTTCAACAAAGTACTGACTAAAGGGTCTGAATACTTATGTAAATATGATGTTTCCGTTATAAAAATAAAAAAAATTGCAAAACATTCTAAAAAACAGTTTTTGCTTATGGGGTATTGTGTGCAGATTGATGAAGAAAACACGATTGAATCCATTTGAGAATAAGGCTGTAACGTTACAAAATGTTGAAAAAGTCAAGTAGTCTGAATACTTTCCGGATTCACTGTAATTGAGCTATTTCTGTCTTTTATTTCAAATACATTTGCCAAAATTTCTAAAAACATGTTTTAACTTTTTTCTTGTCAGGTATTGTGTGTAGATGGGTGAGAAAAAAAATATTTTAATCAATTTTGAATTCAGGCTGTTCAGGCTGTTACAACGAAATGTGGATTAAGTCTAGGGCTATGAATACCTTCTGAAGGCACTGTAGGTCCATAATGGATAGGTGGGCTGAGGCAGGTGATCAATTCCCCTATTAATGAAAAATATTAACGTTGTCATTTGATCAATAAGAGGTGGGCAGACAAATAGGTCTTAAGTAAATGAACGTGTTCCGTAGCCAAAACTAACCAAAGAAAGGCCATACTAACTGGCCTGTGTCCCAAATGGCACCAAATGGCACTCTATTTAGTGCACTAAACTAAACTAAAGGAGTGCACTATATTGTAGGGGATAGGGTGCCTTTGGGACTCATACATTACCTGTTGGAGCTTGGCTTTTCATGCTCGTCTCTCCTTTACTCAGCAGCACAGTCCACATTGGACCACGACAACACAGAGTTACAGAAGAATGTTCATTCTTAAAGTCTAATCCATTGGGGGTGGGGGGTTCTAAGCAGACATATATAATTGTTTTATGATGGTCATACTATGAATCATATAGCTATTTGATTTCGCATTTTAGGTATTAAAATATTACAATTGCATTGATAAAATATTGAATTAGGCCTTTACTACTACAGACCAGAGGAACGCATTGAACAACATTCATGAATGGCAGCGGTCTAAGGCACTGCATCTCAGTGCCAGATGCGTCACTACAGACATCCTGTTTCGAATCCAGGCTATATCACAACCGGCCGTGATTGGGAGTCCCGTAGAGCGGCGCACAATTGGCCCAGCGTTGTCCGGATTTGGCCAGTGTAGGACGTCATTGTAAATAAGCATTTGTTCTTAATTGACTTGGCTAGTTAAAAAAAGGTTAAATAAAAAAGGTGTCTGTCCTACAGTATCAGTTAAAAGTTTGGACACGCCTACTAATTCAAGGGTTTTTCTTCATTTTCACTATTTTCTAAATTGTAGAATAATAGCGAAGACATCAAAACTATGAAATAACACATATTGAATCATGTAGTAACCAAAAAAGTGTTAAACAAATCAAAATATATGTTATATTCGAGATTCTTCTTAATAGCCACCCTTTCTCTTGATGACAGCTTTGCACACTCTTGGTATTCTTTCAACCAGCTTCATGAGGTAGTCACCTAGAATGCATGTCAATGAACATATGTGCCTTGTTAAATGTGAATTTAGGGAATTTCTTTGCTTTTAATGCGTTTGAGCCAATCAGCTGTGTTGTGACAAGGTAGGGGTGGTATACAGAAGGTAGCCCTATCGGTAAAAGACCAAGTCAATATTATGCCAAGAAAAGCTCAAATAAGCAAAGAGAAATGACAGTCCATCATTACTTTAAGACATGAAGGTCAGTCAATACGGAAAATTGTAAAAGTGCAGTTGCAAAAACCATCAAGCGCTATGATGAAACTGTCTCTCATGAGGACTGCCACAGGAAAGGAAGACCCAGAGTTCATTAGAGTTACCAGCCTCAGAAATGGCAGCCCAAATAAGTGCTTCCCAGAGTTCAAGTAACAGATACATCTCAACATCAACTATTCAGAGGAGACTGCGTGAATCAGGCCTTCATGGTTGAATTACTGCAAACAAACAACTACTAAAGGACACAAATAATAAGAAGAGACTTGCTTGGGCCAAGAAACACGAGCAATGGACATTAGACAGGTGGAAATCTACCCTTTGGTCTGATGAGTCCAAATTCGGGATTTTTGGTTTCAACCGCCATGTCTTTGTGAGACGCAGAGTAGGTGAACGGATGATCTCCGCATGTGTGGTTCCCACCGTGAAGCATGGAGGAGGAGGTGTAATGGTGTGGGGGTGCTTTGCTGGTGACACTGTCAGTGGCTTATTTATAATTCAAGGCACACTTAACCAGCAATGCTACCACAGCATTCTGCAGTGATACACCATCCCATGTAGTTTGCACTCAGTGGGACTATCATTTGTTTTTCAACAGGACAATGATCCAACACACCTCTAGGCTGTGTAAGGCTATTTGACCAAGAAGGAGGGTGATGGAGTGCTGCATCAGATGACCTGGCCTCCACAATCACCCGACCTCAACCCAATTGAGATGGTTTGGGAGGAGTTGGACCACAGAGTGAAGGAAAAGCAGCCAACAAGTGCAATGTGGGAACTCCTTCAAGATTGTTGGAAAAGCATTCCAGGTGAATCTGGTTGAGGGAATGCCAAGAGTGTGCAAAGCTGTCATCAAGGCAAAGGGTGGCTACTTTGAAGAATCTAAAATCTAAAATCTATTTTGATTTGTTGAAACTTGTTTGGTTAGTACATGATTCCATAGGTGTTATTTCCTAGTTTTGATGTCGTCACTATTATTCTACAATGTAGAAAATAGTAAAAATAAAGAAAAACCCTTAAATGAGTAGGTGTGTCCAACCTTTTGACTGGTACTGTATACAGCGGGGAGAACAAATATTTGAATCACTGTCGATTTTGCAGGTTTTCCTACTTACAAAGCATGTAGAGGTCTGTAATTTTTTATCATAGGTACACTTCAACTGTGAGAGACCGAATCTAAAACAAAAATTCAGGAAATGACATTGTATGATTTTTAAGTAATTAATTTGCATTTTATTGCATGACATAAGTATTTGATCACCTACAAACCAGTAAGAATTCCGGCTCTCACAGACCTGTTAGTTTTTCTTTAAGAAGCCTTCCTGTTCTCCACCATTTACCTGTATTAACTGCACCTGTTTGAACTCGTTACCTGTATAAAAGACACCTGTCCACACACTCAATCAAACAGACTCCAACCTCTCCACAATGGCCAAGACCAGAGGGCTGTGTAAGGACATCAGGGATAAAATTGTAGACCTGCACAAGGCTGGGATGGGCTACAGGACAATAGGCAAGCAGCTTGGTGAGAAGGCAACAACTGTTGTCGCAATTATTAGAAAATGGAAGATATTCAAGATGACGGTCAATCACCCTCGGTCTGGGGCTCCATGCAAGATCTCACCTCGTGGAGCATCAATGATCATGAGGAAGGTGAGGGATCAGCCCAGAACTACACGGCAGGACCTGGTCAATGACCTGAAGAGAGCTGGGACCACAGTCTCAAAGAAAAACATTAGTAACACACCACGCCGTCATGGATTAAAATCATGCAGCCTACGCAAGGTCCCCCTGCTCAAGCCAGCGCATGTCCAGGCTCGTCTGAAGTTTGCCAATGACCATCTGGATGATCCAGAGGAGGAATGGGAGAAGGTCATGTGGTCTGATGAGACAAAAATAGAGCATTTTGGTCTAAACTCCACTCGCCGTGTTTGGAGGAAGAAGAAGGATGAGTCCAACCCCAAGAACACCATCCCAACCGTGAAGCATGGTGGAGAAAACATCATTCTTTGGGGATGCTTTTCTGCAAAGGGGACAGGACGACTGCACTGTATTGAGGGGAAGATGGATGGGGCCATGTATCGCGAGATCTTGGCCAACAACCTCCTTCCCTCAGTAGGAGCATTGGAGATGGGTCGTGGCTGGGTCTTCCAGCATGACAACGAGCCGAAACACACAGCCAGGGCAACTAAGGAGTGGCTCCGTAAGAAGCATCTCAAGGTCCTGAGTGGCCTAGCCAGTCTCCAGATCTGAACTCAATAGAACATCTTTGGAGGGAGCTGAATGTCCGTATTGCCCAGCGACAGCCCCGAAACCTGAAGGATCTGGAGAAGGCCTGTATGGAGGAGTGGGCCAAAATCCCTGCTGCAGTGTGTGTAAACCTGATCAAGAACTACAGGAAACGTATGATCTCTGAGATTGCAAACAAAGGTTTCTGTACCAAATAAGTACCAAATAAGTTCTGCTTTTCTGATGTATCAAATACTTATGTCATACAATAAAATGCAAATGTATTACTTAAAAATCATACAATGTGATATTCTGGATTTTTGTTTTAGATTCCGTCTCTCACATTTGAAGTGTACCTATGATCAAAATTACAGACCTCTCTACATGCTAGTAGGAAAACCTGCAAAATCTGCAGAGTATCAAATACTTGTTCTCCCCACTGTATCTAGGAGATATAAGAAAGCTCAAGAAATATATATATTAAAACAAAAGATATATATATATATATATATTTTTTTTACACATATTTAAACCATATTTAAACAGTTTTTGTGAGAAGACAGATTTTTGGGATGTCTCATGGTCTGACAAACTCCACTCCAGCTCTGTCAGTGTGACATCGGCAGATGTGGTTGATTGATAAGCATCCAATGCAAAAACATATCTCGAGCTTAAATGTTCAGATTTTGATAGAGATTCTTTTATTATGTTAGATCGACTCTTGGGGGTTTTAAAGGATTCATGGATTATTCAGAATATGTGTTTTTCATGTTATACTGATAGGGGCCATTTTTGGGAGCACTCCAAAAAAAAAATCCACGTAATAAAGTGTTGATAATTGATTTGTAAATAGTTTATTCACCATGTATTAATCTTTACTTTGGTAATGTTAGTAAAGCAGTTATTCACACATTTATAAACAACTTTTACAGTATGTAATAATGATTTTTAAGGTCATCATAAGATGTTTAATATAGGTCCTTATAAAACATATACTAATCATTAGTAAAGTATTTTTGCATGGCTTCATCTAAAATGAGGGCTATTTATACTTTATAAATACCTTGCAAATGTTTTGAGTGTTATTATTACTCATCCATTATATAAATGCTTCATTACACAGAGTTACCCCAAACGCCCCACAGCCCCAGTTCCCTGTATCAACCGCAGAGAGATTCTGACTCCTCTCCCCCGAGCGGGAGAAACCACAGTATGCCTGAGGGAGAAGGGAGAGGGAGCGGGAGAAAGGAAGAGAGAGTGACTTTAGAGAAGATATACAAAAAACAAGACCAAAAAAAGCAGCCAGAAATGTATCAAATTAACTCAAACAATGGGGCCATATAAAGTGCAGTGGTGATAAACAATGGGGCCATATAAAGTGCAGTGGTGATAAACAATGGGGCCATATAGAGTGCAGTGGTGATAAACAATGGGGCCATATAAAGTGCAGTGGTGATAAACAATGGGGCCATATAAAGTGCAGTGGTGATAAACAATGGGGCCATATAAAGTGCAGTGGTGATAAACAATGGGGCCATATAAAGTGCAGTGGTGATAAACAATGGGGCCATATAAAGTGCAGTGATGATAAACAATGGGGCCATATAAAGTGCAGTGATGATAAACAATGGGGCCATATAAAGTGCAGTGGTGATAAACAATGGGGCCATATAAAGTGCAGTGGTGATAAACAATGGGGCCATATAAAGTGCAGTGGTGATAAACAATGGGGACCATATAAAATGCACTGGTGAGAAATAAACTGAACCCTTCAGTTGGTCAATGCTGATGTGACATTATGCCAAGTCAACAGATCATCAGTCATGGCAGGCCTGGCTACCAGTAAGTGAGTCGAAGATGATATCTCATTTAAGTACAGTAAAGGCGGAAGGAAGCAGCCTATTTAGCCGCAGGGCTACGATCACTGTTCAGTGTAGTTCCACGTCACAGGTTACTGGTATGTTTCATAACACAATCATGACAACTCCAGTAAAATCCCATACATTCACACATACAGTGGCAAGAAAAAGTATGTGAACCCTTTGGAAATATCTGGATTTCTGCATAGATTTGTCATAAAATTTGATCTGATCTTCGTCAAAACAATAGACAAACACAGTCTGCTTAAACTAATAACACACAACAATTATACGTTTTCATGTCTTCATTTAACACATTGTGTAAACATTCACAGTGCAGGGTGGGAAAAGTATGTGAACCCTTGAATTTAACAACTGGTTGACCCTCCTTTCTGCAGCAATAACCTCAACCAAACATTTTCTGTGGTTGCGGATCAGACCTGCACAACGGTCAGGAGGAATTTTGGACAATTCCTCTTTGCAAAACTGTATCAGTTCAGCAATATTCTTGGAATGTCTGGTGTGAATTGCTCTTTTAAGGTCATGCCACAGCATCTCAATCAGGTTGAGGTCAGGACTATGACTGGGTCACTCCAGAAGGCGTATTTTCTTATGTTGAAGCCATTCTGTTGTTGATTTACTTCTGTGTTTTTTGTCGTTGTCCTGTTGCATAACTTAACTTCTGTTGAGCTTCAATTGACAGTCAGATAGCCTTATTTTCTCCTGCTAAATTTCTTGATAAATTTGGGAATTAATTTTTCCAATCAATGATTTGAAGCTGTCCAGGCCCTGAGGCAGCAAAGCAGCCCCAAACCATGACGCAACCACACTATACCACACTACACTTTACAGTTGGGATGAGGTTTTGATGTTGTTGTTCTGTGCAGAAATTATTTTTTTGAACATCAGCTTCTTCCGTGATGTCCTCCCATGAACACCATTCTTGTTTAGTGTTTTATGTATTGTAGACTCATCAACAGAGATGTTAGCATGTTCCAGACATTTCTGTAAGTCTTTAGCTGACACTCTAGAATTCTTCCACTCCTAGGGAGAGTAGCAACAGTGCTGAACTTTCTCCATTTACAGACTATTTGTCTTACCGTGGACTGATGAACATCAAGGCTTTTAAAGATACTTATGTAACCCTTTCTAGCTTTATGCAAGTCAACAATTCTTAATATTAGGTCTTCTGAGATCTCTTTTGTTTGAGGAATGGTTCACATCAGGCAATGCTTCTTGTGAATAGCAAAATCAAATTTTGTGAGTGTTCTTTATAGAGCAAGGCAGCTCTAACCAACATATCCAATCTCGTCTCATTGATTGGACTCCAGGTTAGCTGACTCCTAACTCCAATTAGCTTTTGGAGAAGTCATTAGCCTATGGGTTCACATACATTTTCCAACCTGCACTGTGAATGTTTAAATTATGTATTCAATATTGACAAGAAAAATACAATAATTGGTGTGTTATTAGTTTAAGCACACTGTGTTTGTCTATTGTTGTGACTTAGATGAAGATCAGATCAAATTTGATGACCAATTTATGAAGAAATCCAGGTAATTCCAGAGGGTTCACATAATTTTTCTTGCCACTGTACATGAAATATATAACATAGCAATGTCATTCCATTTGCCTGCAGGGCCTAAAGCTTGGCACATTATTCAATGTAATGCATGCTGCGTGCGTAAAAGCCCAGAGGAAAGATCTGGTTTACCTCAGTATTAACAACTTCACAGTTCACACAGAGCTTGATTTCTTTCCAGCCATTTAAATGTTATATATTTGAAAATGACACCTAAACAGAACAATCAGACCGATAGAACATTTACATCAACAAGGGCTTTTGATATTGATTGACATGAAATGAGTCATCTAGGCAAATTAAATGATGGATATAAGCAGGCGCTCTGGATATCAATTGTTGCATGATAAATGAGGTGAGTAGAGTCAGAATGAATGGTGAGTACCCCTCCTCCCCAGCTGCATCCCAAATGGCACCATATTCCCATTGGCCCTGGTCAAAAGTAGTGCAAGACATAGGGAATAGGGTGCCATTTGGGACGCATCCACACCCGTCTGTCCAGTGGTCCATTCTAGGGGTTTAAAAGGGCAGATGTGACACTTAACTAAACAACCCTCTAATCAAGATTGATCTCCATGTTCGGATGTTACACCTCCTGTCAGAAATGTCAAATGTATTTCCGTTGCTTTCTGAAGTGAGACTTGACAACATCAATGTAACGTCTTGATTGCGCATTGTCAATTTCTATCAGAGAGAGAGTACTATGAGAGGAACTGGACACCTGAATAATTCTGATTCAATTACCCTCCACTTGATTTGGATCAAATCATGTGAATAGTTATAGTAGTAGCAATAAGGATCAGAATGTCGTATTAATAAACTCAGCAAAAAAATAAACAGCCCTTTAACAGGACCCTGTCTTCATTGTAAAGGGTTTGAACACTGTTTCCTATGCTTGTTCAATGAACCATAAATAATTCATGAACATGCACCTGTGGAACGGTTGTTAAGATACTGACAACTTACAGATGGTAGGCAATTAAGGTCACAGTTAAGAAAACTTAGGACACTAAAGAGGACTTTCTACTGACTCTGAAAAACACCAAAAGAAAGACGCCCAGGGTCCCTTCTCATCTGCATGAAATTGCCTTAGGCATTCTGCAAGGAGCCATGAGGACTGCAGATGTGGCCAGGGCAATAAATTGCAATGTCCGTACTGTGAGACACCTAAGACAGCGCTACAGGGAGACAGGATGGACAGCTGATCATCCTCGCAGTGGCAGACCAAGTGTAACAATACCTGCACAGGATTGGTACATCTGAACATCTCATCTGCGGGACAGGTACAGGACGGCAACAACAACTGCCACTAGGAATGCGCAGTCCTCCCATTAGTGCTCAGACTGTCCGCAATATGCTGAGAGAGGCTGGACTGAGGGCTTGTAGGCCTGTTGTAAGGCAGGTCCTCACCAGACATCACTGGCAACAATGTCGCCTTTGGGCACAAACCCACCGTCGCTGGACCAGCCAGGACTGGCAAAAAGTGCTCTTCACTGACAAGTCGCGGTTTTGTCTCACCAGGGGTGATGGTCGGATTTGCGTTTATCGTCGAAGGAACGAGCGTTACACCGAGGCCTGTACTATGGAGCAGGATCGATTTGGAAGTGGAGGGTCCGTCATGGTCTGGGGCGGTGTGTCACAGCATCATCGGACTGAGCTTGTTGAATGACCCTCCAGCATGACAATCCCACCAGCCATACTGCTCGTTCTGTGCATGGTTTCCTGCTAGACAGGAATGTCAATGTTCTGCCATGGCCAGCAAAGAGCCCGGATCTCAATCCCATTGAGCACTTCTGGGACCTGTTGGATCGGAGGGTGAGGGCTAGGGCCATTCCCCCCAGAAATGTCCGGGAACTTGCAGGTGCCCTGGTGGAAGAACTGGCAAATGTGGTGCAGTCCACGAGGAGGAGATGCACTGCAGTACTTAATGCAGCTGGTGGCCACACCAGATACTGACTGTTACTTTTGATGTTGACCCCCGCTTTGTTCAGGGACACATTATTCCATTTCTGTTAGTCACGTGTCTGTGGAACTTTTTCAGTTTATGCCTCAGTTGTTGAATCTTGTTATGGTCATACAAATATTTACACATGTTAAGTTTCCTGAAAATAAACGCAGTTGACAGTGAGAGGAGTTGACAGTGCAGTAGTAGTCGTAGTAAAATGTAGTAGTAGTAGTAAAATGTAGTAGTAATAATAGTAGAATGTAGTAGTAATATTAGTATAGAATGTAAGAGTAATAGTAGTAGAATGTAGCAGTAGTAGAAGTAGCAGTAGAATGTAGTAGTAGCAGTAGAATGTATTCGTAGTAATAGTATATAGTAGAAGTAGTCGTATTAGTAGAAGTAGCAGTAGAAAGTAGCAGTGGTAGTAGTAGTAGAATGTGGTAATAGTAGTAGTAGAAGTAGCAGTAAAATGTAGTAGTAATAGTAGTAGTAGTAGCAGTAATAGTAGTAGTAGTAGTTTGGTAGTAGTAGTAGCAGTAGTAGTAGTAAAATGTAGTAGTAGTAGTAGTAGTAGGAGTAGTAGTAGAAGAAGAAGCAGTAGAAAGTAGTAGTAGTAGTAATAATAGAAGTAGAATGTAGTAGTAGAATGTAGTAGTAATAGCAGTAGTCGTAGTAGAATGTAGTAGTAATAGTAGTAGAATGTAGTAGTAATAGTAGTAGTAGTATACTGTGGTAGTAATAGTAGCAGTAGTAAAATGTATCAGTAGTGAAATGTATCAGTAATAGTAGTAGTAGTAGTAAAATGTAGTAGTAGTAGCAGTAGTAGTAGAATGTAGTAGTAACAGTAGCAATAGTAGTATAATGTAGTAGTTATAGTGGCAGTAGTAGTATAATGTAGTAGTAATAGTAGTAGAATGTAGTAGTAATATTAGTATAGAATGTAAGAGTAATAGTAGTAGAATGTAGCAGTAGTAGAAGTAGCAGTAGAATGTAGTAGTAATAGTAGTAGAATGTAGTAGTAATATTAGTATAGAATGTAAGAGTAATAGTAGTAAAATGTAGCAGTAGTAGCAGTAGAATGTATTCGTAGTAATAGTATGTAGTAGAAGTAGTCGTATTAGTAGAAGTAGCAGTAGAAAGTAGCAGTGGTAGTAGTAGTAGAATGTGGTAATAGTAGTAGTAGTAGAAGTAGCAGTAAAATGTAGTAGTAATAGTAGTAGTAGTAGTAGTAATATTAGTATAGAATGTAAGAGTAATAGTAGTAGAATGTAGCAGTAGTAGCAGTAGAATGTATTCGTAGTAATAGTATGTAGTAGAAGTAGTTGTATTAGTAGAAGTAGCAGTAGAAAGTAGCAGTGGTAGTAGTAGTAGAATGTGGTAATAGTAGTAGTAGAAGTAGCAGTAAAATGTAGTAGTAATAGTAGTAGTAGTAGTAGTAGTAGTAATATTAGTATAGAATGTAAGAGTAATAGCAGTAGAATGTAGCAGTAGTAGAAGTAGCAGTAGAATGTAGTAGTAGCAGTAGAATGTATTCGTAGTAATAGTATGTAGTAGAAGTAGTCGTATTAGTAGAAGTAGCAGTAGAAAGTAGCAGTGGTAGTAGTAGTAGAATGTGGTAATAGTAGTAGTAGAAGTAGCAGTAAAATGTAGTAGTAATAGTAGTAGTAGTAGCAGTAATAGTAGTAGTAGTAGTTTGGTAGTAGTAGTAGTAGTAGTAGTTTGGTAGTAGTAGTAGCAGTAGTAGTAGTAATAGTAGAATGTAGTTGTAGTAGTAGTAGTAGGAGTAGTAGTAGAAGAAGAAGCAGTAGAAAGTAGTAGTAGTAGTAATAATAGAAGTAGAATGTAGTAGCAGAATGTAGTAGTAGTAGAATGTAGTAGTAATAGCAGTAGTCGTAGTAGAATGTAGTAGTAATAGTAGTAGAATGTAGTAGTAATAGTAGTAGTAGTATACTGTGGTAGTAATAGTAGCAGTAGTAAAATGTATCAGTAGTGAAATGTATCAGTAATAGTAGTAGCATTAGTAGTAGTAGTAGTAGTAGCAGCAGTGGTAGTAGTAGTAGCAGCAGTGGTAGTAGTAGTAGTAGTAGTAAAATGTAGTAGTAGTAGCAGTAGTAGTAGAATGTAGTAGTAACAGTAGCAATAGTAGTATAATGTAGTAGTTATAGTGGCAGTAGTAGTATAATGTAGTAGTAATAGTAGTAGTAGTACTAGTACAATGTAGATGTAATAGTAGTAGTAGCAGTAGTAGTAGAATGTAGTGTGGTAATAGTAGTAGCAGTAGTAGCAGAATTTAGTAGTAATAGTAGTAACACTGGTAGTAGAATGTAATAGTAGTAGTAGCAGTAGTAGGAGAATGTAGTGGTAATAGTAGCTGTATAATGTTGTAATAATAGTAGCAGTAGTGGTAGTAGTAGAACATAGTAGTAGTAGTAGTAGTAGTAGTAGTAAAATGTCAAATGTAGTAGTAATAGTAGTAGCAGTAGTAGTAATAGTAGCATTAGTAGAATGTTGTAGTAGTAGTAGTAGTAGTAGTAGTAGTAGTAATAGTAGTAGCAGCAGTGGTAGTAGTAGAATGTAGTAGTAGTAGTAGTAATAGCAGTAGCATTAGTAGTAGAATGTAATAATAACAGTATCAATAGTAGTATCATGTAGTAGTTATAGTGGCAGTAGTACTATAATGTAATAGTCGTAGTAGTAGAATGTAGTAGTAATTTCCGTAGTAGTAGAATGTAATAGTATAATGTAGCAGTAAGTAGTAGAATGTAGCAGTAATAGTCGTAGTAGAATGTACTAGTAATAGTAGCAGTAGTAGACTGTTGTATTAGAATGCAGTAGTAATAGTCTTAGTAGTAGAATTTAGTAGAAATAGTAGAATGTAGCATTAAGTAGTAGAATGTAGCAGTAATAGTCGTAGTAGAATGTACTAGTAATAGTAGCAGTAGTAGACTGTTGTATTAACATCAAGGCGGTTGTATTAACATCAAGGCGGTTGTATCAAGGCGGTTGTATTAACATCAAGGCGGTGGCCCGTTCCTGTAGGTTCATGCTCTACAACATCCGCAGAGTACGACTCTGCCTCACACAGGAAGCGGCGCAGGTCCTAATCCAGGCACTTGTCATCTCCCGTTTGGATTACTGCAACTCGCTGTTGGCTGGGCTCCCTGCCTGTGCCATTAAACCCCTACAACTCATCCAGAACGCCGCAGCCCGTCTGGTGTTCAACCTTCCCAAGTTCTCTCACGTCACCCCGCTCCTCCGCTCCCTCCACTGGCTTCCAGTTGAAGCTCGCATCCGCTACAAGACCATGGTGCTTGCCTACGGAGCTGTGAGGGGAACGGCACCTCAGTACCTCCAGGCTCTGATCAGGCCCTACACCCAAACAAGGGCACTGCGTTCATCCACCTCTGGCCTGCTCGCCTCCCTACCACTGAGGAAGTACAGTTCCCGCTCAGCCCAGTCAAAACTGTTCGCTGCTCTGGCCCCCCAATGGTGGAACAAACTCCCTCACGACGCCAGGACAGCGGAGTCAATCACCACCTTCCGGAGACACCTGAAACCCCACCTCTTTAAGGAATACCTAGGATAGGATAAAGTAATCCCTCTCACCCCCCCTCCCCCTTAAAAGATTTAGATGCACTACTGTTCCACTGGATGTCATAAGGTGAATGCACCAATTTGTAAGTCGCTCTGGATAAGAGCGTCTGCTAAATGACTTAAATGTAAATGTAAATGTAAATTTAGTAGAAATAGTAGAATGTAGCATTAAGTAGTAGAATGTAGCAATAATAGTCATAGCAGTAAGTAGTAGAATGTAGTAGTAATAGTAGAATGTAGCAGTAATAGTCGTAGTGGTTGAATGTAGTAGTAATAGTAGTAGTAGAATTTAGCAGTAGAATGTAGTAGTAATAGTAGAATGTAGCAGTAATAGTCGTAGTGGTAGAATGTAGTAGTAATAGTAGTAGTAGAATTTAGCAGTAGAATGTAGTAGTAATAGTAGAATGTAGCAGTAATAGTCGTAGTAGTAGAATGTAGTAGTAATAGTAGTAGTAGAATTTAGCAGTAGAATGTAGTAGTAATAGTAGAATGCAGCAGTAATAGTCGTAGTGGTAGAATGTAGTAGTAATAGTAGTAGTAGAATTTAGCAGTAGAATGTAGTAGTAATAGTAGAATGTAGCAGTAATAGTCGTAGTAGTAGAATGTAGTAGTAATAGTAGTAGTAGTAGAATTTAGCAGTAGAATGTAGTAGTCATAGAAGTAGAATGTGGTCGTATTAGTAGAATGTAGTAGTGATAGTAGTAGAATGTAGTAGTAATAGTCACAGTTGTAGAATGTAGTAGTCATAGAAGTAGAATGTGGTCGTATTAGTAGAATGTAGAAGTGATAGTATTAGTAGTAGAATGTAGTAGTAATAGTCACAGTTGTAGAATATAGTAGTAAAATAGTCATAGCAATAAGTAGTACCGTAGTAGCAGTATTGTAGTAGAATAGTCGTAGCACTGTAGTGGATTGTAATGACCATGGAATATGATAATTAGGCCCAACTAGCCTAACCACTCAATATCCTTTCATTGAAGATGACATGCTCCACACTCCACCTCCAGGCTTGAATCTAGTACAATGTTTACCTAAGGAACAGTAAACATGTTAGTCATTTCAGTTAACTTTACATTTGGCAGTAGCGATTATGAAATCATTGCGTTGTATTTGTCTGACTGTATGCAATGGCTTGACACTAAAGCTATTACATCAATGTGAGGAGGCTAATTTGAACTTAAATGCCAATTAAGGTTCTTAGGGATGCATATAATTATTTTAAGGCATGAGGCACAACACATACACACAGATGGAAGATCAAAGCATAACATCAAAGAACGGTAGCTGTAGTGTGTCCCCTCCTTACTTCCACAGTCATTAATAATACAGAATGTTCATATTTGTGTCTACATTAAAACGGACAACACATTTCACTTAAAGCACTCCAGATATACGCAGAAGAGAATGTGTGCTCCCCAAATGGCACCCTATTCCAAAAGTAGTTAATACGTAGGGAATAGGGTGCATTTGGGATGCTGTCACAGCCCCAACCCCACACAACAACAATGTTAAGTTTGAAAGTTGCCAAAAGGTTACATCATGAATTGGTGTTTTATACTTTTTTGTACTGAATGGTGTACTCTAATTAAGTATTTTGTACATTAATTGTGTTATCTACTGTTTAGTATGCTTTTGTAGCCTACTTTTGGTTTAGTATAATTCTCACAAATCGCCAGCTACAAACCATTACTCATCATATTGAGCATTCAGCTCTCTGTTCATTTTCTTACAGGCTGACTACACCACTCGTGTCGAGTGCGCGAGCGTTGCAAAATAAATTCAGAAATCTATATTATTAAATTATTGCACCCACACTGCTCGCGCGCGTCAACGAGTGACTGCATTGCCAAGGGCTAAAATAGAAGTCAGTTCTATTTCTGACGCAGATCGCGCTGCAAGTCCTGCCTCTCCCATCTCCTCATTGGTTTATAGAAGCAGGTACCCACGTTCCATTTCCTCATTGGTTATACCCACGTGGGTGGCTGAAAGACGAACGAGGTCAGTGGCGGTAATGCACCTGTAATTTCAGAAAATTGGGCAATCAATATTGTTTAACATTTCAAAGTGAAATCCCCTAAATATGTACAGTATATCACTGTCTGATTAGCAAGCAGCTTGGGTTCTTGTCCTGATGTTTTCCATCCCACGGGTAGCTCTCTGCGTAGCCAGTGTATGTACTGTACTGCTCAGTACCTGGGGGGCCGAACAGAACAGAAACCATTCAGAATCAGACCAATATCAACAATTAACCAAGATTAAAGGGATAGAGAAATTTGGCAATTAAGTCGTTTTTCTACTTACCCAGGGTCAGGGATATAATATTTATGTCTCTGTGTGCAGTTTGAAGGTAGTTTCACGGGACAATGCTAACTAGCATTAGCGCTATGACTGGAGGTCTTCCGGCAGACTTCCAGTCATTGCTTTAGCATTGGCTGATGAAACTTCCTCCAACCTGCACTCAGAGACATAAAAATGGTATCCACGAGTTAATCTTACTCTAGGTAAGGGGAAATATCTTGAATTAAAGACTATAACAGTCTTTAATGTTAGCCTATGGCACTTTCATTGAATGAGAGCATCAATTGAGCATAAATTACTGACAATTGACAGTGAAAGACAACGTACCAAAAATTTCAGGATAGCTGTGATTTTTACAGCCAGCCAATCTCTCTTTTTGTAATTGTACCATGTGAACTGATGAACTGATGCCACAGGAGAGCAGCTGGCTCCAACAACAGTAAGGTCAACTTATTACCCCGTGGGTAGATGAGGGAGCTAGTTTGTGTCCCAAATGGCACCCTATTCCATACATAGTGCACTACAGTTGACCAGACCCCTATCGGACCTGGTCAAAAGTAATGCACTATAAAGGAAATCTAAAGGATGCCGTTTGTGACGCACCCTAGCAACAGCCCTAGCAACAGCCCAGCCCACAAGGGAGGAAGGGATGGAGGGGAGCGTTCAGAACAAAACGAAGGCACAAATTAACCTCTCATTCATTAGGCGTCATTAGTACCTGCGGTAGCTGTGTGTGTGTGTGTGTGTGTGTGTGTGTGTGTGTGTGTGTGTGTGTGTGTGTGTATGTGTGTTTGCAGTGAGTGTACAAACAAGAGCTGATTACTGGAGGAGAGCCCTCTGGTCAGTGGGTTAGTATCTCTGCTCTCCAGAAGGAGACATTTTATGAGCCATGTTATTTGACAAGCCCGGTAGGTCACTAATAATCAGCTCAGGATTTATATATTTTTTCATTTGATGTATGTACAGTATGTACTTAACTAGGATCGTCCGCTCGGTAACAACTGCCACTGTTTCGCAGAGAGACCTGGTAAGTCCTGGTAACACTTGCCTCTCTAAGACGTTGATGCAGCATCTCTTGTGTGTGTGTTATTCCAGTTCTGAGAATGATAAAAAAGGATTCATGCAAAATTAGTGCTCCAAAGAACTGTTCAAATCCTACTTAAGCTACATTTTGAGCAATCGAGATAACCACTAGCAATCTTTCTAATTCTTGCTTAAAGAGTTTAACTATTTTCTTAAAACATTTTTCTTCAATGGTTGGTCATAATGGAAAGAGCTTTGTGATTTCTGTCTGTAAATGACAAACGCTCTACAAATAAAATGTATTCATATTATTATGATGATTGCATATTGGCTGATTGCCTGATATTAAGATAACAGATGGTATCGATTGAGGTAAAGTAAGCTATACAATACAGTTATAGAGATTGAGCCAAGGCACTAAGAGCTTTGGAAATCTATTAAACTAGATGGCTTATGGCAGTCGGAGAGCAAGACGGCGTAACGCATCTACAAACTGTAAAAGGGAAATGCCAGCATCTGGACTGGAGAGGAGCTTGGTTAATAGATAAGGCCAGCGTCCCAAATGACACCATATTCCCTATATAGTGCACTATAAAGGGAATAGGGTGGCAATTGGGACGCATTCAAGGCCTTTGTCTTTATTGGCAGTTGAGAGATAACACATTCATTCCTGCACTTCAGGATGCAGATAGACAGATACATTTGACCTTCATCACAAGTGGACCATCAGAATAATTCCTTTCGAATGCTAAACTGTGTCTGTCTGACTCTGACTGTCACACCGCCCATTGAAGGGAGTAGTGTGATATTGATAGAGCATTGTCTTGGAAGACGAGGACCAAAGGTTCTTATTTGAGACAAAACAAACGTTTGGATTCTCTGGAAAGCCAATGGTTGGCATTTGATCTATTTCACCAGAGCAAGTTTCATAAGGCCACACATTCAAAATCAGTCTTTCCCTCTCTTACAATCACACAAACAGCTGTTTAATATGTGAGCAGCTTGATAGGGCACAGACCAGACTAGAGGCCCGGGACTGGCTTTGATGATTAGGACGTTCATTCACTTCAATGCTTTGCTGGGTAAATATGCCAGTTCTTGACATGTATTGTTTCTGACAAATATAGTCTCTCTAATTTGTTGAGGACTGGCCACTAGGGAGACAGAGAAAGGTCAGAAACAAATCTCATCTTCAGCTTTTCAAGGAAGAACTAGGCAAGTGGAGGCGATTTCCCTCGAGAGGTTACTTTCAGTCTCAATACCAGAATGTCACTAAAACCTTTAGTATAAACATAATCAATGTAATCCACCTCTTTCCTTGCCCTTTAAAAGACCACCGTTACTGTGTACAGTACAATAAATGTATACAAACAGAGTACAAAAATACCCACCCACACGATGTACTCAGTCTGCAAACAAACTGTATACCACCAGTATTCAGCAACATAAACAGTTTGTAGCCTTTATAAGCATGCATACATACTCTGCTGTACATATAGTCATTATACGAGCCTACACTTTGGATCTATATAAGCACAATAATGGCACTCTATTCCCTCTAGGGTGCTATTTGGGACACAACCTAGACCACATAAGTGAATGGGACCGTTCAAAATCGCAACCTCGCAGCCTGCGAGTCGAGACTGACTGATCAACAAATCACCTTGCATCAGAACCACTCAATGTTGTTTGTAGATAGTCACAACTTACCCATGATACATCACAGTTCCGATTCTCACGGCCAATTCTGGGGCTATTCCTTCCAGGAACTCACAAGCACCCAGAGTTTTGTAGCTCCACCCACCTAATCAGTATTCTAACCCTCTCCAAGAGCCAGCCAGGGAAAGGAGGGATGAAGGACAGGGTACTTCTTAGAGAGGAGTCACCTTCAGCCTCCCTCCCCTCCCCACCCGGCCCTGCCCCAATCTCCCCTATCCTCCTCTCCCCTCCACTCTCCTCTCCTCCACTCTCCCCTACCCACTCCTCCCCTCCTCTCTCCCATCCACTTACACCACTTAGTGTTATTACAGCAGCATCAGAATTCATTACCTCAGTGCATGAAGACCTGTCCCTGTTCCCCTTCCGTCATCTTTATTAAACCTTCCCACCACCAGCAGCATTTTGTTGCCCCCCAAGTCTCAAGTCTGTTGTATCATTGCTAGCCGGTATTAAATCATGATATGTCTTGACATGAGTTGGTGGAGGACGGGGGGGACAGGGACGGGGATGGGGATGGGGGGAGATGTTTAATGGCTCTTACCCCATTGAAATTTGCCAAAGTGCCCGGACCTAATTGAATTTGCCTTAATTGCCTGGCTAGGCTGTACTGTGTGTCTGCCATCAGGGCGGTCAAAAGTATAAATAGGATGAAGGGGAAAGCAGATGATTCAGTCCTCCTGACCAGGAAACGACATGACGCAGAACAGAGCAGAACAATACCTCAGAAGAAGTGACCTGCGGGGTGTTAAGACACAGTCAGCTACATACAGGAGGGTTGTTGATACGTCATACTGTATGTTTTCAGCATTTCCCTGTGTGTGTCCTTGTAAAATAACTTTAATAAAACAGATATTTTTCATTGTTTTGCAGACTTTTACACAAATAGTAGTTTAGCAGAGTGGGTCTTTTTAAATGTGGGGGGAGGGGGGAGTGAGTGTCTGAGTGTGTGTACGGAGTGTTTGTGTACGTGCTTGTGTATGTGAGTGTGTGTACGGAGTGTTTGTGTACGTGTTTGTGTATGTGAGTGTGTGTACGGAGTGTTTGTGTACGTGAGTGTGTGTACGGAGTGTTTGTGTACGTGTTTGTGTATGTGAGTGTGTGTACGGAGTGTTTGTGTACGTGTTTGTGTATGTGAGTGTGTGTACGGAGTGTTTGTGTACGTTTGTGTATGTGAGTGTGTGTACGGAGTGTTTGTGTATGTGAGTGTGCGTACGGAGTGTTTGTGTACGTGTTTGTGTATGTGAGTGTGTGTTATGTGAGTGTGCGTACGGAGTGTTTGTGTATGTGAGTGTGCGTACGGAGTGTTTGTGTATGTGAGTGTGCGTACGGAGTGTTTGTGTACGTGTTTGTGTATGTGAGTGTGTGTTATGTGAGTGTGCGTACGGAGTGTTTGTGTATGTGAGTGTGTGTACGGAGTGTTTGTGTATGTGAATGTGCGTACGGAGTGTTTGTGTATGTGAGTGTGCGTACGGAGTGTTTGTGTATGTGAGTGTGTGTACGGAGTGTTTGTGTACGTTTGTGTATGTGAGTGTGTGTACGGAGTGTTTGTGTATGTGAGTGTGCGTACGGAGTGTTTGTGTTCGTTTGTGTATGTGAGTGTGTGTACGGAGTGTTTGTGTACGTTTGTGTATGTGAGTGTGCGTACGGAGTGTTTGTGTATGTGAGTGTGTGTACGGAGTGTTTGTGTACGTGAGTGTGCGTACGGAGTGTTTGTGTATGTGAATGTGTGTACGGAGTGTTTGTGTACGTGAATGTGTGTACGGAGTGTTTGTGTACGTTTGTGTATGTGAGTGTGTGTACGGAGTGTTTGTGTACGTTTGTGTATGTGAGTGTGTGTACGGAGTGTTTGTGTACGTGAGTGTGTGTACGGAGTGTTTGTGTACGTGTTTGTGTATGTGAGTGTGTGTACGGAGTGTTTGTGTACGTGTTTGTGTATGTGAGTGTGTGTACGGAGTGTTTGTGTACGTTTGTGTATGTGAGTGTGTGTACGGAGTGTTTGTGTATGTGAGTGTGCGTACGGAGTGTTTGTGTACGTGTTTGTGTATGTGAGTGTGTGTTATGTGAGTGTGCGTACGGAGTGTTTGTGTATGTGAGTGTGCGTACGGAGTGTTTGTGTATGTGAGTGTGCGTACGGAGTGTTTGTGTACGTGTTTGTGTATGTGAGTGTGTGTTATGTGAGTGTGCGTACGGAGTGTTTGTGTATGTGAGTGTGTGTACGGAGTGTTTGTGTATGTGAATGTGCGTACGGAGTGTTTGTGTATGTGAGTGTGCGTACGGAGTGTTTGTGTATGTGAGTGTGTGTACGGAGTGTTTGTGTACGTTTGTGTATGTGAGTGTGTGTACGGAGTGTTTGTGTATGTGAGTGTGCGTACGGAGTGTTTGTGTACGTTTGTGTATGTGAGTGTGTGTACGGAGTGTTTGTGTACGTTTGTGTATGTGAGTGTGCGTACGGAGTGTTTGTGTATGTGAGTGTGTGTACGGAGTGTTTGTGTACGTGAGTGTGCGTACGGAGTGTTTGTGTATGTGAATGTGTGTACGGAGTGTTTGTGTACGTGAATGTGTGTACGGAGTGTTTGTGTACGTTTGTGTATGTGAGTGTGTGTACGGAGTGTTTGTGTACGTTTGTGTATGTGAGTGTGTGTACGGAGTGTTTGTGTACGTTTGTGTATGTGAGTGTGTGTACGGAGTGTTTGTGTACGTGAGTGTGTGTACGGAGTGTTTGTGTATGTGAGTGTGCGTACGGAGTGTTTGTGTATGTGAGTGTGCGTACGGAGTGTTTGTGTATGTGAGTGTGCGTACGGAGTGTTTGTGTATGTGAGTGTGTGTACGGAGTGTTTGTGTACGTTTGTGTATGTGAGTGTGTGTACGGAGTGTTTGTGTATGTGAGTGTGCGTACGGAGTGTTTGTGTATGTGAGTGTGTGTACGGAGTGTTTGTGTACGTTTGTGTATGTGAGTGTGTGTACGGAGTGTTTGTGTATGTGAATGTGTGTACGGAGTGTTTGTGTACGTTTGTGTATGTGAGTGTGTGTACGGAGTGTTTGTGTATGTTTGTGTATGTGAGTGTGTGTACGGAGTGTTTGTGTACGTTTGTGTATGTGAGTGTGCGTACGGAGTGTTTGTGTATGTGAATGTGTGTACGGAGTGTTTGTTTTCCTTTTTTGTAAGGGTGTGTACTGAGTATTTGTGCGTGTGTGTGTGTGTGTGTGTGTGTGTGTGTGTGAGTGTTGTTAGTGCCTGCCTGTAGAGGGGGTGTCTGATTAAGAAAGATAGGGGAATCTTCACAGCGTGGTACCTGCCAGGCCGACTCACAATCAGCCTATGCGCTCACACACGCACACGCGCACACACGCACACACACACACACACACACACACACACACACACACACACACACACACACACACACACACACACACACACACACACACACACAGCGTAGGCAGAATTCCCTCTCTCTTCAGTCAAAATCTCACTAACCAACCCAGTCATCTCACCAAACTCTAGTCTCCGGGACAGATTCATCCTCACTTGTTGGGACCGACAGGTTCACATCGTTGAAGAGCTATGAGATCAGTCTGCAAAGTAATGGCCAATCACTTATGGCTGCGGCTAAAGTCAAGCCATATATTTAGAGAAATTATACATGGATGACTCAGCCATTTTCTTTTCAACAGTGACATTAAAACCAATGCTGTAATGCTTTGGCCATACTGTATTTCTGGGAAAGTCAATATAAAATCGTTGCACAATTAACTGACAGAAACCGGGTTCTCACCGATAGAGATGGGAGTGAAACTTAAATGACAAATTCAGTGCCATTCAGTGCTATAAAAAAACTACTTTTCTGATCATGCTATTTTCATTCTTACTATTTCATCTTAACGCTTGCTTAAACAGGGCGAGATGGGTTTTACTGGGCCATTCAGCCAGCCAGTGTGCGCCCTGGGCTAAAATGCATCTCAGCCAGCGTTCGCTAGGCACTAGGCCGAGAGAGAGGGGAGTGAGCGCTAGCTACATTTGTCCTTGCATGCAGCCTTTCAATTCACTTCAGTTATCAAAATGCATTCAGACATGACCCCCTTTATATGCTCTTTATCAGGGCAGCAGAGATCTATCGGAGAGGAGAAGCCACATTCTTTAGTTACTCAGCTGTAAAATGGACACAGCACAGTATTGATTAAAACACACCAGAGCTGGGTTCAGCATAGACTCAGACCATGGATGTTGAAGGGTTTCTGTTCTGTTTTCATTGTTCAAGAATATGAATGTTCAGGTTCTAAATAATTCCGCTTTCGTGTGAAGTTGAGAAGCCCTTTATAAACAAGGACATCTTGATTATAACTACAGGACCGGTAAATAAATCCTTGTTTGTTTATTTGTCTATCAGGACTATACCATTCACAACATGGACCTGATGTAATCAGTAATTACCCCACACACAAACAGACTGAGCAATCAACAGTCCATATACAAACTTCTACATACGAACAACATCTTACAGACAAACAATGACTACATCTCATCTGCCCAGACCAGCATGCTCACCCCCCCATCCCTAGTGCCTGCATTATTATTGGCTTTAAATTGTACTAATTTGTTTCTCTGTCGCCCATCCTAATTTCAATATTTAAATAATGAATCATTTGAATTTTCCATTGTTGTAACGGCTTTCTACTGGTGAAGGAGAGTCGGACCAAACTGCAGCGTGTAGATTTCGATCCATGTTTAATAAAACAACTTAACACGAATCAGCACACAAACTCAACAAAACAATAAACGAAACGAAAACCGAAAACAGCCTATACATGTGTCTACAAACCTCTAACAAGGACATCAAGACACACAGGACAATCACCCACAATACAACCAAAGAATATGGCTGCCTAAATATGGTTCCCAATCAGAGACAACGGTAAACACCTGCCTCTGATTGAGAACCACTTCAGACAGCCATAGACTCTCCCAGAACACCCCACTAAGCTACAATCCCACTAAGCTACACACCACATACAAAAACCCATGTCACACCCTGGCCTGACCAAAACATAAAGAAAAACACAAAATACTTCGACCAGGGCGTGACAATTGTGTTAATAATGGCAGATTGATTGATTTCCAAGTTTTTAGTATGTGTTTTTTCAAGATGAGTGATGAGAAGAGAATCGTCCAGCCCATTGGGTATCTCACTACACCCCCACATGCCATGTCTGGAAATATGCAGACAGACCGATTAAAAGTATGTTTACTACTAACCAGTCATTGATGGGGCCAATCTTCGGAAGAGCCAATTAGAGGAAAGAACAGGGAGAGGGTACCCACTCCAGGAAGTGATTGTCACAGCAGTAGGTTCTCTGGGCTGATGCCTGGTGCTGTGAGAGCCATCTGACGAGTAGGACTGAAAGAATGAAGGGTTCTGTCATTTACAGCAACCCTGCTGTGAGTTACCTGTTGTCTGTTCTGTTGTTATTTCCTCCTTCAGATGATGGGTCAAGAGTACACAGCATTATTAAGTACCCTAGCCAGCCATATACAGTGACTTCAGAAAGTACAGGGCATTCAGGAAAGTATTCAGACCCCTTCCCCTTTTCCATGTTGTTACATTACAGCCTTATTCTAAAATGGATTACATTTTTAAAACATCTTCATTAATCTACACACAATACCCCATAACGACAAAGCGAAAACAGGTTTTCTTCATTTTTGCAAATGTATAAAAAATGTCAAATTCCTTATTTACATAAGTATTCAGATCCTTTGCTATGAAACTCGAAATTGAGCTCAGGTGCATCCTGTTTTCATTGATCATCCTTGAGATGTTTCTACAACTGTAGAGTCCACCTGTGGTAAATTCAATTGATTGGACATGATTTGGAAAGGAACACAACTGTCTATATAAGGTCTCACAGTTGACAGTGCATATCAGAGCAAAAAACCAAGCCATGAGGTCGAAGTAAATGTCTGTAGAGCTCCGAGACAGGATTGTGTCGAGGCATAGACTTGGGGAAGGGTAACAAAAAATGTCTGTAGCATTGAAGGTCCCCAAGAATACAGTGGCCTCCATTATTCATACATGGAAGAAGTTTGGAACCACCAAGACTCTTCCTAGACCTGGCCGTCCGGCTAAACTGAGCAATCAGGGAAGAGGTGCCTTGGTCAGGGAGGTGACCAAGAACCAGATGGCACTCTGACAGAGTGGCCAGATGGAAGCCACTCCCCAGTAAAAGGCACATGACAGCCCGCTTGGAGTTTGCCAAAAGGCACCTAAAGGACGCTCAGACCATGAGAAACAAGATTCTCTGGTCTGATGAAACCAAGATTGAACTCTTGGCCTGAATGCCAAGAGTCACGTCTGGAGGAAACCTGGCACCATCCCTACGGTGAAGGATGGTGGTGGCAGCATCATGCTGTGGGGATCTTTTTCAGCGGTAGGGACTGGGAGACTAGTCAGGGTTGAGGAAAAGATGAACGGAGCAAAGAAGAGAAATCCTTGATGAAAACCTGCTCCAGAGGACCTCAGACTGGGGAAAAGGTTCACCTTCCAACAGGACAATGACCCTAAGCACACAGCCAAGATAATGCAGGGGGAGCTTCGGGACAAGTCTCTGAATGTCCTTGAGTGGCCCAGCCAGAGGCCGGACTTGAACCCAATTGAACATCTCTTAAGAGACCTGAAGATAGCTGTGCTGTGACCCTCCCCATCCAACCTGACAGAGCTTGAGAGGATCTGCAGAGAAGAATGGGAAAAACTTGCCAAATACAGGTGTGCCAAGCGTGTACCGTCATACCCAAGAAGACTCGAGGCTGTAATCGCTGCCAAAGGTGCTTCAACAAAGTACTGAGTAAAGGGACTGAATACTTAGGCAAATGTGATATATTACACTTTTTACTTTTTAATAAATTAAAACTAAAAACCTGTTTTTTGCTTTTGTCATTATGGGGTACTGTGTGTAGAGTGATGAAAAAACAACAACTATTTAATCAATTTTAGAATAAGGCTGTAATGTAACCAAAATGAGGAAAAAGTCAAGGGGTCTGAATACTTTACGAATGAATTGTATTCATACCCCTTCACTTATTTCAAATGTTGTTGTGTGACAGCCCGAATTCAAAATGGATTAAGTAAAAATTTTGCTCACCCATCTACAAACAATACGAAATAATGACAAAGTGAAAACATGTTTTTGGAAATGTTTGCACAATACATAAATATCTTCTTTACTTAAGTATTCACACCCCTGAGTCAATACATGTTAGAATCACCTTTGGCAGTGATTACAGCTGTAAGTCTCTAAGAGCACACCTGGATTGTACAATATTTGCACATTATTATTTTAAAAAGTTCTTCAAGCTCTGTCAAGTTGGTTGTTGATCATTGCTAGACGGCCATTTTCAAATCTTGCCGTAGACATTCAAGCCGATTTAAGTCAAAGCTATAACTAGGCCACTCAGGAATATTCAATGTCTTCTTGGTAAGCAACTCCAGTGTATATTTGCCCTTGTGTTTTAGGTTATTATCCTGCTGAAAGGTAAGTTTGTCTACCAGTGTCTGTTGGAAAGTAAACTCAAATCAAATCAAATTTTATTTGTCACATACACATGGTTAGCAGATGTTAATGCGAGTGTAGCGAAATGCTTGTGCTTCTAGTTCCGACAATGCAGTAATAACCAACAAGTAATCTAACTAACAATTCCAAAACTACTGTCTTATACACAGTGTAAGGGGATAAAGAATATGTACATAAAGATATATGAATGAGTGATGGTACAGAGCAGCATAGGCAAGATACAGTAGATGGTATCGAGTACAGTATATACATATGAGATGAGTATGTAAACAAAGTGGCATAGTTAAAGTGGCTAGTGATACATGTATTACATAAGGATGCAGTAGATGATAGAGTACAGTATATACATATGCATATGAGATGAATAATGTAGGGTATGTAAACATTATATTAGGTAGCATTGTTTAAAGTGGCTAGTGATATATTTTACATCATTTCCCATCAATTCCCATTATTAAAGTGGCTGGAGTTGAGTCAGTGTCAGTGTGTTGGCAGCAGCCACTCAATGTTAGTGGTGGCTGTTTAACAGTTTGATGGCCTTGAGATAGAAGCTGTTTTTCAGTCTCTCGGTCCCAGCTTTGAGGCACCTGTACTGACCTCGCCTTCTGGATGATAGCGGGGTGAACAGGCAGTGGCTCGGGTGGTTGTTGTCCTTGATGATCTTTATGGCCTTCCTGTAACATCGGGTGGTGTAGGTGTCCTGGAGGGCAGGTAGTTTGCCCCCGGTGATGTGTTGTGCAGACCTCACTACCCTCTGGAGAGCCTTACGGTTGTGGGCGGAGCAGTTGCCGTACCAGGCGGTGATACAGCCCACCAGGATGCTCTCGATTGTGCATCTGTAGAAGTTTGTGAGTGCTTTTGGTGACAAGCCGAATTTCTTCAGCCTCCTGAGGTTGAAGAGGCGCTGCTGCGCCTTCTTCACGATGCTGTCTGTGCGAGTGGACCAATTCAATTTGTCTGTGATGTGTATGCCGAGGAACTTAAAACTTGCTACCCTCTCCACTACTGTTCCATCGATGTGGATAGGGGGGTGTTCCCTCTGCTGTTTCCTGAAGTCCACAATCATCTCCTTAGTTTTGTTGACGTTGAGTGTGAGGTTATTTTCCTGACACCACACTCCGAGGGCCCTCACCTCCTCCCTGTAGGCCGTCTCGTCGTTGTTGGTAATCAAGCCTACCACTGTTGTGTCGTCCGCAAACTTGATGATTGAGTTGGAGGCGTGCGTGGCCACGCAGTCGTGGGTGAACAGGGAGTACAGGAGAGGGCTCAGAATGCACCCTTGTGGGGCCCCAGTGTTGAGGATCAGCGGGGTGGAGATGTTGTTGCCTACCCTCACCACCTGGGGGCGGCCCGTCAGGAAGTCCAGTACCCAGTTGCACAGGGCGGGGTCGAGACCCAGGGTCTCGAGCTTGATGACGAGCTTGGAGGGTACTATGGTGTTGAATGCCGAGCTGTAATCGATGAACAGCATTCTCACATAGGTATTCCTCTTGTCCAGATGGGTTAGGGCAGTGTGCAGTGTGGTTGAGATTGCATCTTCTGTGGACCTATTTGGGCGGTAAGTAAATTGGAGTGGGTCTAGGGTGTCAGGTAGGGTGGAGGTGATATGGTCCTTGACTAGTCTCTCAAAGCACTTCATAATGACGGAAGTGAGTGCTACGGGCGGTAGTCGTTTAGCTCAGTTACCTTAGCTTTCTTGGGAACAGGAACAATGGGCCCTCTTGAAGCATGTGGGAACAGCAGACTGGTATAGGGATTGATTGAATATGTCCGTAAACACACCGGCCAGCTGGTCTGCGCATGCTCTGAGGGCGCGGCTGGGGATGCCGTCTGGGCCTGCAGCCTTGCGAGGGTTAACACGTTTAAATGTCTTACTCACCTCGGCTGCAGTGAAGGAGAGTCCGCATGTTTTCGTTGCAGGCCGTGTCAGTGGCACTGTATTGACCTCAAAGCGGGTAAAAAAGTTATTTAGTCTGCCTGGGAGCAAGACATCCTGGTCCGTGACTGGGCTGGTTTTCTTCTTGTAGTCCGTGATTGACTGTAGACCCTGCCACATACCTCTTGTGTCTGAGCCGTTGAATTGAGATTCTACTTTGTCTCTATACTGACACTTAGCTTGTTTGATAGCCTTGTGGAGGGAATAGCTGCACTGTTTGTATTCGGTCATGTTACCAGTCACCTTGCCCTGATTAAAAGCAGTGGTTTGCGCTTTCAGTTTCACGCGAATGCTGCCATCAATCCACGGTTTCTGGTTAGGGAATGTTTTAATCGTTGCTATGGGAACGACATCTTCAACGTTCTAATGAACTCGCACACCGAATCAGCGTATTCGTCAATGTTGTTATCTGACGCAATACGAAACATATCCCAGTCCACGTGATGGAAGCAGTCTTGGAGTGTGGAGTCAGCTTGGTCGGACCAGCGTTGGACAGACCTCAGCGTGGGAGCTTCTTTTTTTAGTTTCTGTCTGTAGGCAGGGATCAACAAAATGGAGTCGTGGTCAGCTTTTCCGAAAGGAGGGCGGGGCAGGGCCTTATATGCGTCGCGGAAGTTAGAGTAACAATGATCCAAGGTTTTTCCACCCCTGGTTGCGCAATCGATATGCTGATAAAATTTAGGGAGTCTTGTTTTCAGATTAGCCTTGTTAAAATCCCCAGCTACAATGAATGCAGCCTCCGGATAAATGGATTCCAGTTTGCAAAGAGTCAAATAAAGTCAATAAACCAGGTGTTCCTCTAGTATTTTACCTGTGCTCTATTCTGTTTATTTTCTTCCCCAAAAAAACTCCTAATATTTGCCCAAAACATAACACTTTGTATTCAGGACATTGTTAATTTCTTTGCCACATTTTTTGCAGTTTTACTTAAGTGCCTTATGCAAACAGGATGCATGTTTTGGAATATTTGTATTCTGCACAGGATTCCTTCTTTTCACTCTGTCATTTAGTTTAGTATTGTGGAGGAACTTCAATGTTGTTGATCCATCCTCAGTTTTCTCCTATCACAGCCATTAGACTCTATAACTCTTTTATAGTCCCCATTGGCCTCATGGTGAAATTCCTAGTGGTTTCCTTCCTCTTCGGCAATTGAGCTAGGAAGGACGCCGGTATCTTTGTAGTGAATGGGTTTATTCATACACCATTCAAAGTGTA
Organism: Oncorhynchus nerka; assembly: GCF_034236695.1. Lineage (NCBI taxonomy): Eukaryota > Metazoa > Chordata > Actinopteri > Salmoniformes > Salmonidae > Oncorhynchus > Oncorhynchus nerka. The sequence continues at coordinate 16,394,076 of NC_088423.1, forward strand.
ATTAATGACTTCACGATGCTGGAGATAGCAAATCAGGTTTTCAAGATATGTAACTTTCAAAATACGGAAATCATCCTTGTATGGTGCATTGTGCAACATATGATGCAAAATGTATCATACAGGGATGATTTCTGTATTTTGAAAGTTACAAGCGAAACATTTTGGGACTTATGAAACAATTACCAAAATATTGTAAAATATACACTGTACAAAACATCAAGAACACCTGCTCTTTCCATGACATATACTGACCAGGTGACTCCAGGTGAAAGCTATGACCCCTAATTGATGACCCCTAATTAAATCCACATCAATCAGTGTAGATGAAGGGGAGGAGACAGATTAAAGAAGGATTTTAAAGCCTTGAGACAATAGAGACATGGATTGTGTATGTGTGCCATTCAGAGGGTGAACGGACTAGACAAAACACTTAAGTGCCTTTGAACGTGGTATGTTAGTAAGTGCCAGGCACACCGGTTTCTGACAAGAACTGGCAACGCTGCTGGGTTTTTCACGCTCAACAGTTTCCCAGGTGTATCAATAATGGCCCGCCACCCAAAGGACATCCAGCCAACATGACAACTGTGGGAAGCATTGGAGTCAACATGGAACAACATCCCTGTGGAACTTTTTCGACACCTTGTAGAGTTCATGTGCCGACGAATTGAGGCTGTTCAGAGGGCAAAGGGGGGATGTGTATCTAAATATCAAGAAAGTGTTCCTAATGTTTGGTATACTCAGTGGATATGTCAACAGTCCATCCTACAAAGGACTCTGCTGTGGATTATATTTCATGAAAATCTCCAGAAAGCCCAGCAGTGTACTGTTGTACTAGAGTAGACAGTAGTGGTGATTGGTTTTAGGGGCTGTCAGATCTGTCATGTGCTCCAGGGCTTCAGTGAAGAGGCGAGAGTCGATGAGTTCTGGGCCGTTGTAAGGGTAGTGGTGGTTCTAGTGTACTATAGTAGGGTAACTAGGTGTTACGGATACAGTTATCCTGTGTGTGTGTGTATCCTGTGTGTGTTTCTTTTCTCTCCTTCTCCCCTCACAGGTGAAAACCATCACTCCCCAATCAGTCAACAATCAATCATCAATCAGAAGACATACCTCCTCCTATTTCCTACCCTATCACAGTTCCTTCCCCATGGTTTAAAAAACCTCATCATTTTTTTTGCTCTAGAGCAATCTCTAGCTCAATCTCTAGCTCAATCTCTCTGTAAATGCCATGTCTGTAGGTCTCTGTGTTTCACTCTCGCTTTGTGTCTTAACCTCTCTTTTGTTCAAAGCACCTCCATAGCACTTTGTCATCACCTGTGAGTATTGTTTTTGGTTATGGTGTTTGTTTGTTGCTGGTGGGAAAAGGGGGAAACCAAGACAAGTCGCCCATGGGCATACACTACCCGTAGGTGAACTTTGTTAAATACACTAGTTAGAACTGGGCGGACCACCCACTGTATTTTTGGTTAGTTAGTTAGCTGTTGTTAAAGTAGGCTAGTCTAGCTTAGGGGTGTTTTTGAATACTTATTGTTTCTTTCCTTGGGTCCAGCTCAGCCCCTTTTCCTGCTCCCCCCATTACCGTGTGTTTATAAATAAACCTAGAGTTTGACGGTAGATTTCTGTTGTCGTGGTTATTTCGTGCACACTTTTACTTTGTCACAATAATAATTTGCATGAGTTATGTTACGGGTCTCATTACCATCCCCCCTAGACTGTCGGGCCAAAAGGGATTCGTAACATAAGTGGGGGCTCATCCGGGATCTGTCATAACTGACACCCATGCCGCTCATGTAGATTGTTGTAGTGGTATAGTTCAGTGTTGAGCGTCATAGCTGAAGTAGCATTAGTGTTTGCTATTTTCTTTGGCACTTGTGAAGTAGTGTAAAATGACTACTTTTGATTTGAAATCCTTTTTGGATAACCCTTCGTGGGAGGTTTTTGACAAATGTCGTAGAGTTGATTTAATGACCTTGGCTGACCATTATTCAGTATCGATTCCGCAGAGTTTAGTTAAGGCGGAGGTTAAACAGCTAGTATTAAATGTATTGTTGGAAGAGCAGGTGCTTGTGTTACCGCTGCCTGAGCCTACTACCCCTGTAGGGGATGTTGCTGCTCCTGTGAGCCCATTGTTGTCTGTTAATGAGGGAGAGGCTAAAACACCAGCCACATTGTCCCGTTTTGATCCACTCTCCCCACTGTCAAATGGTGATGCCAGGAGGGATGTCCGTTTAGCACAGTTCCAACTGGAGGTGGAAGAGAGAGGCCAAATTAGGCGAGAGACTCTCCAGTTGGAGATGTGTAAAATAGAGGCAGAAAAAGAACGAGAACAACGACATTTGGAGATGTGTAAAATTGAGGCAGACAGAGAACAAAGGCAGTTGGAGTTCAAAATGCGCCAGATGGAACTGGAGGCAGAGACAGCGAGGCTAGCCTCCGGTCCTACTGTGCCTGTTTGTGAGCCGTCCTCACCTGCTGTGTCCTCAAACACGTTTGACATTAGTAGGCAGATTGCCTTAGTACCTTTGTTCAGAGAGTTAGAGGTTGACTCCTATTTTTGTGTATTTGAGCGTATAGCCGTAGCATTGAAATGGCCTGAAGAGGTATGGTGCCTATTACTTCAGTGTAAAATAACTGGTAAAGCCCAAGAGGTTTTGTCAGCGCTACCTCTGGAGGACAGTTTGAATTATGAAGTGGTCAAAGCTACTGTTCTTCGTGCCTATGAGCTTGTGCCTGAGGCATACCGACAGAGATTTAGGTCTCATAGAAAGTCTTCTAGTAAGACTTATGTGGAATTTGCTAGAGACAAGGGAAATCTGTTTGATAAATGGCATGCTGCTAGTAAGGTAACTGATTTCAACTCTCTCCGGGAGTTAATCTTGTTGGAAGAGTTTAAAAATTGCTTACCCGAACGCATTGTAGTTTACCTAAACGAACAGAAAGTATCCTCCCTGGCAGAAGCGTCTGTGTTGGCAGACGAGTTTGTGTTGACGCACAAGAGTGTGTTTTCGGTTCAAACTGAGAGTAGAGCCACTGAGTTTCCTACCTCTAGCCCTAGTCGGCCAGCAGTAGTATATCAAGCACGCCAGAAGAATGAGCGTCCCTGTTTCTATTGTCATAAAGTAGGACATATGATTAATGATCGCTTCCTGCTTAAACGCAAACAAGGGATGCCAATTCGTGCCAAGCCACCAACAGGTGTTGCTCTAATTCGTACGGTTGTGAGGTCTGCAACAAAACAGGTGCCTAAGGGTAACTGTAGTTTGAAAGTCTCAGTCCCCGACCGCAGTTATGAACCATTCATTTTCGAGGGGTTTGTGTCCCTAACGAATGACGAAGCGTCTCAGCGACCGGTTAAAATCCTAAGAGATACTGGTGCGGCGCAGTCGTTTATACTGTCTGATGTGTTGCCCTTATCTGACGATACATACTGTGGTTCCAGTGTGTTAGTGCAGGGTATTGAAATGGGTTTTGTCCCAGTGCCATTGCACTTTGTGAAAGTACACTCTGAGTTAATCAGTGGAATATTCAGAGTGGGGGTACGTCCTATGTTGCCAGTGAAAGGTGTGACCTTTATAATGGGTAACGATATTGCCAGAGGAAAGGTAGTACCCGTATTGGAAGTATTGGATAAAAGTGACCACTCTCTCTCTAATGAGCTGGCACAGAGTTATCCACATGTGTTCCCCGCTTGTGCTGTCACTCGTGCTCAGGCACGACAAGAGGGTGACGTGATAGATTTGTCGAACACTGTTCTGTTCAAAGAGGTTGATCAAGAAGATGGATTGTGTGATACCTCTGAGAAGCTGATCACCTCTGACAAACAGCCCAGGAAAGAATCAAAGAACGTTGAACTTATTGCTGATGCAATACAGTTACCAGTCACTCGTGAGCAGCTGATTGCTAACCAAAAGGTTGACAACCAGCTTGCTAAATGTTTTTCTAGTGTTGTCTCATTGGAAGATGTGAAGAAGAAGAACGTGGCTTACTTCATTGATGGTAATCTCCTCATGCGTAAATGGAAATCCCATGTTGACGCGGATGGAGATTGGAATGCTGTTTACCAAATAGTGATTCCTACAGCCTTTCGACAAAATGTGTTATCCCTTGCTCATGATCACCAGTGGTCTGGTCATTTGGGAATCACAAAAACTTATGATCGGATCCTTCGACATTTCTTTTGGCCGGGTTTAAAACAAGATGTGGATCAGTTCTGTCGGACATGCCACACATGTCAGATAACAGGAAAACCAAATCAGGTTATTCCTCCCGCTCCTCTTTGTCCCATACCTGTCATATGTGAACCATTCGAGCATGTGGTGGTTGATTGTGTCGGACCGTTACCGAAGACAAAATCGGGTAACCAGTTTTTGTTAACGATAATGTGTATGGCTACAAGATACCCCGAGGCCATTCCTCTGAGAAGGATTACAGCCCCGGTAGTGAGTAAAGCCTTAAAAAAATTCTTCACGACATTCGGGTTACCTAGGGTGGTACAAAGCGATCAAGGTACCAATTTCCTATCCAAGCTCTTCAGGCAGGTGTTAAAATCCTTGTCAATTACGCACCGTGTGTCAAGCGCCTATCACCCAGAGTCTCAGGGTGCACTTGAAAGATGGCATCAGACACTGAAGTCTATGCTACGTAAATATTGTTTGGAATCTGAGAAAGATTGGGATGAGGCAGTTCCTCTAGTTTTGTTTGCTGCTCGTGAAACTGTGCAGGAGTCCCTAGGTTTCAGCCCGGCTGAACTGGTGTTTGGTCACACAGTGAGAGGACCAATGAAAGTCCTTAAAGAACAGTTCTTGTCCCAAGAGTTGTGTACCAGAGATGAGAATGTGTTGGACTACGTTAGTAGCTTTCGTGAGCGCCTACACCAAGCTTGTGCTCTCGCAAAGGAAGCTCTGTCTTCCTCACAGAGGAGCATGAAAAGACACTATGATAAAGAGGCTGTTTCTCGTCCACTACAGCCAGGTGACCAAGTACTGGTGTTATTACCTGTTCCAGGATCTTCACTGTCAGCTCGTTTCTCGGGTCCTTATTTAATTGAAAAGAAAATAAGTGAAACTGACTATGTGCTTCAAACTCCTGATAGACAACGCCAATCTCGTGTGTGTCACATTAACATGTTGAAAGCTTACCACACCAGACCCATCACACAGTTAGAGAGTTCAAAAACAGAAGAGGGTACTGCTGTCTCTGCTACTATTGCTATGATAGTGGACTCTCATATTGATGATGTTGATGGCTTGGAGTTGCGCAATACTCAGCAGCAGTGTGTTAGATTGCCCAACTCAGAAATGCTGCTGTCTATCCAATCCGGTCTGGTTCATTTAACGGATGGACAGGCCAATGATATTGTGAGGTTACTACACAGTTTTCCATGTCTCTTTAATGACGTTCCTACTCGCACAAACGTGTTGGAACATGACATTAATGTTGGAAATGCTACACCTATCAAGCAACACCCATATCGTATCAACGCTTCCAAGAGGAAGATAATGAGGGATGAGGTGAAATATTTGTTGGAGAATGACCTGGCTAAGCCAAGTTCAAGCCCTTGGAGTTCTCCTTGCATTTTGGTTCCTAAACCTGATGGTACGTCCAGGTTATGTACGGATTATCGAAAGGTAAATTCTGTCACAATGCCAGATTCGTTCCCGTTACCCTGACTGGACGACTGTATCGACACTATTGGTGCTGCTAAGTATGTAACCAAGTTAGACCTCTTAAAAGGTTACTGGCAGGTTCCGTTAACTTCACGTGCTTCTGAGATTTCTGCCTTTGTGACCCCAGACAACTTCCTACAGTACTCAGTCATGGCTTTTGGGATGCGAAATGCACCAGCCACCTTCCAACGACTGGTTAACTCCGTATTAGCTGGCGTTCCTAATTGTAGTGCATACCTTGATGACCTAGTGATTTATTCGTCTGAGTGGACAGATCATGTTGACTCGCTAAGGGTAGTATGTGAACGGTTGGCAGCTGCTTCTCTAACCCTGAACTTGGCAAAGTGCGAGTTTGGGAAGGCTACTGTTACCTATCTCGGTAAAGAGGTTGGCCATGGACAGGTGCGCCCTGTTGATGCCAAGGTCTTGGCTATAACTGCATTCCCTGCACCTACCACCAGACGAGAGCTACGCCGCTTTTTAGGGATGGTTGGCTACTACCGTAGCTTCTGTAAGAATTTCTCTGCTTAGTCCAGCTAGACCATTTGTGTGGTCCCCTGATTGTAAGAGAGCTTTTGAATCAGCGAAAGCACTCTTATGTAGTACACCTGTACTTGCTGCTCCAGATTTTGAACAACCGTTCAAACTTGAGGTAGATGCTAGTGCCAGAGGTGCTGGTGCTGTTCTACTGCAGCAGGACAAGAGTGGAGTGGATCATCCCGTTTGTTATTTTTCACGTAAATTTAATAAATGTCAAACAAACTATGCGACAATAGAACAAGAAGCTCTTGCTTTGTTGTTGGCTCTGCAATACTTTGAAGTATATATTGGTTCCAGTGCCCTACCCGTGATTGTATATACTGACCATAACCCCTTAGTTTTTCTCCACCGAATGTACAACCAGAACCAGCGCCTTATGCGTTGGGCGCTGATTGTACAAAATTATAATTTGGAGATCCGCCACAAAAAGGGTTCTGATAATGTGTTGGCAGATGCTTTGTCTCGTGTGTGAAAATGATTTCTGTATGTTTTGCAAGGTTGTGAGTATTCATTGAAATACTGTAGTCGCAACCCCTAGGGTTGCTCTTTTAAGGGTGGGAGTGTTACGGATACAGTTATCCTGTGTGTGTGTGTATCCTGTGTGTGTTTCTTTTCTCTCCTTCTCCCCTCACAGGTGAAAACCATCACTCCCCAATCAGTCAACAATCAATCATCAATCAGAAGACACACCTCCTCCTATTTCCTACCCTATCACAGTTCCTTCCCCATGGTTTAAAAACCCCATCATTTGTTTGCTCTAGAGCAATCTCTAGCTCAATCTCTAGCTCAATCTCTCTGTAAATGCCATGTCTGTAGGTCTCTGTGTTTCACTCTCGCTTTGTGTCTTAACCTCTCTTTTGTTTAAAGCACCTCCATAGCACTTTGTCATCACCTGTGAGTATTGTTTTTGGTTATGGTGTTTGTTTGTTGCTGGTGGGAAAAGGGGGAAACCAAGACAAGTCGCCCATGGGCATACACTACCCGTAGGTGAACTTTGTTAAATACACTAGTTAGAACTGGGCGGACCACCCACTGTATTTTTGGTTAGTTAGTTAGCTGTTGTTAAAGTAGGCTAGTCTAGCTTAGGGGTGTTTTTGAATACTTATTGTTTCTTTCCTTGGGTCCAGCTCAGCCCCTTTTCCTGCTCCCCCCATTACCGTGTGTTTATAAATAAACCTAGAGTTTGACGGTAGATTTCTGTTGTCGTGGTTATTTCGTGCACACTTTTACTTTGTCACAATAATAATTTGCATGAGTTATGTTACGGGTCTCATTACCATCCCCCCTAGACTGTCGGGCCAAAAGGGATTCGTAACACTAGGTTAGCCCAGTGATAATTGTATCTAGTGTAATGACTGACCTGTGATAATGAGACACTCGTTGTGTTCCAGGGCTGCAGTGAAGAGGCGGGAGATGATGACTTCTGGGTTGATCAGGAAGCAAATGACCCCTCCGCCCACAAACAGTTTGCCAAAGTCCACCTGCAGGCAGGCAGGCAGGCAGGCAGAGAGAGAGAGAATGAGAGAGAGTGAGAGAGAGTGACATACAGAGAGAAATGGAGAGATACAGAGAAAGAGAGAGACACAGAGAGAGAAAGAGACTGAGACAGAGACAGAGAGAAAGAGAGGCAGTGCCCACATGATGAGAACATCTGAGTTCAGTATAAACATCAGAGGTAAAGAGGATGCATAGAGACCAGAGCAGTAGAGCAGAGACCAGAGCAGTAGAGCAGAGACCAGAAGACCAGATCAGAGACCAGAGCAGAGAACAGAGACCAGAGCACTAGATCAGAGACCAGATCAGAGACCAGATCAGAGACCAGATCAGAGACCAGAGCAGAGACCAGAGCAGAGACCAGAGCAGAGACCAGAGACCAGAGCAGAGACCAGAGACCAGAGCAGAGACCAGAGACCAGAGCAGAGACCAGACCAGAGACAAGAGCAGAGACTAGAGCAAAGACCAGAGCAGAGACTAGAGCAAAGACCAGAGCAGAGACCAGAGTAGAGAACAGACCAGAGCAGAGCAGAGCAGAGACAAGAGCACCAGAGCAGAGTCCACAGCAGCAGAGCAAAGAACAGAGCAGATTCCAGAGCAGAGTCCAGAGCAGCAGAGCAGCAGAGCAGAGTTCAGAGCAGAGACCAGAGCAGCAGAGCTGAGACCAGAGCAGAGACCAGAGCAGCAGAGCTGAGTCCAGAGCAGAGTCCAGAGTAGAGAACAGACCAGAGTAGAGCAGAGACAAGAGCACCAGAGCAGATTCCAGAGCAGATTCCAGAGCAGAGTCCAGAGCAGCAGAGCAGAGTCCAGAGCAGCAGAGCAGAGTCCAGAGCAGCAGAGCAGAGACCAGAGCAGAGACCAGAGCAGAGACCAGAGCAGAGACCAGAGCAGAGCAGAGACCAGAGCAGAGACCAGAGCAGAGACCAGACCAGAGCAGAGCAGAGCAGAGACAAGAGCACCAGAGCAGAGTCCACAGCAGCAGAGCAAAGAACAGAGCAGATTCCAGAGCAGAGACCAGAGCAGAGACCAGAGTAGAGAACAGACCAGAGCAGAGCAGAGACAAGAGCACCAGAGCAGATTCCAGAGCAGATTCCAGAGCAGAGTCCAGAGCAGCAGAGCAGAGTCCAGAGCAGCAGAGCAGAGCAGCAGAGCAGAGACCAGAGCAGAGACCAGAGCTGAGACCAGAGCAGAGACCAGAGTAGAGAACAGACCAGAGCAGAGCAGAGACAAGAGCACCAGAGCAGATTCCAGAGCAGATTCCAGAGCAGAGACCAGAGCAGCAGAGCTGAGACCAGAGCAAAGTCCAGAGCAGAGTCCAGAGCAGCAGAGCAGAGACCAGAGCAAAGACCAGAGCAGCAAAGCAGAGACCAGAGCAGAGACCAGAGCAGAGACCAGAGCAGAGACCAGAGCAGAGACCAGAGCAAAGACCAGAGCAGAGTCCAGAGCAGAGTCCAGAGCAGAGTCTAGAGCAGAGTGTGCTGTCTGTCTACTATGCAAATATGAGATTTCAGTTCGTGAGCAGTTGGCACTAATGACAGAGAGAAAAAACATAAAAAGTGAATCAATTAAAATGCCAAACAAAGTTATCTTTTGTCTTTCAGATATGATTGATATTGTGTAGAGGAAAAAATAAACAAAACCTCGTCAATCCCCCACCCCTTCATTCTGACAGGATATTTATGTTCTCTCAGGCTGATTGGGATGGTAGTGGCCCAGTGTGCTGGAGGGAGGGTGGCTGTTTAGACATCTGTCCCCTCGTGCCAAAATGACTTCTCCCTGGGAGCAGCACTTAGTTAGGAGCTGTCCATGCCAGCTCAGGAGACAGCCAACATCACAACAGAACAGAGCAGTACTACTGTCCTGCTCTCTGCACCCCAGTCACCCACAAGCTTTGTCCCAAATGCCCCCCTATTCTCTATATAGTCCACTGGTCAAAAGTAGTGCACTACACAAGAAATAGGGTGCCATCTTGGACAAGAATAGCCCAGTCCCGTCCCGATCCACTGCTGCTAAATTGAGGAGAGTGCCTCTTGACAATCTATGTATGACGTCCTCCTTTTATTTTGTAAGATGAAGTTCTCCTTTTTCTCTGCAAATGAACTAAGTTCTATAACAGGCATAATGAAGCTGCCAATTTACAGCACTAGGTCTGTTTATTTCAATTGTTTACCATTTCACAACAAAACAACAAACAAGGTTCTTCAAGGCTTGATATAGACAGGAATACTGATTGTTTTGCTGCGTAGGAAACCATATAATCCACCATTTTCAGGACTGTCAGTTTTGGCTCACTGGCCCTCAGACAGCCCAGGCCAGGCAGGGCCAACCCGGTCTGTCTCACCCACTCTCACCCTTTCACACTAGACTCAGGCAGTGACTGGCAGTCTGTCTGACAGTCTGTCTGTCTGTCTGGCATATGATCTCACTGAACTGGTCAATCAACTCTGGGACAGTAGGGGGGGCCCAGGATGCCACACACACACACACACACACACACACACACACACACACACACACACACACACACACACACACACACACACACACACACACACACACACACACTCTCCAAGTCTGCTGCTGTCTGTCTTTGACAGGCTGTCAGAGAGCCCCTCCTCACCAGAGGCTCAGTCACTCCGACGGCAGGCAGGGTGCCCCGGCCCCAACTGGATCTGGTCATGTGCACCCATCAGCTGTCAGCCCGTGGCACAGCCTCCACAGGCAAACAAAAGGTGAAAGGGAGACAGGGAGAGAGTAGAACGGTCGGGGTAGAGAGCAGAGGGAGAGCAGGGCCTCGACCCCAGTCCCAGCACACATGTACTCTGAGACACACGCACACACACACACACACACACACGAACGAATGAACACCAGCACGCATACACACAGTAGTGCACTTTAAAGGGAATAGGATGCCATTTGGGACGTACCCATATACATACTCATATGGAGCGGTCAACTCTTCCATACATCTTATCTGTAGCATGCTGTACCCATCGTCTGGTTCCTACATGTTATGTGGAGCTTTGTGAGCCGAGTCGGTGCTGGAATACAGCTAAATGAATGGCCTTTTTAGCTCAATCACCATTCAGTGAAACATTTTCCTTTGTTGCTATTTGGATAAAATGGATAGGATGGATAGGCAATCATTTCTCATGAAGTGCATTACTTTTTCCAATTTGGAGGATGATCCAAGGTTTATCTTTCAGTCCAGTATGTCCTGAAAGATAAAACAAACCAAAAAGTAAGAGTAAATGTTAAGTCTCAAAGTGAGTCTTTCAAAGGCTGATTAAATACACTTAAAATCTAGTTTACTTGTTTCTAATAGTGTAATTAAAAAGGTTCTGTATCATTTCAGCCAGTAGATTTGAAAGTAGTGCTCACGAGCCAAAACGGATCCCCGAAATTGTGCACAATTGTGTAAAACGTCATCCATTTTGTATGATATTTTACATCCCCCAATTCTTATTTTTTTTATAACATACAAATTTGTAACATATACAAATTGCAGTAAGTGCTTAAGATCCAGTTCAATCTCTTATCAGTGTACATTGCATAACACTTTATAGACAGTGCTTCTCTTTTCCAAGTGATTCTGGGGACACGACATCACAGCCATTAATATCAACAGCCACTTCTTTGATTTCATAACTCAAATAAAAAAATAACTGGAAGAGAGAGAGAGAGAGAGAGAGAGAGAGAGAGAGAGAGAGAGAGAGAGAGAGAGAGAGAGCACAGGCACAAGGCCTCCACTTTGTCCATCCATGTGAGTTCAGTCAAGCTTTAACTTTTGATTTGAATTAGAATCATCTTTCACTCACTGCAGCAGGTCCGGGACGGTTATGTAGAAAGTCCTTCTTACATCGTTACAACAATGGCAGACGGCCCCAGGCCTCAGTCCCATCACAAAGTCACACTCATGTCACTACACTCCACTCCACAGCACTCACACAAAAAGGAAAAGGATGAAAGAGAAAGAGAGAGAGAAAACCATGGCCCCCTTCCACCTCCCAGCAACCCCTGGGCTACATTAACAAGGCCCCATGTCCCTTTTAAAAGGAGCAGGGACCTCAGGAGGCTAAATGTCATCTCCCCTGGCCCGGAACAAAAGCTGCCTGCCTGTGGAGGTGCAGTAGTGGGGCTATTTGAACTGAATGTCTTCCTTCTAACCTAGCATTAAGGTCATCACCATCTCACTACCAACGACCAAGTCTATTGAACTCCTCTGTGTGTGTGTCCTGCGTTGCCCTTCACCGGCATGCCATTTCAATCAATCAGAGAGAGAGGAATTTTATGAGAGCAAAATTAAATAATGACAAGGCTTAATGCGAGGCTGAGAGCCCACACAGGCCCAGAGAAACTCATTCATTTAAACCCATCCCTGGCTTTCATTTTTCTTTGCTGTCATTGTAGCCACTAGAAACAATCTTGCGTCATGTTAGCCATGTTGCCCACAGGACAACCTTTCTTTGACAGCCAATGGTTGGTAAGAGCAGGCTTTTAGTTCTAGAACACCCATATGAATATGGTCTTTTGGGAACAGGGAAATTAAGATAACCATTATATAACGTAAAATAACAATCCATCAAAAGATTTTCATGTATAGATGTGATGTAACGTGTAACAAGTGTTGCAGAGTGCAGATGGTTTCCATTTGACTAGAACTCTCTGATTTGTGTAGAAACTGACAACAGAACATAACCAAATCTACTTTACATAGAGGAAATGCTGGCTTGGAAAAACTTGAAACAAATGGGACCGCAACAGACTACAAATTAAATTCATGAATCACAGATACATTTATATTCAGTCAGTTTTAAATGATAGCTTGCTGAGGATGGTAGAAAAAAATGCTTCCGTTTAATTTGATCACCCTAAAGCGGAGGCCGAGGGTGCTGCCAAAACAGCACTCTTCTGAATGACCAATCATTGAGATCTACTAACAATGCTCTCCTCCTGGACACAACATCATCAGTAAGTGGTGTTGGCGGGGGTCCTTGGGTGGTCCTTTAGGAGTTTTCCCTACCCCCTAACTTCTCTCAGGAACGTCCAGCCTGTCATGCCCTGATCTGTTTCACCTGTCCTTGTGATTGTCTCCACCCCTCTCCAGGTGTCGCCCATCTTCCCCATTATCCCCTGTAATGGGGAAGATCCCCAGGCAGAGAGGTTAGCCAGTCTCTCTTTTTCTTGCCCTCCTGGTTTTGACCCTTTCCTGTCCTATCTCTGAGCTCGCCTGCCTGACCTCTCTGCCTGCCCCTGACCCTGCCTGCCATCCTGTACCATTGCCCCTTCTCTGGATTACCGACCTCTGCCTGACCTGACCCTGAGCCTGCCTGCCGTCCTGTACCTTTGCCCCAACACTCTGGATTATCGACCCCTGCCTGCCTTGACCTGTCGTTTGCCTGCTCCTGTTGCTGTAATAAACATTGTTACTTCAACGCAGTCTTACCTGAAACGTTATACAGCCAAGGTTAATCAGACCTTAGCTAGTGCAGGGTTTCTTCTGGATCAAAAAGGGGCTGATGTGGTGGGCATGGCGGGGGGTGTAACAATGGGCACTGTTTGCCCGTCTATGCAACTCAATTTGAGAAAACATCTTAGTGATGAGATTCTTTTGCAGTTTAAATCGAATTTCCTTTAAAAAAAATGTATTGGAAAATATGCTTAGGCAGCCCACCCAGGCATTTCAATGGTAGATGTGTCCAAGTGTCACTAGAATGATCACTGGCCTCAGCCATTTACACGCATTCAACAATCAGTGGTATTGTGGTGTAGCCTGGGTAAAGGTCCTTGGGTGTTTCCCCCATAGAATTAGTAAATAAAATACTACTATGGACATGAAAAGTTGTAAATACAACAAGTACTGATATTGTATCATATTATAACATTTACAGCTATCCAAGAAAACAAACATTGAGAAACGTATGGTCTGTTTACATACATTTTAGAGGCTATTTATAAAGAAATTGAGGATAAACCTGTATAAACTGCCTTTATTATTATATGACTTAGTTTAGCAAAAATTATATTACACAATTTCTGATATCTCATGTGAATTACTTGTATTTTTCTGGATCAGTAAAAGCAGGAAATGCATCACCTACAGTATGCCTCTATTGACATTCATTCCAATTAGACTGGTTTGGAATTCAATCTGACCACAATGGATGCCATTTTCTTACCATTCTAGAACTTTGAGGGTTTATGACAGTGTAGCCCCTCTAGTAATTTAATAGGATTCCTCTCCCAGGGGGGCTACCCTCTCCCTCCCCCAGGCAACTCAGCCAAGGTTAATCAGCCTTAGCTTGTGTCGAATTGCCACTAGAGTGACCGACTCAGCTCAGACATACAGGGTTTCTCCTACTGCTGTACAGTTACAGTCCATCTCAAATCAACTTTACCACCATGCTCATCCATCACCATTTACGTCTTTCGTCATCAGCTGGGTTGCAGATCAGTTCCAAATGTTTGTACTGTTAGCTAGTTAAG